>NC_134455.1:76809473-77142330 GCF_047948215.1 Lycorma delicatula
TATATGTGTGTGTGTGTATGTGTGCGCGCGTGTGTGTGTGAATATTATTACGGGAATTTTTTTGTTCTTTATATTAACAATGCCTCGGACAGTGCTTCAAAACAAAGATTATCTGAATGCAGTCAATCAGATAGAATAATGTGTTTTATTAAGTGCAATAGTACATACATAAACTTTATGTAGGCTACTGCAGATCTTTGTAACGACACATCTTCAAACCGTTTTTATTCGATTATTACTTATACATTTGCAAAATATCTAGTTTATAAATACATAAGTAACAATATTTCTTTTTTTGTTTAATCTTTTATCCTCAACGTATTCACTACTTCCAAGATCAGCACAACTTTGTTTTACATATGCTAATCTTGGTCTTCTATTGTTTTAAACATCACATTGTTGATTATTGGGAACAGTTGGTTGTTGAAACTGAGAAAAGTATAACAATAATTTTACCAGGAAATAATAACTAATAATACAACCCATTTAACACAAACTTAATAAAGCACTAAATTCAAATACAACAAAATATATCTCATAAAAGATTTAACTCTTCCATAAAATTCCAGTAAAATGGGATAAGTGGAGGAAGCCTATAGGCATTAAACAAAATTGTAGTTGGAATATAGTGTTATACAAAGAGGAAGATATTATTAATAGGTGGTTGGAGTACGCGAAGGAATTACATCAACAGAATGGTTTATTCTGAAATAGAAAGCCAAATGGTCTTCCAATAGAAGACCAGATTGAAGTGGAAGAAGAGAAATTAGGAACGCAGCAACACTAAAATGGAAATTATACAAACAGTATGAATAATTAAAAGATGTAGGAATATATGGGTTACAATAAAATTTATTATGTCATAATAAAGAAGGATTACAAGAAATTATGAAACTGCGTATTACAATCTGGAATTACAAGGATTGGTCAGAAAACCTTCCTAAAAGAATCGTCATCCATTTTCAAATTAAACGTAAAAATTTCAGCACAATCAGATTTACTTCACATTCACCAAAAAATTTTTCATCGAATTCCAAACTGAAGGCTGAAAAAAATAACAAATGTAAGGTTTTGGTTACGGAAGAATATTAATTCAGGAATACATAAGAAACGAGGGATACATCTGGGTTAATAGGTACTATTGGTGAAGGTTATAAGAAAAAGAGAAAGGAATACAGATATAACAAAAGCGAGAGTTCAAATAAACGTTTGGGAAAATTAGGAGTCAGGTAATAAGGCTAGAAGAATAGAATATTAATTAAAGAATTTTACCTGAATCAGAAAACAGCCATAAAAATAAAGGAAGCAAAAAATTAATGGTTAAGCAATGCAAGAGAAGGGCAAAAGAAGTAATACAAGGGTCGCTATCTACCACCGTACGTATTTAATATGTAATTTGAAGATATAAATTCGTGAAACAATTGTAGTAGAAGAAAGAATAAATTTTAAAAGGTTTGCTATTGATATAATTTTTTTTAAGATATGAAAAACAGAATATTTAACAGAGGATTTTAAAATTACATGATAATAAGACATGATAATAATTGTGTTCGGTAAACTCATCAGGTAAACTCATCAGTCAATGAATATCCACAAAAAATACGAAGAAGGGAAATAGTGCACGTTGTAGGTTATGTTCATAACAGATTACAAAATTTAAAACAAAATAAAACAAATATAGTAGTAGCTAAGGAAGAATTTAATAAAACATATAATTATTGTTTAGTAAAGTTTAGAAATAAAGCAGCGTCTTATGAAGTGTTAGGTTTGAAATATGTTTCTACATATAAAACAATAACAAGATATAAATCAAGAACATTAAAAATATATATATATATAAAAAGAAAGAGGTAGAATTTAAAACGCGGCCTCAGAAAAAATTGGAGAAGGTAAAGTAAATAAATAGATAAAGTGAAAAATGAAGAAGTATTAAGAGAAATTAAAGGCAGTAGAACCTTAATCGGAATAATCGAGAACAATAATACTAACCAACCAGCTGGGACATATGAAACAAGAAAGATTGATTGAAACAATTTCGGAGGATCCGAAATTAAAGAGAATTTACAAGAAAAGTCAGTATTTCTGGTGTCACTGGGAGTAGAAAAGGTTGGAGAAGGTCATTATACAAGAAATTTGCCTATGATGATAACCTAACCTAACCTACGATGATATTGGGGATAAATATTTTTACTTTTATTTCTTGTAATAATAATAATAATAATAATTAAAACGTTTAATTTGATAGCAATCTTCTACCAAATAACAATCATAGCAAATAAATGAAAAAAATTATTCAAGCATCTGAAAGTAAAATTACATGTTTAGATACCAATTCGCTGGTCACCGTGATGAAGAGGTAGCGTCTTGGCCTTTCAACCGGTCCCAGTTTCGAATTTCGGTCAGGCATGACATTTTTCATAAAAAACAGAATTTTCTGTCATATTCTCACAGATTTTGTTGTGAATTAATTGTTAATTCCTATAATTAATAAAATAAAATAGATTAATTTATAGTTTTTCTTTAGCTAGCAAGAAATTTTAGGGATTGTCCTTTTTTTTCTAAACTCGTAAATTGTGTTATTTATCTTATTTTTTCGTTGATTTATTTATTCTTAATGGTTAGATCACATGTTTATACCTTTTTAAAAGAAATGGTTTATAATTCAATATAAATGATTTTATTATTGATAAATATAGACAGCCATAAATTTAGAAAATTAATCCAAGGGTCTATGTTTCCAGAGAGGAAGATAAAGAAGGGTATAAGCCTGAATAGATGGATGGAAGAAAGGTGAGAACAACAGAGAAAAAGAATTGAAACGTTTGGGAAAAAGAAAAAGAACTAAAAAATATCCAAACGTGTTCCGTATCGCTCGGAATGAAAAGAAAAAATAAATGATTTAAACATTTTTTTATGATATTTTTAATGGAAACTAAAACCGGTTAAGAATAAATTACTGTGTACTCCAATGTTCAAAATACATTAAGAAATTTTATTTATTAATTATTATATGTAAAAAATTAAGAACAATTGAAAATAACTGATTTAAAATAAAAACTAAAACATGAAAAATTTTAAGACAAGAATATGTAATTTAAAAAACTTATTTAAGGAAATATTTAAATAATTGAATAGTTTTGACAATAGCATTTATAATCAAATAAACAATGTTAAAAGAACAATAATACAAAAAAGTAATCGTCTATAAAATATTAATTTATATAAAATTTCAAGCATTGAAAATATAACCCAAAAAGTTTTATTAAGAATCAATCTGTTATGAAAAAACAAAAATTTGAACACTGACCTTCTCTGCAGAAATAAAGTCAAAATTAATGCAAATGCAATTAGACTAGTTCAATAATTTAAATATTTAGGGGAAATCATCGATTTAATTTTAATTTCAGCAGTTAAATTATTTAGGGGAAATTAAAAGAAAGATCCACTTGAAAAAAAGAATTTCCAAAATTAAAAAAGCAAAACAGTTAACCTGGTTGACCTAAAATAAAAATCATCTATCAGTACACCAAAATTTGCCACTACAAATTTACCAGTAATGCTTTATTTACTAGTAAAGCATTACTGGTAAAAAGTTCTACTGGTAAAAATAGAAAAAGAAAGTTGATAAATAAACACAGATTCGGAAACGCTTCGTTAGCGAGTGTCGGCTGGGAAAGATTTCGCTTGATTTCTACGACTTCGGTAAAATTAAGCGGGACTGTAATTCTTGAGATCAAATTTATTTAATAAATTTAGTAGTTTTATGTGAAATCTCATCTGAAAATTAAAAAAAATTCCAAAACGGAATTTTTAGTAATTTTTTTTAGAAATCTAGGGTAAAATATGAAAGACTGGGATCGAAAGACACGACTTTATGTTTGGCGTAAAATAACTTTGTTATATTGGTAATAAACACGCAAAACTTTTAGAAAGAATTTGTAGAAAATTTGATTTTGAGTAAAATAATATGAAAAACGATCACTACAACTAAATAAATATGTAACACTTTCAAAGATTATTAAAAACAAATCGTAAAAAAATGTGGTAGATTATATGACATAACTGAACTTCAATTATTTTAACCTGATTGTTTCCAGTAATTTTATGAAAATTTTATTCTATGAAATGTTAAAAATATCTGAAAAATTTTATATCTAAAATATATTTTAGATATAAAATTATTTATTAAAATTTAAGAAATTATGACCAACTTTGAAATAGTAAATATATTGACCAATTCTAATGAGAAAATATAATTTTTGTATTCAGTTTTTTTGTTGGCTATATGAGAGAGAAATAATATAGAACCAAACCAAAAATTTAAGACTTGAGTAATAATTCAAGGAAAATCTTTACAGTATTAAATTTTTTTTGAAAATGTATATTTTTTTTGTATGAAAATAGAAATAAAAATGAATAACAAATAAGAACGTGCTAAATTTTAATAAGATATTTAAAAGTGAACAAGCGTAAAAGATACATAATGGATTGTTGAGTAAAAGTATATAAATATATATAATTAGAATAGTTTTTATCATAAATAATTTGATTTAAGAAAATAAATGTATTTTATTGACAGCCAGTAAGAATGGTAAGTAATTTAGCTTTCAACTCTAGATCTGAAATTTCTCAGCCAGGATGTTATTCAAGAAGATAGTAAAGTTACTACTAGAAAAAAAATAATTCAATTATTGATAAATATAATGGAAGCAGCAGTATAGTTAATTTAATTATTTGTAACAGATTGAACAATCGCAAAACAGAAGCAAAATTGGTTTTAATATAGATCAACAACATACTTCATGTGTGTAGGAAATTAACAAAAAAAAAAAAAAAATGTTTAATTTAAGGAGATTAATTTTCCTAGCTACTAATGAGATCTGGATTCATCATTAAGGCGGAATCGAAGTGGAAAATCATCAAGAAAATTATTTTGGTTTTCCAATTAGTAAAGAATTAATAGATAAACTAATGTTTTAGGATAACATAGTGTTATTTTTTTAATTCAATTTGGTGTTTATAGCACTGCTTAAATCCTACACAAAGAAACCTGCAAAATGCGGAAAACCTATTTTTAAACTAAAGATGAAGGTAAAACCAACGGACTAGTTAAAACAGAATCCAGGATCATCAGATTCTGTTTTAACAAAAATTTCCAGAAGAATGTGGTTTGGTGAATTCTCACTAACAAAGTCGAATACAAAGAAATCGACCACATGCAGAAGAGAAGGATTTCTTATTTTTTGTACATCCTAAAAATGTCTGAAGGCCGAATTCAGAAATAACTGGTTCTGATGAATTTTTAAAAGAAAAGAAAACTAATACCAAATATGTCATAGAAATTAAGAAGGATCTGTAAGAAATTGGAGTGAGGAACGAGTACGCTTTCGACAAGTAAAAAATAAACAACACTCTCAAAGCACATATATTGTCTACAGGAAAGACTAGAAGACGCACAGTGGAGGTTACAGAAATGAAATGTGGAAACAAAGGCAAAACCGTCTTAAAAAAACTGGCAGTAACGGCACGTTAAGGCACTGCGCTCTTTGAAGAACATTGGAAATTAATTGACTAAGTTGTTCAACGTGGCCTCAAAAAAAATAAAGAAAATCTAGATCAAGAATTAATAACAATCAACTTATAAACACATTTATATCTGTAAAATTAGGAAATATGAACAATCAATAATAAAAAAATTGACTTTTTCAAATGTTGTTGAAGAAAAATATTTACATAAAAATAGATGGGTTATAAAATCTAAATTAATAAAGTTTTTAGTTGTTTGTGGATAAAATTTTAAAGAATTTAAAATTACTCAAACCAGATTTAATCCGAAATCCAAAAGATGAAACTAATAACGAAGGATAAGGATGAAATTAATACAAAATTAAATGGAGACTTAAATAAAATCCACCATTATATTTTTTCCGAAAGATATAGAAAAGATTTTTCTTTAAACATTCTAAGTTAACCTTCAAACGTTTTTTGTTCAATTATCTAATAAGTGAATAGATAGTTTAATCAACAGTAGGTATTTTACTCTTTCAACTAAATTTAATTAGGCTGAAGTGTATTAAAAAAAAAAGAAGTGCATTATATTTCTCTTTGTTCATTTTGATTAATGCTTATACACGTTCAAGATTTACGAGAAATATAAAAAATATATATACATAAAAACCATCTATAAAATATTAACAAAGAATGTTGAGGCTGAATAAACTAAAGCAATATAATATAAAATAAACTTAGGGTAAGTAAGGTTTATGCAATTATGTATAAATCAAACAAGAGAAAGCTCGGTTTGCGCTAGGTCGGGGTACCGGCTAAAGCAACAACAACATCCATGTATTTCTAATAGTTGAGTTAAAATAGCGAGACTATATTTTTCCTATTCTTAAGACTAGCCGTACTAGCTAGCGCTTACACAGTGCAGTATACTAGAATCAACATTGAGCCAAGATCGGTTCATACTATATTTGTGACTATAGCATACAGCGCACATTGCACACAGCGTACACCCCACTGATCGTGACTGAAAGATAGTAATCTTCTTATCATTAACTATAAATTGATGACGTCTACTTTTTCTCTTTTTACGAATAGCATACTATCGGCCACATTAGATCATAGGATTCTACTTCTTTTCCTCCTTCCCCCAAGAACAATAACTCTCACTCGCTCATAGCTATTTTATTTCATTTCCACAGAAACTTGTTTAATTTCTGTATATATTTATCGATTACTTTTTATAAAGGTTTATTATATAATTTTTTGCTGTTGAATGTTGTTAACATATAATAAAATAAATGTATATAACTGTGTGTAAAATTATTCAATTTTTACTTATATAACAACATGTTTGTTTTACATATCTCTTTTTTGAATACGAAAAAAAACACGTAAAAGTTTACATAATAATTGACCAAATCAAATGAATATTTGGCGACTTGACTAATCAGGGAATTTTAATTTTGTTTGCTCATTTCATTGTGTATTTTACATAATCAAATATATAATGTGTATATATAGAAACTAGATTCAACGGGGTATTTACAAAAAAAAGAGTTCACTAACACTTCTACTCAAACATTTTTTGGAATTTATTGCAAAAAAAAAATCATTCAAAAATAGGTTAATAAAATATAATTATATAATTATTAGTTATGCAATTAGATATGATGATTCATTCTTAAATATTTGAATAATTATGTAAGATCCATTAAAAATAAATAGAAAATTAGAAAAAAATACCGAGAAGTTTTCAGCTCGATTAAAATATTTGCTTTTCTCAGTACATATTTCAATAAATGTACATTTTATTGATTTTCAAAGTATTTTATGGGAAAATAATAATAATATTGGTTAAATAATAAATATATAAAAAATTAATAAATGATTAAACGAAAATTGTGTGGTCATGTTGACGAATTGAAAATTTTTATTTTCTAAATTTACTTATTATTATTATTATTGCTTAATATTTGTTTGTTAAAACTTGTATGGCATCCTGAGCTTCTAATGATGATAGGTAGGTCACTAAGGTAGGTTAAATAAGAAGTCCTGCTTCAGCGAAAAAGAACGGACATTAAACTTGCCGTTAAGATTCGCACAGCAAATATTTATTTTTCGGGGAGTCCCTTTCGCATTATAAGAGAACAAACGGGGATTTTCTCACCCACAGGTAAAGATAATATGAATGTTGAATTTTCAGCTAAGATGAAGCGACTCATCACTTAACACAGTATTATCAAGAATGATCTTCATGTTGCAATATTTTGACTGCAAAATCGTTACGCACAACGTTTCAAAAGGCTTCAAAACCTGTAAAAGTTGTACACAATGTAAAGCTATATTTAAGGGTTTCCCTAAATTATTCTTTACTGTTATTCTTTACTGATTTCCAATTTTTTCATCCCCTTCTATAACGCGTAGTTTTTCATTTACTGTAAAAGATCGTAGACTCATTTGTACTCATTTTAATGCCGTAATTAAAATAAATCACCGTATTAAATTTTACACGATAAACTAAACAGATAAAATGCACATAACCGTCCACATATACAAACAGTACAATGACTATTGCGAATAGACAAGACGACGATGAGTAACTGATACTGTAACTGTAGTGTAATTAGAATCGGATGCAGCCTATACAGAATTAATCAGTTTTATAAAAATACCGTAACTTCGTTCCTGTCAATAATATGAACAGGATTTCTGTAGTTAAGGATGTATTCTGTATAAACGGCGACCAGTATTGATAAACGAAAGCCTAATGTAACTATATTTATGTGACTGAATTTAGGTACTTCTAAGAAAACGTTTACTTTACATAAATTATCCTGGCTAAAGGCTATGTTTCAAGTAAGCCCCGAACATTTTCCCTCTAATTCCAAGATAAAAGTACGGAGGGGTACTCGAATAAATACGGTAATTTTAAATAAGTTAAAAATAATTTTAAATAGAAAAAACTAATTGTAAAAAAATGTTTAAATGTATTTAAAAATAAAAAATAAAACTTATTATATTGTTATAATTTTAATTAATTTATTATATTACTATTGGTTTAAATGTAAAAAGGTCTTTACGTACTTAAAAACTTGACGTAACATTTTTATTATTACTTACAGGGATGTATGAAATGAAAGTTAAAACTACCATTTTAATGACAACTCAAAAAATTTCAACGTTAGTTTTTACTAATGCAATTGTTTTAATAATGTAAAAAACATGCGTTTACCGGTGTGTGTATTTGTATATAAACTAGCATCCCCAATTGCGCCTTCGTTCGCTCTACTTACTTATAAAACTTAAAAAATTGGAAATAGTTTTTTAGTAATTAGTGGTCTGTTGTTCTTAAGGTTATCGCTCGTAAAATATTACCGGATAAAATAGACTAATTTGGCTGAATAACAAAATAAAATTTCATAAAACTCGATAAATTAAGAAAATTATATTTCTGGATAAATTATATTTCTTATTTGTATTATATTATAGTAACGAATATTATATTATTGTAAACGGATCGTAAAAACGATTAATCTAGTTAATAGCTGAATTGAAACCTAATATAATTCTCGAAGGTTTAACTCTTGCTTTTCAAGTTTTTGACAACGCTCTGGCGTAGATTCAGAAGTTTTTTCTTGGATGTAAATTTTACTGCATAAATATACTCCTTTCCTTTTAAAGGATTGGATATAAGTTATATATATAATATTGAAATGATTACATGCCTTTAAGGTTTTTTTTTTGTTTAATTTTCCTTCAGTTTTACTATCATAAATTCTAATTGCCCTAGAAGTATTTCCTATCTTTGACCTCGCTGACGAAGGCATTATAAAAATATTAATAGCAAATTGAAAGTCGAATTTATGCCAATTATGCATACAGCCTACTCTGATGGAACTTCTTAGTTCAGTATATAAAAATCTACAAAGTGTACTTTACCCGCGTAAGTATGATTTCTCTAGGATGGCTACCATATAAGTCAATGATATTAAATTTAGTAAAACATAATTTTATGAAGAGTTCAGTATTGACATAACCATTATCTATCGAGATAAGACAATGACATTAAATTTAATAAAATAAGTTCTTTGTTATTTATTTACCCATTTTACTTTATTTTTTTGATTTATATAGCAGTGAGGTCGGTGAGGTTTAAAGTATGATAAACATTCTGGGGTCATAAGAAAACTTTAGTTTAAATTTCATATGGTAATTTCAGTAGTTTTGGCGGATTTGGTAACAAACGAAAAATACGTAATCTATTTATATAATAGTGATATATATATATATATATATATATGCTCAACCAATATTTTTCACGGAAAGAACAAATTTCAATAATGGTTTTTTTATTTTGTAACAGAAGTTCCTCTAGTCGTCATGTTTTAAGTTTTACTAGATAAATTAGTAAAATATTTTTTAAACGAAAAATTACTTAGTGAATCATATCACTTATGATTAAAGATGATTTTTATTTTTTTTTGTCATTATTTCGAAGTTTTAAAATCGCCGACAAGTAAAGGGTTAATAAGATGTTGGTAGTTAATATAAAATTATAATTATTAAATAATTGAAAATGTATTTTGTTTTATTTTGTTTTATTTTTTTATGTTTTACTAATCTATATTTATTTAAATAAATTTATTATTTTCAATTAGTTTTCTTTTACTCACATTTAACCTAGCTAAAATGAAAATAACATCCAAAATAATTTAGCATCACATTACCAGAGTGAAATGATGTAATTTAAGAAAATTAAAAATATTCTGAAAATTAATTAGTTATAAATTTTAAGAAAAAAGATCTTTTTATTTAGTTCTAATCAACATTTATCAATGGTATTGTCTGATAATAGATTAGAAAAAAAATTTTAAAGCCTTTTTGAATTATTTTTATAAATATAAATCCTTTTAAAAACGATTGTGCTAAATAGATATTTTGAATAATTAGTTTCTAGATGATTGATTATCTACTTTGTTTCTCTAACAGTTCTTTTTTCTTTTGTAGACATCAACTATTTTATTTCTATCTCTAAATGATGCTTGTTAAAATACATGAAGTCACGCAAACGTATGAAATAGCTTACTCCCTAAATAACTTACAATAAATTATCCACAACTAGAATCTAGTAGTAAAAGTTTTAATATGCATCAGACTGGTTATATTGTCCAAAAATTTAATAACAATTATTTTAATTATTTAAAATCATAACTGAAACATTATAAAAATGTTTATAATTAATAATTTATTAAAAAGATGTGTTAATCCATTTTAATATCTAATATGTATGATCACATCATTGTTATACGTTATTATAAGATTTTTTATTGCCGCTGCAATAAAAAAAAGGAGTATAAAATGATATAATAATACATTTTTGAAGATAAAATTGATAAAGAAATACTTCCTTCAAGTTTTTAAGTTTTAACTGTGACCTCGAAATCTAAAAATATTTTGTTTTGGAAAAGTAAAATAAACTTTCACGCTGTATAACGTAATGCAACAGTCTAAAAAAAATCGATACATTGCAAAACTTCAGTAAATAATAAAAATAAACATCACTGTGGAAAAATTTAATTGTATTTTTTTAAATTTAAGTAAATAAAGAAATTTATTTACAACCAACTTTTATGTAACTAAATGTTAATTTAAAAAAAAATAATTTTTTTGATAAAATAAATATCTAATTATGATACGGCATTCGTAAAAAAAAAACGTATTTTACTTTTAATCGCATAATCATAATCTATTAACAATTAAATTATCAAAAAATTTCATTCATAAATTTCAACTGTTTTCCAGAAGCAAAATTGTTTAGATATTGTAAAAAAAAAATAATAAATTATAATTATATGAATAAATCCGATTTTATTTAGATTAATATATGATTGTAAATTATACCGAGTATCACATAAGTTTCTATATATCTCTTTTTGTCTATTTAGCCTCCAAAACCACCTTAAGGTATTTTTAGCTGTATAAAAGTATTCAGGGAATGAATTAGGATGATATGTATGAATGTAAATAAGGTGTAGTCTTGTACAGTCTCAGGTAGACCATTCCTGAGATATTTGGTTGATTGAAACTCAACCACCAAAGAACACCGGTATCTAGTATTCAAATCTGTATAAAAGTAATTGTCTTTACTAGTATTTGAACCTCAGAACTCTAGACTTCGAAATCAGCTGATTTGCGATGACGAATTCACCATTAAACCATTCACCATTAAAAGGTGGGTTAACTTTCTATACATAAGAAAATAAACAACATACAAACAAATATCCTCTAAAGGAACGTATACCTAACGTCATTACAAGCATAACTCCAACTCTACTTTTACGTTTTCTTCGCTAATGGAGGACACGCATCGGAAATATGTTTTCAAAACAGTAGTAGTTATGCATGGCATATTATGTAAATAAAATTGTTTTTATAAAAAAAAATGTATTTTTATTTTTTATGTATAGAAATTTATGGGACAACCTACATATTCCACAGATAAGAAGAAGGAAATTTACCTTGAATGAAAAACGTTTTTAATATAATTCCTCTTTTAAAAAAATTTAGTAAAGAAAAGTATTCATGAATTGAAAGTTTGAATAGTACAGTTCAGTAAATAAGAACTTCATATGATAATAGAAATGCTACATTAAATTTGTATTTTAAAAATAGAATAATTTTAAATAATTAATGCAGAGAAGTAGGTTTGATTTCAAACCTAAATTTTTAACTTAATTACTCGTCATTTATTTGACTAGGAGTATATAAAAATGACAATTTAGTTTATTTTAAATTTAAATATTTCAAAATTATTTTAAAGAATTACGTACGATTTTTTCTGTATCACTAAACCATACTAATTCTTCTATATTTATTTCTGTATATCTATAAAATTACAAATATTTATTCTTGAAAAAGGAAATGGAATATCTCTCAACATAATACAAGAAGTAAAACCAACATTATTTTAAACCATACAAATAAGTGTTTTTTTTTTATAGCTCAAATTAATCCCCAAATAAATTCTAAAGGTGTGTTTATAAAGTTTATAAAAATTAATTTTTTTTTTAAATCTATAAAGAAGTTTTTCTTGGATATAAATTTTATTACATAAATATTTTTCTTTCATTTAAAAGAATTGGGTGTAAGATATAATATTGAAATGATTATATGCGTTTAAAGCTTTTTTGTTTAATTTTCCGTTATTTTTTAGATTTTTTTTTTAGTTATTAAAAGGGTTTGCAAAAAGTAAAAATAATTTTTTTTTCATATATAAAAAAAATATTTTTTTTTATTTAAAGGAACGAAAATAAGGAAATTTTATAATAAATTCTTAATTTATATAAACATAGATAGAAACAGAATTATTTAAGTTTAAAAATAAAAAAATAAATAGAAATAAAATTTTATTAAATATCCTCGGTCCACCAAGACGGTATCAAAAATTTATTTAACAACAATAATTAATAAACACAACTTTTTTTTAAATATTTGAAATAACCTGCATTATTTAGCATTATTAGCTAACATAAAACATCTATAATAACTAATATCATAGTTGAATCCTAATAGCAGCTACTTCATTCAGTACTAATAGTAGCAAATTTAATATTTAGCTACGAATTATGTTAAATAATAGGCTTACGTAAGTAGTTTTATATTCTGTGAATATCATGATAATACGTAATGAAGTTTTAAAACTAAAACCATTGTAATGGATTACTTTTAACCTACAAGGAAATTTTTCTTCCAAAGAGCTTTCAAGATTAATTAAACTTCCTTAATAAAATTACTAGTGACTATTAAAAATAGTCCTTTATCATTTTTAATAGTTTTACAATATTTGAAAAAATATAATTAATTTATACTATAAAACGAATTAAAAAATAATAGTAATAAACGCTTTTTAGAATACAATTGAAATGAAATTATTAAAAAAAAAGAGTAGAAAATATATACTAACATCATAGCGTAATTAAAAAAAAAATATATATATTAAAAAAACATTACTTATTTTGTAAAAATAGGTAATAAAAAAAATTATAGGAATAACCCAGTAGCTAATAATAATTTAAAACCAGGAAAAGCAATCATAAATATGGAAAATTATAAGAAAGATATTCCTGTTATTTCTATGTTTTTTTTTTTAGGTTTTAGATATGACGATAATAACGCATATAATATATCTTTTAAATCAGGGAGTCATTAAGAAATGTTTGAAAATTAATAATTTCAAAAACAGAACTATTTTCAGGTAATCCAGAACTTCCCTGTTTTTTCCACATATATCCTTATTTATTTCAATATATTTACGTAGTTGTGTAGTAAATTTTAATCACGATTTACTCAGATTTTTATGTAGTAAAACACAGTCAGAGGAACATATACAGAAAGTTACATACATATTTATTCACGAAGACTGTAATAACAGATTGTCAGAAAAACTTTTTCCGGTAAAAATACAAAAAGATAGTTGATAAATAAACACAGATTCGGAAACGCTTCGTTAGCGAGTGTCGGCTGGAAAAGATTTCGCTTGATTTCTACGACTTCGGTAAAATTAAGCGGGACTGTAATTCTTAAGATCAAATTTAACTATTAAATTTAGTAGTTTTATATGAAATCTCATCTGAAAATTTAAAAAAAATTCCAGAACAGTATTTTTAGTAATTTTTTAGATATCTAGGGTAAAATATGAAAGACTGGGATCGAAAGACACGATTTAATGTTTGGCGTAAAATAACTTTGTTATATTGATAATAAACACGTAAAACTTTTAAACAGAATTTGTAGAAAATTTGATTTTGAGTAAAATAATATGAAAAACGTCACTGAAACTAAATAAAAATGTAACACTTTCAAAGATTATTAAAAACAAATCTTAACAAAATGTGGTAGATTATATGACATAACTGAACTTCTATTATTTTAACCTGATTGTTTCCAGTAATTTTATAAAACTTTTATTCTATGAAATGTTAAAAATATCTGAAAAATTTTATATCTAAAATATATTTTAGATATAAAATTATCTATTAAAATTTAAGAAATTATAACCAACTTTGAAATAGTAAAAATATTGACCAATTCTAATGAGAAAATATAATTTTTGTATTCAGTTTTTTTGTTGACTATATGTGAGAGAAATAATATAGAACCAAACAAAAAATTTAAGACTTGAGTAATAATTCAAGGAAAATCTTTACAGTATTTAATTTTTTTTGAAAATGTATATTTTTTTTGTATGAAAATAGAAATAAAAATGAATAACAAATAAGAACGTGCTAAATTTTAATAAGATATTTAAAAGTGAACAAGCGTAAAAGATACATAATGGATTGTTGAGTAAAAGCATACAAATATATATTATTAGAACAGTTTTGATCATAGATAATTTGATTTAAGAAAATAAATGTATTTTATTGACAGCCAGTAAGAATGGTAAGTAATTTAGATTTCAACTCTAGACCTGAAATTTCTCAGCCAGGATGTTATTCAAGAAGATAAAAAAGTTACTACTACATTGAATTATGGATAAATATAATGAAAGCAGCAGTATAGTTAATTTAATTATTTGTAACAGATTGAACAACCACAAAGCAGAAGCAAAATTGGTTTTAATATAGATCAACAACGTATTAAGAAGCTATACTTCACGTGTGTAGGAAATTAAAAAAAAAAATGTTTAATTTAGGAGATTAATTTTCCTAGCTTATGATGAGATCTGGATTCATCGATAAGGCGGAATCCAAGTTGAAAATCATCAAGCAAAATTATTTTGGTTTTCCATTTGTAAAGAATTAATAAATAAACTAATGTTTTGGGATAATATAGTGTGATTTTTATTTAATTCAATTTGTTGTTTATAGCACTGCTTAAATCCTACATATAGAAACCGTAAAATGCGAAAAACCTTTTTTTTTCTTCAAGATAATACTTATCCTTAAACTGCAAAATCAATATTTAGACCATTAAAAACTTAGTCTAAGAGGTTCTGCTGCATGTATCTTTTATAAGTTCTCATAGCCAAACTTTCTTGTAAGTATGTAGAGACATACTTACTTTCCTTCAGAGGAAGGAATCATTACCTAGGATCAAGATTATCAGCAAAAAAGGAAGAAAAACTTAATACACAAAAATGGTGTCAACTTCAAGGGAAATAATTTTTTAAAGCGGCTATAAAATAACTAGTAGAGTTAGCGGAAAACTTTGAATTACATCTAAATATAATGTTTAAAATTCAGTCAAATTATAAAATTATTAAATTAAAAAAAAAGGCTATCGTTTGTTTATTTACGAATAAAATATTATACTGGTGAATCCTGGGAGTAGAAACTTATACGGTAATCATTGGTAATCACAGGGGAAAAAACTAAATACACAAAAAATAATGTTTCTTTGAAATTGTGTGTTAAGAAAATTAGATCATAAAGTACAAAATTAGAGAAAGTTAAAAACAAATAGATTAGATACATATTAACACTTCCAATGTTTTATTTATTTTTTCTTTACTTTCTTGTAAAAGAAGTACTGAAAGTAAAATTAATAAATGATGTAGAATGCAGCAACTAAAAACAGACTTAGAAATCAGCTAAGGATAAACAGAAAAGGAGAAGTGCATTGAACTAGGAAAAGCTCTGATGATGTTCAAAATAATTTTTGAGCTCTATGATAATAAATTTTTAATTCAGAAAATTCAAAAAATTAAATTAATTGTATTAAATATTCACTAAAAACCAAAATAAAGTTATGCCTTTTTCTATTTTACAGTGTTGTCATTATTAAAATAAAAAAAATAGAAACACAAAAAATTATTAATTCAAATCTTTTAAAATTAATTACTTTTTTAGTGCTAAAATGATAACATTCGATTAACAAATTCATACAACAAAACCATTTTACTAGTATGAAATTTGTAATTATTATGAATAAGTGAGAGTATAATTAATGACACACGGTTATGTATGCATAATTTCCAACTGTATGTACAAATTATTCTTTAACTGCAGTAAATTGTTAAATTATTTTTTAATATTTATTGTATATAAATTATTTTTTTATGATATAACATAAAAAAAACATATTCAAAAGAAATATTTTATCCTTGAACATTAACGCATTGCTAACCTATCAAGTATAATTTTACCTAACCTAAAACTTTTTTCCGTACAATATAATATACGTACATCAATATTGATGATTAAATTAAAATTACTGTTAAAATATATTAAAATGAATGAAAAAAAAAACGAAAAATATTTAATAACTTAAACAGTAATTTTTTTTATTTTAAATTAACTAAAAATTGACTAATAAAGGAAGAAGTTTATAGATAAGTACAAAAATTCTGATAAATTCTTATATGGACTACGTTTATAATATATATTTATACCATTCATAGTTACTTAACTTAGTAATGCAATAGAATGTAAAAGGTAAAAACTTGGAGACAAAGATTGTTACAATAAAGTATATAACTAAATCATACCATAATATTATGTAACATATATCTAAAAATTAAAAAAAATTACAGTTGAAAAATAAGATATAAAGAAATTAATCTGATTATATAATCATATAATTCTTACAAAAAATAAAAAAATAAATAAATAAATAAAAATATGGACAGAATTTAAAATATGAATTTATGTAGTGAATTAATATAACGCTTTTAAATAAGTTTATATTTTTCATTCATTATAAAAAAAAACAAAAAAACAATATTTATGATTATAAAAAATTCACTGGAACCTGTCTTTTACTGTATCTTCACCGCAACCTTCCGATTAAGAATGGAGTCACTGTCGCTTCTTTTGCCGACGACACGGTTATTCTTCCTGTTGATGACAACCCAACTGTGGCCTCAACAAATCTACAACCCGAATTAAATCTGATCAGTAGGTGACTGGATATATAGAAGATAAGGTTTAATCAAGCTAACATGAAACATGTGATATTCACAATGAGGTGAGGAGACTGCCCACAAGTCTAACTTGATGGCATTCAAATCCCACATATTGAAAATATAAAGTACCGGGTTTTCACCTGGATCGTTGTTTGAGGTGTAAGGTTCACGTGAGAAAGAAGAGAAAGCAATTTAACGTGAAGATCAAGGAAATGTACTAGTTGCTGGGCAGGAGGTCTGAGTTATCTTTATCTAATAAGTTACTTTTTTATTCAGCAATTTCGAACCAATATGGACTATGACGTCCAAATATGGAGTACGGCAAGCAAGTCATATATTGAAATCATACAGCGGTTTCATAACAAACTAGCGAGATGGATATCTGTGGCGCTGTGCTTTACTAAAATCAGTGAAACCACGAGTATTTGCGGGGTCCTACGGTACGTCAAGGAAGTAATACAACGATTCGGTTTGAAATATGAACTTCGGCTAAATGACCGTATTAACCACTTGGCCGTAAACCTTTTGGCCAACGGTGAGGATGTTAGAAGACTTAAGCGGCTACATGTTCTGGACCTTAGTAACTCTATAGCGTGATAACACCAGCTGAATGTGAGTATTATTTAATCAATCCTTTATTCTTTTTCTCTATGTTTCTGTTTTCACTTTCATTTTTGTCTGTTTTTTATTTTCTTAGTATTTCATCAACCTGCCATTTTATGATTCTTGTTATTATTATTTGTTTTCTATTATACTTCTGAAAGTACAGTTCTTCTAAACTACCTTGTGTACGTTCTACCGTCAGATAATCTATACAGCACCTATAAGTCATTTTTAAGTAACCTCAATGGATTACATTTTATTATAAATATATATAACATAAGTTACTTAAGATTCCAACAAAAATGTAACTGATGCTACTGTAAATAAGAATTAAAAAAAAAATTACAGCCGTAACAAAATTTATTAATTAAATTTAGTCTGTTATTAAACCAGGCCCTACCATTGAGGAACTTGGAAGCTCGAGGTAATCTATGTTTTACTTTGCTATTGCTTCTTTGCTTTATTCCTTAAAAAAATGTGATATATTGCTTTACAAGAAATATCCAAATAACTTAATAGACTTAGTGGTTATTTAGGCTCAATAAGATAATCAACGATGTACTTTTCAGTACACTTCCAGAAAGGTTTAATCAACCATATAAAGTATTTAAAATCTTTTTCAAATTTTAAATATGTTATAAAAAGTTTTTTAAAAACCAATATTTATTACATCTTAAAACGATTTTTAAATTGCTAATTTTTAAGAATTTTAATCTTAGAAAACTATGATCTGAAAGATTATCTTAAAAGACCTTAATTTTATTAAAAGAATTTTATACTTTTAAATAATTTTGCGTTTAATTTTAAACCAACGGCTAACGATAATGTGAACCATGTTATAGTTCACAAGAAGTAAGTTTTATATCTGGTTTATTTATAACAAAATTTAAAAAAAGAAAATATTTTATCGAAGATTACACCCTCAATATTTATATTTAATTACTTATTTAATCACTTAAATTCAATTATATTTATTACTAATTAGAATGAAGATGAGTAATCCTTATAAACTAATATCATTGGAAATCAATCATTTTTATATGTTTCATCTTTGAATGTCTTATTTATTATTTAACATGTTGATTATTAAAGGGTTTTAATGAGGTTTACAAGTTGAAATTTTTTTTTTAATTCTTAGGGCAATTTCTACTTTTATCGTTGAGATTTTAAAATCTTGTGTAATACTTTGACACAATATTTTAAGAAAAAAATATCGAAGTCCTTCAAAATTTGAATGGGCAGACGTTCTTCAAAATTTTATTCAGTATATCCAGATATATTTATTAAAACCTTAATTTTTAAGAATATATGGTTTATATGACATACGTTTATTTTTTGATTTAATTTCATATTACTTTACTGTATGTTTTAGTTTGTTGCACAAAAAAAAAAAAAAAATAAATAAAAAATAAATAAATCTCATGCCTGTTATAATGATAACCATTTATTAATTTTTAAAACATGCAAATATAATGATAATCCTTTATTAATTATTAAATTTATATATAATATCAGTTTTCCACCTACGGCCGGATCTGGATGTGTGTGTGTGTGTGCGTTTGCGCACGCGCGTAAGCAAATAAAATTGTTGCTACTGGCAAATGCCTAAGGTAGCTGCAATGTAAATATACTGTTAAACATGTAGTCTGGAACAGACTCAGGTCGACCACTCACTCCTGAAATTTGTGGTTACTTGAAACTAAAGCACTAAGAACACCGGTTTACACAGTTTAGCCTTCAAATCCATACAAAAGCAGTTTCTTTTACAAGGACTCAAACTTTAGATCTCTTGGCTTCAAAAATCAACAAATTTTGCGATGACAATTTAACCGCTAGATTATCTCAGCCGGTTAGAAGAATTATCATTATACTGGTTCCCCGTCATAGCTTCGCCCGTGATATATGGTTACTTGCGTTACCCGTAGAGGTCAAACATTTTATTTTATGTAACGATGTAACAATGGTGTAATGGGTAATGAAATGGTGTAACAATTTTAAGTAACAGTGGGAATGGCTGTGGTGGTTGAGCCACAGCGCTGTAAACCTTCGCAGCCCTTTAAAAAAATCCGAAAATGGCTTGAAAAAACCCGAAAATTATCTTTAAAAATTTATTTGAAGAATATTAGTAAGCCCAAATCTACTGAATATCTCATTACTATAGTCGGGATTGGGGAAATTTACAATCATTATTCAAAAATGTTATTTCCTTTCTTCATCCCGTTTCAAAAATCTAGAAATTAGTTTATTGACATGAAGGTTACACATACAAAAAATCAGGTTGATTTCTAAATTTGTTACAGAGAAATTAAAAAAAAAAACTGTTTCAATAAAAAATCAAAAATCAATTTTAACCTTTGAAATTCGGAATGAAACACAGAAATCTACAAATTGGATTTTAGATGTTCATAATCAACCCGTTCAAACTCAGCTCAAACAGTATAGACACTCACAGTTGACAATTCATTGAAGTTTTGATTCAACCGGCAAATCTTCATTACTACATATATAAATAAATATTTTTTTCCCGAGACCAAATAAATCGAAAAACCTTCTCAGCCAACCTCAACCTTATTTTGCCAAGAAACATGCGTAAAACTTTATTAGTGATTAATCAAGTAGTTTTTTTTTTTATTTATCTTGAAAAAAATCCTCTTCATTAAATAGTACAGAATATGTTTTTAAGACATTCTATAAAACGTTCAAATCTTTATTTTAATACTTTTAGTTTAAGTTTATAAACTAATGTAAGCTGTTTAAGAAATCAAGTTTTACACTATTTTGATTATATCAACTACGTTTTAAAATTAAATTAGAATTATATACAGATAATAGAAAAGAATTAATAGTGGAATGTTGACGTAATTGTTTATTTATTACCTAACACTAAACATGAAACAGAATATTTTAAATAAATGTAAAAATTAAATTATTTTTATAAAAACAATGAACGTAAGATTATATATCAGCATCCACTTAGAGGCTTATGATTTACATATTTCTTGAAAAAAAAGTCTATAATTAATTTCACGTAAAAGTGACTTACTGGATACAGTAAAGGACATATATCTTGCATTACTCTATGATATTATTAACATGTGGCCTGTTATAACTGGTTATAATAAAAAAAAATATTTATATAGCTCATATCCGCGCAAAAAATAGATGTAAAAAAATGTTTTATTTCAATTGCTTTACTATGTAAACTTTCTTTGTTTGTAGTTGTATCCGTATTATCTTTGACCACCGTAATTATGATTAAGTTAAGTTTCTGGCTGAAAAGTAGCTGATACACTTTGCATCAATAATTAATATTCAGAAATTTTCATATAATTATTTATTTATAGTACTGTGTTAATAGAGATGTATGTAAACATTTTTCTTATTTCATTACAGTAATGTATACACTAATGCGTTAAGAAATGCTCTTGGTTGGGATTAATAGATTTTAACGTAATTTTATATTTAGCTTAATTAAAGTTTAAAACAGGCGATACGATTTATATTTAATAAATTTATATAGATTTTAAATGTTTAAATTATTTATAAATAATAACATTTCATGATTCATTATCTGTTCATTATTTCTGATAAAAACAAATAGGAACATTTATAATGAGCTAGAACTCAAATGTTATGTATTATATGTATTACAAAGATTTATTTTCCGTAAAAAGCAAAGTTAACATAGTTTTTATATTTTGTTCTTTGTACTCAGATATACGTAATTATTTTCAGTATTTATTCAAATACAAAATTTCCATTAATAAAAAATTTAACCAAATTTTCCAAGATTATTGGTATTTTAGAATAATTTATTTTTAAACGAAAATTTTTACCATTTCTTTTTATGCAACCAGTGAAAAATATATCTTGATTGTAAGATTTATTTTGTAATTCAGTACAAAAAAAAAAATTAAACACGGAAAATTTATGTTATTTATAAATTCACACTGTTAAAACAATTAAATATTAGTATAACTAAAATTAAATTGAAACAAACCTACCGGGTAGGTCTAGTGGTAAACTTGTCGTCATAAATCAGCTGATTTCGAAGTCGATGTTCTTAGGTTCAAATCCTAATAAAGGTAGTTGTTACTTTCATTCGGTTTTTGGATACTAGGTTGTGGATATTGGTGTTCTTTGGTGGTTGAGTTTTAATTAACCATACGTCTCAGGAGCGAGTTTGTTTAAGACTATAAATTTACCGGTACAGTTACATTACACTGATGTCACTAATGGCTTTAATTGTTGATGCGACTAGAAATAAATGTATTTAAAAAATCGTGAATATACGAATATTTTTGATAATATTTTATTAGTTTTAACATGTATTTACTTCACTTTCCACTTTCAGTTCGAGTTCTATTTATGAAATATAAAGCCAAAAATTATTAACAAAACAAAAAAATATCATTTTCTATTTTCTATACCTTTGAGGAATGAAAGAGGTCCTCTAAAACTGAAAATTCTATTTTTTATGTCCCTTTATGTAAAGGGATCTTCTTTAAATTATTATTTAATAATGTAATATTTTTAAAATATATTAATTATATTAATTTTATAATAGGTATTCCTGTAGTTTTTAGGAAATAATTGTTGAGGTATTATGGAAAATCTATATTTTACTTTTGAAAAATTAAACTTCCAACTAATGGAAAATATCTTGAAAGTGTTTCAATTGTTTTTAACAGCAAAGAATTAAAAAAAAAAGATTTTACTCATGTAAATTTGTTATTAAAAATCTACAATGAAAAAATTTCTTATTATTTGTAGATAATGTTTCACAAAAGAGTACATTACACGTGTTAAAAGTTTTTCATAAAAGCATAAGTTTGAAATAAATATATATGTATTTCTTTGTAGACTTTATAGTAATCATCATAATATATATATATATACGTCCGATCTCCGTGGCGGAGTGGTATTGTCTCAGCCTTTTATCAGAAGGTTCCAGGTTTGTGTCCATATCAAACATGGCATTTTTCATAAGCTACAAATTTCCATTTGGGCTAACGACCACAGCAGTTGAGCCCGTAATCTCAAAAAAAAAAAATAATAAAAGATAAGTAAGAAAATATTTTCAAAACATATTTTTAATTGTTTATCTTCAAATTTTTTGGAAGTCTGTACTGATCTAATGATCTAACATTTTTAATTTATCTAGTAAATTTCTTTGTTCACTGAAAACTCTTTTTCCAAGAAAAGATTTTTTAAAAAAATTGGTTAATTTCATGAACATTGATTATCTACTGTAGTAAAATATTTATTTCCAAGACCATCGAAATTGTTTGGTTTCTGAATACCATCCTAATTTTGCGTCAGACATATTGTAATAAAACAATAGATAAAACCTATCGATTTTCCAATACTGAATAGTCAGATCCTTCCCAATTTATTTAATTATCTATTTATTTTATTAAATTCTTAAATGTTATAAAATTTACCTAATAAAAAAAATAATATTCAAACGTGTAATTTATTGTCATCGAACATAATTTTTAAATTTAAAGGTTGTATATTTCGTCAAATATTAAAATATAAATTAAAAAAGAAAGAAAAGACGATATGAAAATACTTTGATTTAAAAATAAAGAGCGAGAAATTATCATAATCCTTATATTCATTTTCTAATTTAAAACTTCATGAATATAATACTGTAATTAACCAATTTAAGGGATCTATCAACATATTGTTTTGTATTAGACATAACATTCAATCACTTAAAATAAATTATTTTCTTAGTAATTATAGTTAATAAGTAGATCGAGTCTTTGGTATCATCTCTGATCAGCTGTTATAACAGTTGTTCATGAAACTAAAAGACCTTGGCTTAATTCCAGTAAAAATTACTTTTAATTTGAAATATTTTACCTCTGTTCTTCTGCTTATAAAATTAAATTAACTGCACTGTCTCGATAAATTAATTGAGTAAGATTAAATGTCAAAAACATCTGAGATAAAACTTTACCTTACTTTTTATTGTAAGACTTTAATGTGAAATGATAAAAGCGGAACTCTGTTTAAAATAATTATTCAGACAAAAGTTAATTCTAAAACATCTCACTTGTTTCAGCATATCCAAAAGAAGATCAAAATTTTAATGTTTTTCTGGTATAGATTTTATTATAATTAAAAGTATAGAAAGAACAAATTAAGCTATCGATTCATAAGGAATAATTATTCAATTAAAAAATTGTTATTTCTTATAGATAAAATTCCACGAAAGTTATTTTACATCAGTTAGATGCTTTGTTCAATACATCACGAATTCGAAATAAAATATATTTTTAAAAACTTTTAATAATTTATCCTCTAATTTTTTATGAATTTATACTATTATTTTGACCTAAACTATTAAACATAAAATATAAAATTCCGGAAGAGAATATATCAAAACAGCAAATCCAATATCTATTTGATATCAAATACCATCTCTTTCTATTAAATAACAAACCGAGTTAACTCAATGTAGATTTCTTTTAATTAAATTTTAAATGTACTTTTTCAACTATTAAGCCTACAAACGATTAAGTCTGTCTAATAATAATTAAACAGAATAAGATTAGCATCCCCCGACGCTGCTTTGCCCACGCTAAATTCGTCTAGAACTTCAAAGATTGGAAATAGTTTTTTAGTAGATATGAGTAGGTTCTTTCTCTTAGAGTTACCACTATTCACAATTTATAACATATTTCTCAAATTAACAGATTATAAATTATAAATTATTAACAAATTTTAGACGAATGTGAGCGTTGCTTTTCAAGTCTTTGAGAACACTCTGGTGTAGTTTCACGTTATTTACCATCATAAATTCTAGTAACCCTAGAAGTTCTTTTTCCTATCTATAACTTCGCCCACCTGGACACAATTAAAATATTAATATCGAATTGAAAGTCGAATCTAAACCGTTTATGTGTATGGCTTACTCTGATGAAATTTCTTAGTTCAGGATATAAAAATCTAGAGAGTATTACTTTATTCACATGAGGATGAGATCTCACGGGTCGCCGCCAGATTGGATAATGATATTAAATTTAGTAAAATAAGTTCGAGGTTATTTATTTAAAGTTTTTTTTTATTTCTGGTTTATATAATAGTGTGATTAATAAGGTCTGAAATGTACTAAGTATTGCGTGGTCATAAAAAAAAATAGTAAACATTTCGAAATTATTGGTTCAGTAGTTTTTGCGATTATCAGGAACAAACTAAAAAGTTGTCTATAACGTCATTTATTTAATTAAATAAATGATGTTATTTAATGATAAGTAAATTTAAAATCTTACTTAAGTCTTCAAAGTTATTTTAATTTATTATTTTGTAATTTATAAGATTGTATAAATTAGAATCAATGTAACTTTGACTTCTAACATTAAGGTTTTGTTTTGTTTATTGCTTTACATACAGAATATTAGATAACACTCATAAAATAAAAAATCTGAATTTCATTTCGCTAATAATAATGCTAGCTTTAATTTTATTTGTATTTATTTACAGTGACAAAATTGTGATAATTATTTCAAACGTTTTGTTAAAATAAGAAAGATATTTTTATTACTTAAATATAGGCAATAAAAAGTAGTACCCGCAGCAAAATATCCTCCGTGATTTACTGCGGAGGAACGGTAGATTCCATCTCCGAGGCTTGAGGTACTTTGAATTAGAGGTGGAAGCCGTCAGGAAGATGAAAAAAGAGACGAAATGGTAAATCTTGATTTATAGTTATAGTTAGTCTTATAAGTTTTGGATGAATTTTCATTAAGGTGTTTTTAAGAACTGCGGGATAATACACTCGTTTTGACAAAATAACAACATTTCATTGAATTGGAAGTATGTCTTTAAGCGGCAAGGGCCCTGAACATCATGTGTTTTTTTTGGGATTTTTAAATGTCCTATGCCAAGTCTATTTCTGGATGATCTGTCTGACTAGACTAATCTTCTGAAGTAGTTCGATAATAATTTTATCAGAGAGAAAAATAATTTTTTTCTTGTTTGTCTGGGAAAATGTCTAATGACCATAGGAGTCGATGCCCGTAGCACCTCAAAAAAAAAAAAAAAAAATTGAAATGTTTATAGAGGTATAATGATTTAGAATTAACTGTTACATTTAATTTGTTTATTACTCTTTTTTAATCAGTATAGATTATAAAATGTATTATTAGTATTAATGTATTTTTGTATTAACGAAAAAACAATGTGCTACTACATTTATCCTCGGTAAATGCATTTTATTTAAAAATCTATTTTAAAATTTTTTATTATAAATAAGTTATTTTAAAACTTCATTCTTTTTTCTTCTTCCTGTGTTACCACTTTAACAGATTCTAAAATTAATATCAGTCACATACAAAAGTGTAGGTAAGAAATATTTAATAAATTTCTTTCTATTATTCTAAAATTTATTAAAAATATTATTATAATTTTTTAATATAATTATATTAAAATATATCATTCTAACACATTTTTTTCTTCTAATTTATATCAAAATAATAACAATAAAACAAATTATTGGAAAATTAAGAAATACGAAATCGATGTGTACTAAGTCCTACTTACAAGTGATTTTAAATTCAATTAATCCTTTTTTTAATTTAATCTATTTTCTGAAGAAAAGCTTAATTGCAGAAATTAAAAAAAAAAAAACGGCATCCTTTTTTGCAACCAGACCTTTGTATATAAGAATCAACAGAAATAGTTTAAAAAAAGTACATGTAAAGAAATTTTATTATAACAAAGGTGTTGAGATGATATTTATAAACAGATGCAAACGAATAATGTTTTAAATTGCATTTTATTTACGTAAAATCTTCCTTTTTCACTTTAATTCTTTCTCTAACCCTGTACTGTAAATATATGTATATATATATATATATATATATATATATATATATATATATTATTTTTAGATTTGTATGATTTTTTTGCCAAACGTGTAAAATTATTTTATTTGCATAATTAATCAATCTGATCAGTTAAAAAGTATGTGAATTCTGCAAAACATGAAATACATTTACACGGGAGCAACAAAACAAAATTCATTTAAATATTCCGTGTCCGTCTTTGCGTATACTAGATAAAAAATTATACAGATATAATGTAAAATTCTTTTCCTACTAGAAATGTATAATTAAAAAAAATTAACTTTTAATTTTAACCATTACTTTTAAGTTTCAAAAATTCTATAATATAGTTGAAGCTTAAAAAGTTTAATAAAAAATTATTTATTTATTATTTACACTTATAAGGTATTATATGTAATAAATAATAAAGCATTATATATAATAAATAAAAAAATAAACAATATTTTAAGTTTTTATTCTTATTAACTGAAATTTAATAAATTATAATTTGAAGTAATTATAACAATAATAATTTTTATCTATCATCAAGTTATAAAACCAGATTTATATTAAAAGATTTAATCAAATATAAAAAAAAATTATTATTTTTTTTTCTGTTTTTTTTAAAGTTTATAAAAACAGCTAAAATATTTTTCAAAAATTAAAGAAAAATTTAATAGAATAATAAAATACTTAATGGAATAAGCTATAACAACGGATGTATTAACTATATTATACAGTATTTGTGCATAAACATCGATAAAAATCATAAAAATGTAATTTCATTTACGATTAAAAAAATAATATTAAAATTTATTTCTATAAGATTTTACAATGTTTCATATTTCAAAATTATTTTCAACTTTTATTAATATTTGTTCATAGCTATAAAATTATTAATTTATTTTTTATTTAATAAAAATAATATTTAAAGGTAGAGTTATTTTAACAAAATATTTTTTTTCCCTTTAATAATATGATTAAAAAAATACATGTATTTATGTATTAAACTTCAAAATTAAAATAAATAAAATTATAAAATTTACTTTGAGTTTTATTGAAAATTGATCTTAAATGAAAATAAAAATGATAAAATAAGATTATATAATTATTGTGTTATATTTGTTTTGTTAATTCTTCTAGGAACATTCTATTGGTTCTAATAATAAAATTCATAGGGCTAAGTTAGACTTATACAGATATTTTTAATTCATTAAACATGCATTACTGCGCGATATCTATTCTGCGCACTGAATTCTCGATAGAGAGTTAGTGCAAGAAATAATATGTAAACAGAAGCGTCTTCATAACCTTAAGGTAGTAAGTACATTGTTTTAAGACTACTAATTATCACAGATAGTTAAAAGGTTTTCTTAGATAGTTAAGAAAATCTTTTTACCATTTGTTTATATTATTTTAATATATTTCTTTTTTTACAATTAATTGGGACGTTTTAACTTACCGGTGGTTTCTTAGTATAAATCGGAGTTTTCTAGTCTTGTGTAGGTCCGATTACATCTGGTGACACTGAATATAAACAAGAAGTGAAACAATTACAAATTATAATTAATTTTTTTTTTTTGTCAAGTTAGTCTCACATAATTAATATAACCGGTTAGAAAAACCATGACAACACTTTGTTTACAATATGAATAAAATATGCAACGGACATGCGCAATATGAATATCTATTTTGAAGTGCGCGTCACATAGTTCCGAGATTATTTATAATAGTGGCA
Source organism: Lycorma delicatula (assembly GCF_047948215.1). Lineage (NCBI taxonomy): Eukaryota > Metazoa > Arthropoda > Insecta > Hemiptera > Fulgoridae > Lycorma > Lycorma delicatula. The sequence goes on from NC_134455.1 coordinate 76,838,065, forward strand.
TAATCGGTATAGATTGCGTACGAGATCACAGCGACCGATTTCATCGCGTAAACTTTGTTGGTTTCCATCTTACGTAGAGCCCGCCAAAATATTTCTTATACGTAGAGAGTAGTGTGATAGTGCGGCTGCATTTTGAACGGCGTGCGTCTGATGCACTTAATGCAGCTCCCTGCACCGAACTGCATAGTTGCAGGCTGCACATTGCAAGGAGCCTTGCTTGGAAGAGTGAGTGAGAGGGGGTGAGTAAGGCTTTGTGGGAGAGCAAGTGGGATGGAAAGAATCCCCGCTCCGTTGCCAGATCATGCAAAGAATATTATTATTATAATAATATGAGGACAAGTTTTGCAACTCGGACACCGCAAAATTAGCCCGAGCCTTTTCTACCGACGCCACCGCTACGAGTTAACATTCATATTCGTACCCACCTATGCACCCACCTACCGCTAACGACTTAGCTCGGACAGCCACCCCTCTCTCATTGACTGCTGCTAAAAATCTAAACTTTGTTCACACCGACAACCCTTACACGCGTTCACACCTTTAAAAATCTTTGTTCGAACTATGCTTTTCACCCATTTACAACCCGACTATTATGTTTCTCAAAGAACTAGCTATACTATTAAACACACATTTTATTGGATATAAAAAATACAACCTACAATAGGCCATTATTCCTATTATTTACCTAACCTATACTTGGCGCGCTATACCTACACCGGTGAGTTTCAAGCTAAACAATTTCCTTCATAATTACTGTAAAAAAAATCACACGTGATATTATTTTATTCCCTTACCACTTCCCTATTGTTGTATGCAGTTTCATTTCATTAATCAATTTTATCTTCTAAATACTAAAGAAAATTCTCCTGTTGTGGAATACGTCTTAACCTAACTATAAGCCGGCCGACGTAAAAGTCGCCAAAAATTTCTTAAAATATTCTCCAATGATTAATTACATAATTAATAATATATTCTCATTCTTTTAACAAAAATTTGAACATTTTATATCAATATCTTTCCAGTCATCGGAATGCTTTCAATAAAAAACTTTTTCATTCTGTAATGAGTATTATTAAACTTGAAAATAAGCTGGATACACTTTTTGAATACTATAAAAATAAAGATTATCCAGTGATAACAAATGAATTTATATTGTTAATAAAAATATAATTAAATAATTTTTATGCCAGTAAAGGTAAATTTTATATTTATTTGAATAATGGACAATGGTTAGGGTTCAAATAACCATTCATCTCAAGAATGATCTGAGTCAATATAAGATACACCTCATTTAAACTTCCTACATATTATTCTCATCTCACTGGACCGTTTGGTTATTTATTGTTCAAGTTGAATAGATTACAATGTACATATTAGTAAAAATATAGACAAATTTGCGCCAAAACGAGTGACACCACACACGAGAAGAAACTGAAACCAAGTGTTTTGAATTTAAAAAAAAAAATCATCTTTGATTGAAATATTTATCACTTGAAAATTATGTATAACTGGAAAATAATTCATTTAAATTAGCCCAGGAAGGATGAGGATAGTGACAACAAAAAAAGTTATAAGGCATTCAATAGGTGAACATTTTTTTTTTCTATTATATATATAGGAGTGTTTTTTCTACAAAAATAGGAGTGTTTTTTTATTTTTTATTTTGGTGTTTCACCAAAAAAGTAATTATTTAAAAAAAGGTTTAATAGATTAATAGATGTGTTACTTATTAGTAATAAAATAATTCTAGTGTTTTAAAGTAATTTATGAAGCTATTTATTAAAATTCAAACTCATCGGCATACATATACTAGGTCAAGTATATATGAATCTATATTAGTAAATATTAAGCTCTTCATAAACATTTAACATTGCACACACAGTTTTTATAAGTATTCTGGCAGTTAGTAAATTAAATTGATGTTTTTATAGATTACTTCTAGATCAACTGGTGTAGTGATTAGTATGGTGGCTTCTACATCAGCTGGTTCGGATCCAATTCTCGGCAAGCGTCTACCATTCTCTCAAATATTATTTCATTCATCTAATCTTTCTCGTTTAAATACTAACTGAAGTATGACTGTGATCATAATTATAAAAAGAAAACATATAAAAATATAATACGTGTGTATGTGCAACTTTTCCATTTCAAAACAAATTTTAAATGGTTTTTCTGAATATTTTTTTATCATTTACTTTGTTTTAAATTAAAAAAATTAACGAGGAACAAAAATTAATTCTTACACTAGAAAGAAGGCAGACACGCAGCCGCGAAAATGTTACACGGTTTATGTTTGATTACATGATTCTGTTACATTTTTTTGCCAGATTTAGCTAAATAACGTACATGATTTAGCGCACTGTCAACAAAATAAAACGGTTAGAACAAAAAAAAACAAGGTTACAACAAAACCTTTTATAGCAATAAGTTTGAAAATCCTGAACATTTTTTCTTGTTTCTTGAGTTATGATGTTGTAACGCAGATCTAACCTCAACGTTTTCCTCTTTTATACCCAAAACACAAATATAATTTTAGATAAATCGTTCACATCAAGCAGTATAAGTCGTTCGAACGAATGAATCGCTCGAGAAGTATAATTTGTTCGACCGAATGAATCGTTCGTACCCTGCGTGCAGCCGCCCGCACGTGATCCGCTCTGCGCCAATAGCAGCTGAAATAAAAATGTGCGCAAATACGACAATCAAACCAATACTTCATCCCTTTTTACTGGAAAGATACTTTTCTATACGTTTTTGCATATTACTTATTTTCTTTAATTTTTTAAAATTTAATTTCTTACGTTGCATTTCAAAAAAATCTTGGTGAGAATAGATTCCTATTCAGTTTTCGTCATCGCATATAGTTTATCTGTAAAGGTTTGCAATAATACATTATCAGTTTGAAACAAATCGATTTTCAATCGCTAATGCATGGTGCCTATATCATCAGTAGAGATGTAATTGAGATTACCTCCCTGAACAGAGATTTTTCTTTAAATTCTCAAATATATTCACATTAAAACGACACAGACATACATAAAACACCTAATATAACAAATATAGAAAATAAATAATTGCACTTGTTTGATAGCCGTCAAAGCCTTAAATTGTTATGAACATCTGGAAAATTCTATTGCTATTTTGCAAATCTTTTTGCTGCAGATCTTGATCTGCATTCCTCCCTCCAGGGATTAAAGTAATTTATAATAAGTTTTCTAAGTTGGAATACACACTGATTTTGTATAAAGGCATAAACGCGGTTGTTTAATTATACTTTGTAGTTAAAAGATTAACGCTATGTATGATCCAGCTAAGTATCCCCAGTACACCGTTAAGGTCCTAAACTTTCAAAAAAATGCAATACAAAAAAAAAGATGGATTGATAACATTTTTTTTTCAAGAAAAATAATCAAATAAATGAGTAATAACTTTGCTAGTTCTCTTTTATCCACCTCCTTAATTTTCTTTTTCCTTTCCGTTAATAGCTCTGCTACTCTTCTTTGTATTCCTCTACTCACTTAAAGATGATAACAAAGAAGACTAGCAGAACTATTAACGGAAAGGAATTTAACGGATTTACGGATTTAAGGGATTAACGGATTTTTTGTTATCCTTCACTTTCATGTTTTTTTCTTCCGTTTTCTTCTTTTTATTTATTTACGCTTTTACTTCTCTTTGTATTCTTTGTATTTTCTCTTTGTATTCCTCTAGTTTTATTATCATCCTTTGCAATTTTTTTTTCAACCTCCTCTTTTCTATATTATATTCTTCTCTTCTTCTCCACGCTTATCTTTCTTTACTTTCCTCTATCGTTTTTTACTGCTCTTCTTTATTATCCTTCTTTTAAATCTACATTTTAGGTCTCTTACCTTCTAATCTGTACTGTGTCTCGTTTATTTCAAGCAGTAACGTTTTAAAGAGTCTATATATTGTTTTCCGAAAGAAGTATAATTTTAAAGCTTTTATAGCAAAAACTTTGCTCCCTATTGGTTTAAAAAAGTAGTTACTATTTCTAATAAATTTGATCAGCGTTTACAATTAGGAAGTTATCAACTAAATATCCTTATATTTCGTTCGGTTTTTCATTTATTATTTCCATATGGTGTTAGTTATTCTGTCTTTTGAATTCAAAATCCATGATTTACTTTCACATACAAGTAGCTGAAAAGGAATATTTTTTAAAAACTTTATGTATCAGTGTTCTTCCACATTTTATTATTTTATTTATTTACTTTAATAACTATATGATTTCTTTATGCTTGTGGTTAAAATATTCTTTCTTATTTTACATATTACATATCTAACAAAATTAAAAATTTTAAAGAAAAAATAAAATATATCCTTACAAAAAATATATAAATTTACTTACTAATTTCATTTTCCTACGTAGAATATATTTATAAAGAACTGGAAAATGACCTTGTAAATTCAAGAATTTAAAAAAAAATGTATTTATTTTATAGTCGCATCAACAATAAAAGTCATTAGTGACTCTTAAAGATTACACTTATAGGTGTAAATGTATCGGTAAATGTGTAATCTTGAACAGATTCAGGCCCATCATTCCTGAGATAAGTGGTTAATTATACCACAACCACAAATTTTTATAATTAGGGGATAATAAAAACAATATCCTTATTTTTATAATAATAAAAATCATAGATTTTGATTTCTCTACTGATACTTTTAAGTAAATGATAATAACTTATTTTTTAAAACATATTTTACAAGTTATTTATATGTTATAAAACTCGACTGCCTTACATACACTTGCACTAAAATTATTAATTTATCTGAAATAAATAACTATATTTGATTCTTCCAAGTGTTAATGTATTAATTAAAGACTAGCTGAAAATGTAAAAAAAATTAAGTAAAAATTATTTTATATTATTTATTAATTTATACTGCTACATTTTAATGGTGTTTTACTGTAAAAATTAATATTTCATATTTATTAAAATACCATTTATATAATATAAATACTAACTGGAATGCGTCCTATTTCAATGCCCAGAGAGAATACCTACCACTTTTTTTATATATTTACAGTTCTACAGTAATTTATAATATGAGAACTATTCTAAATTTTACGGTTTTCAACAGAAAACAACTCCAAAGAGATGAAATTCTGAAATCATTAAAATCAAAGTAACTGAAGAGAGTTAATATCACATTAAAAATACATAAGATAAATATTATACTAGGGATGATTTACTTCTACTTTTTAGAACTAAATTACTGAGTAGTGTTGGTAGAATTATGGATTATAAATTTATTTTTTCTGTTTATTTTTTATTAATAAAACTGACAGACATTAAGATGTAAATTTAAATGTGTATGGTTTATTTTATTTCTTTACATCTATAAATTAGTAAATATGTAGTATAATGCATATTATGTATCTAACATTATTGTATACTTTTTGTAAAAGAGTTAAAACATCTTATATATTTATAAATATCAGCCTAAAAATTTATGCTGTTTTTTTACTTTTAGAAGGCAAATGTAGAATTTAACATTGATTAAAATAATTTTAAATAACATTCTAAGAATAAAACAAATTTTATTTTTTAATTTCTGTTGTTTAGTAGCAAGAGAGAGAAAACGGAAAAATTTAAACACGAGGTTTGAAGCTTTATTGGTTGTTAGGCAGGAATTTACACTTGTCGCTGTCCAACAAACTTTTAATATACAAGGTTATTCTACTGCAGAAATCTATGGGATACGACTAAAAAGAGTAACATTGAGATTATACAACGTTTCCAGAAGAAGTTGGCGAGATTCATGGCAGAACCTCCGTGGTTTGCACGGAACGAAGAAATTCACGACTACCTAGAATTTACCTTATATTCGCTAAGAGGTCAAATTGGATAGCGGTTAGATAATCACATGAAAATTCTGCCAGTTAATTTCCTAGACAACAGTTAGGATGTCCGGCGACTGCAACGCCTAAGTGTGCTGGGTTTGGAGAATCTGTGTGTTCTTAAATTAGTTCAATACCACTCATATGATGAGCATCTTTCTATGCCTTGATGAAAGCTTAGTGTCTTTTCATTTATCTTCATGAGCTTCTTATGTTACTGTTAATTTTTCAAACTTTTCTTTGTTTTATTCAACTTATCTTAGAGCATTTTATTCAGAATTAAATTTTCTACAAGTGTGGTTTAAAAATGTTGTATGTTTATTACTCATTTAATAATGATACTGTATATCAAACATAAAAAACAGGATATTTTACCCCAATTTATTGGTTTCATGATAAATTTCTCAAAAAGAATTGCAGATACGGTTTTGGAATCTATTTTAATTTTTCACGTTTAATTTTTCAAAAACTATAAGAAATCGCTAATTGTGATCCTTAATTAACGACCTAAAAATTTCAGTACAACCTCATTTCATCGCGGTAGCTGAAATCTGAGCGAAGTCTTTCACTAGCTGTAACTCGCAAACGAAACAGTTTAGGATATATTGTTATATAAATTGTTCCATTACTTTCACAAGAAAAATATATTATAAAAGTCCCGGGAGAACTTCGTGATACACTCTGTGTATATGAATTTTTTATATGTACGGATGTACTTCATTCATTCATATTTTCATGTATACGTACCTTTTACTGAGGGTATTCGTTGGAAACCCCTCATCGTATGTTTTTTGTTAAACTTTTTGTGATGTGTGGTTTCTTACTTGGAATAGATTGTAAATAAACAAGTTGTGAGGCAAAGAAAAACTTCTGTCCTTTACAGTTCCCATAATACTGTGTTACTTCCTTTATATTTTATCCTGTGGTATTTTATTAATCTTTCTTAGATATTATATTAATATTTTAATAGAAATTTTGTTAGTAAAGTATTTTATTTATATTTCTTAGGTAGTACGGTGATATTTGAGGTATGCATTTAGAAGATATTTGATTATTTAAAAAAAAAAATTAATTCAAACACCTCTAAATATAAACGTGTCCATATGATCAAAGTATACTCACGTTAACGAAAGAGAAATTTCAAGAGTTAAGAGGTGCCCTTAAGGGTACAATGATACAATTTCTTAAAAATATCATCCTAATGATCTATTTGAAATTGTTACTTTTTTATCATCTTATTAATTGTAAGTTCTGTACATAAAAATTAGTACATCCACTGGTCACTTTTAGACAAAAGTTTTTTTATTTGTTATTTAAAGACAAAATCGGAGGAAAGTATTAATATTTTTCTTATGGGAATTTATATATAGATTTTTTTTATGAAAGTATGATTGTATTATCTTAATAATTAGGTTTCCATCGCACATTTGTTTACATAACTTTACCTAATATCAACTAAGTTGTAGAATGTTTGTAATATGAAATAAATATGATTTATTTCGTTAAAAAAATCTTATTTCAAGACCCTACTGAATGATTCGTCAGTTATAAGAAAAACTAATGATTTTAATTAATTACTGAATTAAAAAAAAAGAAATAGTCGAATAATTCTTTAAATTTATTCCTTTTTTATATACCGATTGTCTTATATTTTTAACTCGACATTTTATAAGGACTTTACTAGGAAATCAATTTACACTTAATCGTGGAACTACAAACTGGTAATAAATATACGCTATATAATTTATTACTTTGTTTTTGTTATAGTTATCAGGTTTTTTTTCTATCTGCTTCTAAGATAAAGTAATACACTTATTAGATTCCAACTCTGAAATAGTAGATTATATTTTTCCCGTAAAAATTATTATCCACAAAGAAAATTGATTCTAGAATCCTGGTATACCAATTAGCAGAAATCTTAAAACTTTAAGATTTGCAATATATATATATATATATATATATATTGCAATTAATTTACTGTTATATATATAAAAATATCAATTTATATAAATGACACATAAGATGATACATCCAACTAACTAGAAATAGAAATTGTTATTAGTATTAATTTAATTAGTAAACGATGTGAAAATGGATACAAAACTGTTGGACTGCATAATTTTTGCTATCCATTTCTTAATTTCAGCCACGTCAATTGTTTATCAACCGATTTGACAAATGGAATGTTATTTTATTCAGAAAAAAAATGAATATTAATATCTTGTTTAATAAAATATATTTCGACAGCGATACTATTTTGAGAAATAGAAAAACTCAAACCCTTGAAATTTCCGACAACAAAGTAATAAGTAAATTTCAAAAATTTGAATATTTGGGAATAATAATAATATCGAATGTAATTGAAAAAATGTAATGAAGAATAAAGTACGAAAAATGGAAAATGCCTATCATCTCACGAAGAAAATTTACAAGAAAACTCCAAATTGAGGAACTATAAAACTGTGGTCCTATCAGAAGCGCGGTATGGTACAGAATGTTTGCAGTTTTTTAAGAAAAAGAAATAGCAAAAGTAGAAAGGAAATTTTAAGAAAAATTCATGAACCAAAATCTGAAGATGGAATTTACAAATTGAAAAGTGAAAAAGAAATTTACAAATATACAGCAAAAATAGAGAACTGAATTAGGAAAAAAAAGATTACCCAGTTTTATGGATATTTACGCACATTGAACAACCAAAGATTGACAAAAAAAACATTTAATTTCTACATAGAGTCATAGATTCTTTTCTTTTTTCTTTAAACCGGTTTAAAGAAGTAGAAACAGTTCTAAAAACATTAAACGTTTCTATGGATCTGTGTAAAGATAGAAAAATCTAGAGAAGTCATTCCAGAACCTAAGTTTCCAGGAAGAAAGAAATAGAAGGACCTGAATAGATGCACGTCAACAATAGAACAATAGAAATGCGTCAACAACAGAGCAAAAGAATGAAAACGTTTTGGGAAAACAAAAAGAAGTCAAAATTGTGTAAACGTGATCCGTAGTGATCGGAACGAAAAGAAAAAAAAAACATATTTCAATAAAAGTAACATTTATGCAGCTATTTATTATTAAAAATGTTTAATGACTGTCGTTATGGAATTTTCAAATGTAAAATTTTCAAAACGATTCATTCTTTAGATGAATTTTTTGGATATTGCATATATCATATTTCATTAAAATATTTCAATTCTTTCTTTAGATATATATTTTTATTTAAAAAAAAAAAAATTGAAAACAGAAAATAGAAGTTTATTTTTGTTTTCTATGTATTAGGTAAATTTTATAAGAAAGCTACCTATTGTAATGGGTACCATGATTTGACTATCGGAAAATTTTTACATTTCTTCGCCTTTCTCATCCCACAGACCCCAAAACCACCGTCAGTTCAAAAGTTTATATATACATTTATATATATATATATTTCACTTTCTTATAGACACAATAACTGCCGTAATTTTGCGCCAGTCACTTTTAAATTGATATATAAGATATAAGGACCAAAAAATCTCGGTCGAGTTTGTTAATGGGGAAAATCGGACCATCGGGATGGTAATGGTTGGGGCTTTTAAAAAAAACAAAATCGCTATAACTACCTTATTAAGTAAAACATCGAATTCGTTTAAAGTCCCTACTATTCTTTGGATAAGGCCTAAAACTTATAAAAGTAAAGTTTTTTGATACCACCAACCATTGACCCAGGAAGTGGAAAAAATGGGGTCTCGAAGACAAAAAATTCATACCTTCCTTAATAGACAAAGTATCAAATCGGTTTAAAAAGGTCGTTAATCCTCTAAACATTACCTTAAACTTTTGTCTGAAACAATTTTTGATATGACCAACCCTTATGGCAAGGGATAACCAACATTTTGAAGGAATTGAAAGAAGATGGGGTTTGTCGTAAACTAAATATGTGAACTTTTTTTCACATGCAACCCATTGTCTTAATGAATAAATTTGAAGTTTTTCTTAACTTTAAGGTGAAAATCTTTTTTATCTTTTTTATTTTTTTTATACTTAGCACCGGTGAAATCTACCTCCGCCTTCCGGCGTGCCGAAAGGATTTTTTTATTGAAAAATAAAAAAGAAAAGAAAGAGTGTTATTGAGTAAAGAAAGAAGAAAATATTTATTGAAAACAAGACTTTAGAATTTTAGTTAGAAAAGTGAAACAATAATATACTTATGAGTGTGTGTATACATATATATATATATATAAGGAAAATTTTAACGAAATCATTAAGCAAATCACAGTAATTATATTTTATTGTAATGGTAAATTATCCTAATTAATTTAATATTTATTGACCTGAAGTAAGAAGTAAAAAATTTAAATACTAATTAAAAATATTCAATTCTATAATTTAAACTTTAAAGTCTAATAAAAAGAAATATATATATACCAAAACTTTGTAACCGTTAATTTTGAACTTTTTTTTTTGTTTAACCTCAGGGACCACCGTTAGGTATTGCTTCAGAGGATGAGATGAATGATTTGTAGCGTGTGTGTAAACTTTCAAAAAAGCTGGCATCGTAGTTGTTTCTGATGCACAACGTACACACACATATACATACAACATAATTAAAAATTTTTATAAATTTATTTAAATATATATAATTTTTTCGTTTATTTAGTTGAATGATTGCAACTAAAGCGCGCGCGCATACTGTATTTTATTCGCGAAGGTGTGGCGGTACTAACGGCGACGGTCGGCACTAACTAAACTAATGTAATTTCACAACTTAGAACAAATTTCGCTCTTACGGATGGGATACATCCTGGTGTAGCCGCTAGACGTAACGCACCAGGTACCGAGTCAAAATGACGATCTATTTTGAGACTCAGCCTGACCGAGTTACTTTTTGCACTTTAATATTATTCAGTTATTTAATTTTACCGCTCACCTGTGATGTTACAACATTGTAGACGACTACAACAGCATTTTTTGGGATGGGGGTTCGATTTTGCAAACATTTTTTCTAATGTTGTTATTTTTTAATTGTTAACAAATGCACCTGAGAATTTAATTAACATCATATTAAAAATATGATCTTAATTAGGCGAAATCCCGCTTGCTTTACAGTCTCATTCTCTTGACCTTTCAGGTTGAAAATTTAATGGCATCGTTGCCCCAGAAATAAAAGTAATCTGCAATGGTTGGTCAAAATCGGTTCAGTAGTTATGGATACATAAGGTTATCTAGAGGCCAACACTAAACATACACACGTACATACGAACATTAATATCTGGAAAATTTCCTTCCGGTTTTTTGGTTCCTTTGGTATCCAAACGTCAAGATCCGATGACAACCGAATATACCCAAACTGGACAGATTTCAATACTTCCCCATCTATACCGGTATCTAGACGGTAAAAACGAAAAAGTGAGAGAACTTACTTTTTTAATTTCTGCCTTGAATCTTTTAAAGCTGTTGTAAATATTCTGTTTAAACACTTTTTTCTCTCGTCACCGGCCACTGTAGGACAACGTTTAATTGTTATTCCGTGATTTATTTCATTTTCTTCCAAATCTTCTTCATTTTCAAATTATGTTGTTCCTTCCTTACTTGAGACCAATTTTTACTGTTATACATTCTGATTCCTTTTTGAAAAACTTCACAAATATGGCTCTTTTTTCTAAATGTATTAAAGTCCCTTCTGTCTGTTGAATTTATCCCTCCAATCATGAGATCTTCTTTCATCTGTGCGAATCACTTAATGTTCGTTTTGCTTCTATCGCTCTTCTCAAGAATTCTCTTTGTCTTTCTGTTTTAATTCAGTCTAGCTAAGTGCTTGTAGAAGGTCAATCTTCTTTTTCGAATGACATCTGTGAATCCGTCTAAACGGTAGTAGAGTTCTTCGTTTTTCCGTAGCTCCAACCCTCACCAGTTTTCCCTGATCCAAGCATCTTTCTTAGTATTTTCCTATCAGCTAACTTAAAAATATCAATCACTCCTCCGTTTAGATTTACACACTGTAGCATACAATACTGCAGATCTAACTACTGTGGATTAATGTCGAATCCCTAATATCGTATTTGTATTATAAGGTGTAGGAGGTCTTCTGCAGTTTATTTATTCTTGCCTTATTTGCCTCTCTATCTAACCCATTTGGTTATATTACTTCGTCAAGATGTTTGAATGACTTCGTTTTCCTAATTCTTTAAAGGTTTGTTACTAAATAATTTGTTACAAAAAAGGAGTCATCAAAATGAGAAAAGTAGTAAAAAATAAAGCATATAAAATATTTGAAAAAAAGCGACTTTAAGGTGGAACTGGGAGTACCCTCCTTTTACCCAGCTTTATATCAAATTTAAAAAAAATAAATATATTTGTAATTGTTTAAATTTTAAGAGACTTTTATATTTTTAATAAAAATTACTTTAAAATACAAAAAAATATATATATATATTTATTTATTATTAAGTAATGTAAACAGTAGTTGGGCTAATTTAAAGATAAAATGAAACTATAAAAATATATTCATTTGTTACCAATTAGTAAGATAGCATAATGTAATTTAATAGTAAGAAAAATAATAGAAAATAATACTTTTTCTTTGCGTGGAAAATTTGCACGCAATTTCATTCGTTTTGTCATATGATGACTCTAAATATATCTAGACCAAACGTTAAACATAATTCCAGAAAGCACGGAAACAAGAGTAGAATATATGCAGGATTCATTAAACATTTAAGCGCATCATTTTTTTATTCAAGTATATAATTAAAATTTATTTAAATTACTAAACAGATTTGATTGAATCTTGTCTAATCATTTATGAAGAACGTTCAGATAGATTGACTGTTGCACGAGTCAACATGAAAAATTGCGAAATAGAAAAGCCGTTTATAGAGAATATGAAAAGTATGGAGTATTTTAAACACTCATATCCAATGCGGAAGCTTTTAGAAAAGAAATAAATATGTTCTACTGGATAAATCGGGGGTTTTCTCCCAACAAGTTTTTTAATGGTCCAGTATCACTTGGTGATGAAGTGGGACCACAGTGGTAACATCCTGTGTTATTCAAAAAAAGTTTATCCAAATTGGTGAACTTATGCATGGATAAACAAACGAAAAAATTTACAAGTTGAATTGAAAACCTCTTCTTTTTTTAAGTCGGTTAAAAAAATAAATAATATTTTATGCAGCTTCTGCATGTCTTTTACTTACAATTTCTTTCAAGATTAAAAACTTATATACATTCTGCCCGTGTATGCTCACTGAGTAAGTTTACGCTATCTCGAGTGAACGTTTCCTCAACGGTAAAGAAAACATACTTGTAGAGTTGTCGATTTGTATTCCACCAGTTGTAGAACTCCAAGTGAAGCAGACCGTCTCCTGAGTGCCGATGATGAACGTTTATGATAAGGATAAAACTTCATTGTTTAAGTTTCCTTCAAACCATCAAATGCGAAACTCCGATTCGCTTAGAAAGACGTCGCGTACTGACTTCTGATTTGCGCTGATCTGCATCGTTAATAATTTCATCAATAACAGCGTCATGTTGGACTTTCGTAGCTGAAACGAATACTAGGTGGTGAACCTGTGTCCCAAAGATTGTGAAATGATTCGCTAATTGTTTTTTGGGATCTAGAATCCTGCGATTCGGAAGATGTATTTCATATTTCACTCCAGCAGCTGTCGCAATACCATTGCACATTCATTTATTTAGCGTATGGTAACAAAACACAACACCAATTACAGTAAAAAATTACAAACAAACATTTAACAAATTAATATAAGCTACTGATTCCGGAGTCGCCATCAGGAGTCCCTTTATAAGCTGTCCTAGGGCAAACTTCTGTGATGTGTTTAACAGTTTGATTTTCACCATTGCACAGATCCAAAATGAATGCCATATCAGCGTATTTCTTTGTTGTAAATGTATAAGGCATTTCTTCAATGGCAAACCCATTACGTACAAACTAAAATTCACTGAAAACCTTCGCTAATGACAGCATAGTTCAGAGTACTTGTTATACTTAAACTAACAGGATTATTTATACACTAATGTTGTATTGCACATTGTTGATCAGCTGTTCTTATTATATTGCCATCATTAAAATAATAATTTTTCAAATAATTTATTATATTTCTGTTCTTACATTAATAAAAAAAAAAAATAGTATCTAAGTAAACTTAATTTATTTATTTTTATTTTAAAATTGTGTAATTTTCTGTTTTTTTTTTTTTAGTTTTTCAGTAACATTTATTTTTACAGATTTTTAACATCGCCAAAAAAATGTAGTTTTTGATTACATTAAATATGTACAATTCTGAAAAACATCTTAATGTACTCTTCTAAATGAAATACGAAATTTTTTAACTTTTCTTTGTTTTATCAACTTCTCTTACACCGTTTTGTTCAGAATTAATTTGTCTACAATTTCTGTTTAAAAGATTTATGTGTTTATTACCCAATCAACAAAGTTATTGTACGTTGAACATAAAAAAAGCGCTTTTTAGCCAAATTTATACGTTTTCATTCCAGATTTCTCAAAACCTACTGCAGATTCGATTTTGGGACCAATTTTATTCCAGTTTTGCAGGTCAAAAACCATAAATTACTAATTCTGCTCCTTAATTATATTTCTAATAATTTCAGTACGACTTCATTTCACCAAAGTATCTGGAATCCGAGCAAAATATTTCACTAGTATTACTCGCAAACGAAGCATTTTAGGACAAATGTTTATGATTTTTTTTTAAATTATTATTATTATTATTATTATTATTATTATTATCATTACCAGTAGAATAGGTTATGAAAGTTCAGGGAAAACTTCGTGATACCCTCTTTATATGTATAAAATACACAAAGCTTTCTTATAATTTTTATATTTTGTTCCTGGAATAGTTTAGTGCACAGATTAAAAGTTAAAGACAACGAGGTCAGGTATAAAAGAAGTTGTAATAAAAATTTGATATAAACATACAAACTGTATAAAAATATTAACTGATCTAGATAGAATTTCAACCACACATTTTTCTACACCACAGAAAGTATCCTACTTTCAATATTTCTAAACTTCGTACCCTAAATGTTAATTTAGTACTTAATTTATTTAATATAAATAATTATATTACTTTCAGTAGATAAGCTTTATGTTTACATCCAAATGGAGTAATAATATTTAATAAATTTTTCTGTAAATAAAGAAAAAATTATACAATAAAATTAATGAATTTTTATTACTACATAAGTAATACAGATTAATCATTTCATCATACGATTTTACCTGTTACTATTCACATGATTTGAACAGTAACACTATGATAGGAATTATGTAAATAAAGATTCCTCAGATTTCATTGATTTTTGTTATAAATAGAAAAAAGGATTTGAAGGTAAAGATGTATTATGTTCATCTGGGCCAGAGATTCACGACACAATATTTTTATTATCATTGCGAGTATTACTATAAATATGTTTAGTTTTTAAATCTGAAACAGGGTTCTGCGTAGGGGAAAAGGAACTAATCACTACTGATTAAATTTTTCCGTT
Source organism: Lycorma delicatula (assembly GCF_047948215.1). Classification (NCBI taxonomy): domain Eukaryota; kingdom Metazoa; phylum Arthropoda; class Insecta; order Hemiptera; family Fulgoridae; genus Lycorma; species Lycorma delicatula. The sequence goes on from NC_134455.1 coordinate 76,853,435, forward strand.
AAACACAAAAATTGGTAAAACAATTCCTCATATTTAGTAATTGGTTTCTTTTTGTTACATGACGAATTTTCGTAGGATTATCAAATTGACTTCCTTTATCAGATCAAACAATACGATTTTACGTCGAGATAAAATATATTTCTAATCTAGTCATCATTATTAAAAATGTTTTTTAGTTGAACGTATTTCCATCAAAAAATATAATATTATGGACAGTATTTAAATTTAACACTCATATATGATATGTTATATAACTTGTTTAAATTTAATTTATAAATTCTGTCTTAGTTAAAATATTAGAATGAAATGATTTTGTTGCTGTATTTAAATTTGCAGGGCTGTCCTTAAGTGCTGGTGAGCAAGAATGTCGACTTCCACGACCGATCCATTTTTCATGGAAATAATGATTTAAATGAGTGGAAACGGCGACAGAAAAGTAGGGAGGCACGCCTTAAATGAGTGGAAACGGCGACAGAAAAGTAGGGAGGCACGCCATCCTGCTGGAAGTATACTTTGCGTCTCGTGAAGTTAAAGACTTCAAGCAGCTACGACAATTCTTCTTGAAGATAGGGCAAGTAAACCTCAGAATTTAAGCTGCCAGGTAGTACAATGATCCAAATAGCTGATTATGAAGAAGACCGCACCATATATTAACGCTACATAGGTGTTGAAAATTGTCTTCCACCGTTTCATGAGGATTTACTTCTGCCTGTCTATACTCATTGCATAAGTTGTTCACACGATTTCGAGTGAAATTTGCCTTAGTAGAGTTGTCGATTTGTATTTCGCCAGTTGCAGAACTCCATTAATACAGCACCGCGCATTGTTGAACAGCTGTTGTTATTTTATTGCAAATTTTCAAATAATAATTTTTTAAATAACTTTATTGCGTTAATTATTATCTTACAACTGTTGTATAATTTCTATTTGTTTTTTATTTTAATTTTTAACAGTAAATTTTGGTTTTGCATATCTTTCATATCACCAAAAAAGAATTTGGTTTTTTGTTTACATTAAATAAGTACTTTTCAGACAAATATAATAATAGTGTACTGTTTCTAAATAAAATTAAAATTTTTCTAACTTTTCTTTATTATGTACAACTCTTGCCTTTTCTTTATTATTAGTTTCTTTTCTTTTCTTTTCTTTATTATTCACATTTTTTTTAGAATTAAATCGTTTACAAGTTTTGTTTAAACGTTTTATTTGTTTACTACCCATTTAACAATGTTATTGTACGTCAAACATAAAAAACAGGGTTATTTACCACAGTTTATTGGTTTTAACCTCTCATTTCTCAAAAACCAATGTATCTGTATTTACGCCTCTGGGACTATTTTATTCAATTTTTCAGTTCAAAAACCAATAGAAATCGTTTATTTTGCTTAATTAACGTCTTAAAAATTTCGCTACGATCTCATTTCACGGGTGTAGCTGAAATCCAAGCGAATGTTTTCACTAGTCGTAACTCGCAAACAAACATTTTAGGATGTATTTTATATAATTGTTCCATTATTTTTACTAGTAGAATAGGTTATGAAAATATTGCGAGAACTTTGTGATACGCTCTGTATATGTGATTAATATATGTATAAAAATAAAGAAATTTTAATTTATCAGTTAATTATTCAATTAAAATTATTTTGTGTAATCTTTTCTTGATAATACAAAGTTTTTATTCATACAAGAACAAATTTTTGTTTTATAGAACATTAAAATTTATCTTAAAATCATTCAACTTAATGTAATTTGTAAACAGGAAATTAATTACTCTTAGGTTCCTATTGACGTTTATTTGATTAATGCCTACAAAATATTAAATGAAAAGATGATTCATCCGAGCATTCATTTTGATATTCCTGTTTATGGAATTTGAAAACGAAGACTTGCTAAATATTTCTGTCAATCTTAATTCATACTTATTCTGAAATTATAATTTTTTGATTATTTTAATTACGTTTTAGAATAAAGCCACAATTTATTTCCTGTTATTGAGATTTTTTTGTAACTTTAAGTAAAATTTTTATCCATTATACATTTATGTACTAAAAATTACTTAAGTTATCAAAGATAAGTAATGAAAAATCATATTTTACGTCTTTTTTTAGTGAATCAAACTTTACTTTTATTGAGATTCATCCAAGATTTATCAAAATGTTTTGTTTTTTTTTTAGAATTAAGAAACTCGCTTAAAAAGAAAATATTTTCTTTGCTGAAAAAATTGAGGGTTGGGTTTTTAGAAAATCCAGGATTACTCAAGAAAAATCATATTCTCCCTTGCAATTTATTTTAGACAAACGGATATAACTTTTTTTCACCTGCACGAATTAATGTTTTTTTCTCGACTGAAGGATGAATGTGGTACTTTTTTCTGAACAATTATCTTCACTGATTTCACTACGTGAGTTTATTATAAACTGAATTTTGGTTAAATAAACCTGGGGATATCTCCTAGAAGCCTGTCAAAGCATTCTTCTAGAGAGAATTAAATATCTCTTTAAAAGCAGTTAACTAACTCTCTTTATAGCCTTGTCTTAATCTAATATTTCTGGCATAATATTTTCTCTATTCAATTCTATCTTTCACTAGTAATTTTTGTGGGTTATTGAAAGTAATTTTATGCCTTACTCTATTGAATGAACAAATATTCATTCATTATTTTCAGGCATCTCCCCATCAAATTAAGCTGGAGAATTGGAATTTTGATTTTCCTATTACGTCTCATTATTTTGCGGTAGTATTTGTTAATACTGTTATTCCTACAGTAATAAAATAATCTATTTTGTCTGTATCATTACATAACGAGTATTCTTAAAATTTAATAATTTTAAATAAGGATTCTTATTAGTGTTCTCAAAACTCTTAACAACCATTTTACTGGTTTAACCACTGTTTCATATTATCAGTATCTCTTTCAGAAAATTTTATTTAAATTATCTACTTATTACTCACGACGGAACAGAGACGGTACATTAGTTTGGTGTAAGAGACTGTGTGCGTGTGAGTGTCTTTCTATTACCATTTTGCTCAAAAACTACTTGGCCGATTTTTATGCGGTTTTTTTAATTACATAGGTATCTCTTCAGAGCAGGTTCGTAGACATGGTTTACGGTTATACGCTGCCAGGTGGCGCTGCATTAGATATGTTTCTTCAAAACGGCTTTTGATTCTAAGTCTATCTGTCTTTCTAAGTAATATTTTAGTACTTAATTAACCTCTTTAATTATCCAGTTTAGTTTCATCGTGGATTTTTTTAATTTTTAATCTTATCCGCTTGTTTTAAATATTTGGTTACACATTCACAGAATTTTAATCTGTGAATCTGTGAATTTTAATCTAAAAATTAAAAATTTTAATTTTTTTGTATATTTTTTCAACTAATCTCTATTTATTGTGTAATTTTGTAAGTTTGTATTTTTTTATTCATAATTTTTTTATATGACTTAAAACTAAAATTCAATGTATTTATTTTTTGATAATTTTCACATTGAACATATTTGTTGCTACCGTATATGGAACTTTATGCAGGCTTCACGGTAAAGCATGTTTAAAACAAGTGAACTTTTATAAGTTGAGCTGTTGTGGAATTTTCAGTTTCATATTCATTAAATTATTAAAGTGGATAATTTTTTTATGTATAAACATTGATGAAAACTTAAGTTTAAGTTAGATACTTACTAATGTTCTGAGTATATTTCTTCGTCAATTTTCTCTTACAGTGCCTAATGATATACAGAGTATATCAGGAAGTTTTCCTGGGACTTTCGTAACTTATTTTACACGTGAAAATAATGGAAAAAGTTATTATAAACATACAAAATTGCATCTATCTCTATGTACAAAGAATGTACAAAAACATCTAAAATTCATCTTTGCGCTTTACGGCAAGTGAAATATTTCGCTGGAATTTCAGCTACCCCGGTGAAATGAGGTCATTCTGAAATTTCTAGGACTTTAATTAAGGGACAGAATTAGTGATTTATTATGGTTTTTGACATGAAAGATTGAATAAAATAGGTAACAGAATCGTATCTGCAGTATGTTTTGATAAATCTGGGGGGAAACCAATAAACTGCGGTAAAAAACCCTGTTTTTTATGTTTGACATCCTATAACATTGAGTAATAAACACATTCACCTCTTAAAGAAAACTTGTAGAGACTTTTATTCTGAACACAATTGTGTAAGATAAGTTGAATAAAACAAAGAAAAGTTAGAAAAATTCGAATTTTATTTGGTAACAGTACATTACTAAATTTGTCAGAAGAGTTCTTATTTAATATAAATAAAAACAAAACTATTTTTTGTGATGTGAAAAATTTGTAAAAACAAAATTTCAGTTCAACAGTTTACAGCACCCGATTTACTTATGTGTCTTACAAAATGATTTATACACTAATACAGTATTGCGCATTGTTCATCAGCTGTTGTTATTCTATGCCAACTTTGAAATAATAATTTTTGAATTTCGGTTATCAATAAAATTATTAACATCTAATAATTTTTATTTATCTATTTTTATTTTACTCATTTTCTAATTTAAATTTTTTTTAAAGTTTTTTAACAGTAAAATTCGTTTAACAAATTTTCACATCATCATAAAATATTTTGTTATCGTTTACGTTAAATAAGTACTTTTCTGACAAATGTACTAATGTACTGTTTCTAAATAAAATTCCAATTTTTCTAACTTTTATCTTTTATTCAACTTATCTTAAACCATTTTTATATTTAAATTTTCTACAAGTTTTGTTTTAAATTTGAATGTGTTTATTACCACTTTAACAAATTTAAATTAAAAATTAAGCAGTTTTTTTCATAACAAAACGTATTTAACAACTGATGATGGAGGGATAATCCGAAACCGCTTGGATAATCAATATTCACAATTGTTGGTAAATGGATACTTTATTTATATATATAAAACAATGTCTAAGGTAGCATATAAAAATATATTAGAATTTATATAATAACCAGAGAAGAATGAGAATTATCTATTCTCTTTGCAGCCCTCATCTGGGGCATAAAAGTTACGATGGTAGCGGTTCCGCCACTGCTTGCGGATAAATTGCTGAAGGATTGCCGCATCCGTATTGAGTGGGTGTCTTGCCGGGTTTCAAGGGGTTCAGGTGAGGAGCGTTGCTATAGATGTTGGGGGTTTGGCGACCGAGCTGGGTAATGCGGCGGTCCTGATAAGCGAGGACATTGCTTCAACTGTGAGATTGCGAGGAATCTACCTAAAGATTGGCCAGTGGAAGCCAAATGTACCCTTTGTAATTTACGGGATCATTCTCTCGGGGGACGCGGCTGCAGGACCAAGACCAAATAATGAGATGCTTTTCCTGTGTTTTGGGAAAGACCTGGGTTGGGACAGCCCTGTCCAGGAGTGGTGGGCCGCTTAGGTGTTCCGCTGCCGGTGATTAGACAGGGACTCTCTTAGTGTACCGATCGAACTTCGGAGGGGGCTAGGCAAAGAAAGACCGTTGTCCCGGTGGGGGATCCCTTTGGGGTTCCTCATTTTTAGTCGTGGCGCCAAGACAGGATTCCCGCTGGGGGGATCTCTACAAGGTCCCCTTATTAGAGGCATGGCGATTAATTAAAGACCGAGTCCTGGCTGTCTGGCGGGAACGTCTGTTCTCGCCTAGGCAATTTGAGGTGATGGTACCATCTGGAGCTGTGTTCATGCTTGGTTTCGGGTCTGGCTCCAGGAGATGATAAAAACTGATAAACTCAACAAAAAAAAAAATAGATAAAGATTTTTTTTTTTAAAATAACGTAATAAATTAATTTTTTATTCGTTCGAAAAACTGCGTTGTAGGAGAATTATGGATGAACGACTTGTAATTTACTTCATTCATTCCGCACACCATTCTGAGTTTGGGAGAAATTTTTTTAATATGCAAGCCTAAATAACTTTTCAGATAAGATTTTAGTAATTGAAAAAAAAGGTTATATCATATTTTTGAGATATTTCATCCAAAATCGTTGATCAGTAATGTAATGAACCAACTTTAGGTTAAGGGTACACAGATTTCTCGAGGAATTATGTGTTAGTAATATATCTACTGCCTTAAACTTCTTGAATTGATGAAGTCCTTGAAATCTCCACGGAGTAGTGATACAGGTCTCGTTTCATTATCTAACTTCATTTTCACTAATCTTTCTTTTCTGGAGGTTTTCTTTTAGTTTTGTCTAAGTTGCCTTTCACACTAACAATGTGATCCAGTATACAAATGAGTTGAACTTTTTAAAACCCGTGTTTGTGGCTCATAATTTCTTCTTACATAAAACAATCCTTCCACACATTCCAGATGTTCAAGCTTTGACTAAATAAGAAATTATTATTTTTAAGTAACATACTATGAATGATTATTAATAAAAAAATTTAATTCTGATATGGAATAAAACATTTAAAGTAAAATAGATTATTAAGTAAAAGTAATATTTATAAACACCGGTTAAATATCATATAATTATGCATAATAGTCCAACTAAAATTTTGAACGTTCAATTTTAAGCTGATCCTAACTTTATCCACAATGGACCAAACTTGTAAATTATTCGCAAATACTTATTTAATTATAATATTATTATGCAAACTATAGTAATATAATATTCATGATAATGTAATTACAAATAATATTTGTAATGTCACTAAATAAGTAATATTATGATATAATGAGATATGATAATTTAAACTTGATTGTGTAATAATGCTTGTATGACGGATTCCCGTAATTTCCATTAAATTTAATTATATTTATTTACTTTACATCAAATCGAGTTACTAATTATAATGAAACATTTATGTAAAATATTTGAATTATTTGTCTCTAAATAATAAAATATTCCAATAATTGAGGAATAAAATAGAAATGCGCTTAGAAATAATGATACTGAAAATATTTAGACGTAGAATGTAATAAATAAATGTAAAAAAAATTATAAAAAAACAAAAGTAGCTTTAAGAAATTAAATAAATACATTTTTCAAGTTTAAATATATGAAGACCTTATAAAGATATTCTATTTTCACGCTTTTTAGTCAGAAATCTACTTATAGGTATAATTATGGATCTCAGGTTATATGGAAACAGTACAGTCGGTACCAAGAATAAAAAGCACCTCTTGTCAAGATTGCTACGAGATAAAATATTATCCAATTGAGTTTTTCGCTGAACTGAATGTACATTTGAAAATGATCATACCTATTTAAATTTGTTTGGACTAAATGGTTGGGGGTCTGCCCCTTGATTTCTTTATTGATTAAACTAGTGAAACTTTATTGATTCTTACTCGCTTGTAAGAATAATAATGATAAAAGTTAAAGCTTGTACAATTTTAAAAATTATCAGTGTATTGTAATTTCTTCATAGCAAATGTATGGTCAGTACAGAACCCGAAACTTTGAGTGATCTATAGATTGCGGGTTTCAAAATAATCGGCCTTTATCTTAAAAATAATGGTTGCAGCTGGTTACCTGTAAGAAGGACGGTAAAGATGTATTTTTCCCGCTTCTTAGAGTTACCCTATAAACACTAGTAGGAGGTGACCGTACTTTGTTTCTTATTCTTGTATTAAATCTTTTTATTTTTTTATTCCATGTTTTTTTAGTCAAGTAACCGGAGGCAAGTGCAAACATTTGCGTCGCACATTCAATAACTGTGGCAGTGGCTGTGTTGGTTGTGCCGCCTCGCAATACACTGCTGTAACCCTTAAACAATTGAAATTAAAAAAAAACCCAAAACGGTTTCTAGATATTTATCTGAAGAGTACTTGCAAGCCCCGTTGTAGTGATAAATTGCTGGCAATTTGTATACAACTTCCTCTCGCGGTTTCAGTGCACAACAAGAAAGGATTATTTTGAAATTCCGAGTTTAAAGACTTAAATTGGAATAACAATGAAATTTATTTTTGATTTTTCGGTAGCAAATGAAAATATCTATAGTTTTTTGGTGTTTATAGTCTTGACTATCTAAAACCCAATTTCTAGATTTTCTGAAATTCAACCTCGAAAGAGATGATAAAAGGTAAAAAATATTGTAGATTTTCCCCATTACCGATTATATAAAACGAGATATTCACTAGACTAGGGCTTACAAATACTCTTCAGATAAATATATACAAACCATTTTTCAGGATTTTTTGAATTTTGGTTTTTTAATGGATGCGACGGTGTACCGTACAGTAGCTCAACCAACACAACTACTTATTACTGCATGTATTTATGACGCGACTTGCACCTGCTTCCGGTTACTTGAGCAAAGAATATAAAAATAAAAAAATATTAAAAAAAAAAAGATGAGAAATGAAAAAAGAAAAAAGGGAAATGAAAAATGAAAAAAAAAAAAAAGATGAGAAGTACGGTCAACTCCTACTGATGTTTGTTGTCGATTTACGCCCAGAACCTACCAAAATACATTTTTATCGGTAAAAAGAATGGATAACCATATATATATATATATATATATATATATATATATATGGTTATCCATATATATATATATATATATATATATATATATATATATATATTTTTTTTTTTTTTTTAACTGAATTTTTGCGGGCATTGACTGCTAAGGTCATAAGCCCTCGTCACATTCTTTAAAAGAAATTATTATCTCCATCAGGATCGTCATATGTAAGGGTGTAAAGAGCCCTTACATTTTATTTGAAAACATAAACTTCACAATAAACATTAAGACATAAAAGACAAGGACAGTCACAAACACTTTACACCCCATAGGGTGTAAAGGGCCCCAATATTAAAATTGGAGATAGGTTCTCAAAAGAACATAAAATAAAAATTTCAGCTTATCAATACCATATCTTTCTTTCTTTCTTCTACGAGTCTCATTTATAGTTTGTTTAAGCACCCTCGGGGCGACCAGAACCGCCGTTGAGCAGTATATCAGTCACGCCAGGATGCCGTGGCAGTTGAATCCTTCTTATAAACAGGCTGCATGCACGGCGTACACCCATAGCCTCGCGCCCTCAATCCACGCTTGAGGGTCCCCCATGCCATCATCGGACACACCCCGACTCACTGCTCTTGAATGCAGGTGAGCCAAAATGGCCTAGGCAAGAGGGCTAACTCCCGCCACTATACGTGCCACGCTTCGAGACTCCCTTATATGTAAATATAAAACTACCGCTTAGAGATTCTTTTGTCACAGCTTTAAACATTCATTTTATAGACTTTTAAGAAGTCCACTGGCGTGTAAAAATGCAATTATATTTTCTTCATTTCCATTATCCAGATCAGCAGTAATATTATTTCTAAAACGGAACCTCTTTCTGAGGTCCTCATATATGGTACACTCTTCTATTAGATGCTTGATTGTCAGTGTTTTATTACAAACACCGCACATTGGTCTCACTTCGCCGGTTAACATATATAAATTTGTTAATCGCGTGTGACCGATTCTATGTCTGGTCACCGCTACTTGTTCACGGCGAGTCAACCTAAAGTCGCTTTTCCATTTATAACGAGAAATCTTTACTGAGTTTAATTTTGTATTTAAACTCCTCCATTCAGCGTTCCACTGATTTCTTACTATGTTTGTTAGACGGTTTTTAACATCTGCCACTCTTACAGGAAATGCATCCAAATCATCGCAGACTGTTGCTTTTCTGGCAGCTTCGTCTGCGATTACAGTACCTGTAATACCAGCATGCCCCGGGGTCCATACAAATACGCATCGCTGTCCTCGTTGTTTTAGAACGTATAAAATTGACAGGATGTTTGCAATTAGGACATCCTTAATGTTATTGTTCCGAATTGCGACAAGTGCACTTAATGAATCGGAACATATTAGCACTCTCTCTTCGCAATAGTGTTCAGTGTAGCGAAGAGGTTGCTGAATTGCAGTGAGTTCTGACCTGGAAGACACTGTCCACATCTGGCAGTTTCCAAAAGTGTGCTTCTTCATTTACATATATTGAGCATCCAACACCATGTTCGGTTTTAGAACCTTCAGTATAAATTCTAATATGTTCTTCGTAACTACTGACGGTTGCCAAAAATTCCTGTTGGATGATCACTGCTGTTTCTTTTTTATTTCTCCTTGAGAGAGATCCAAATTTGTATTTACCGCTGGCAAGAGTCATGGCGGTATTTCTCTAGTAGAAATTGCCAATGTATCTGGAATGGCAATTTTATATTTACTTAATTCGTGGTAACTAATTCCGGCTGGTCTGGAATAGGTAGCACGACGTTCGTATATTGCAGCCATAGGATGGTTGTTAAAAAGTTTATTATTTATATGGGCAGGATAAGCCCATACATTTGCTGCATATCTTAACAAGAGGATCTCTCTTCTATAATGTAGTGGCATTATTCCGGCTTCAGACATCAGACTAACCGCCGGACTTGCGCGGAATGCGCCTGTTGCGTATCTTATTCCGCTATTATGAACTACGTCTAACTTTTTTAAATCCGACTTTCTAGCGGATGAATATACGATACATCCGTTGTCTAGTTTAGATTGAACCAATGCTTTATACAATCTCAATAATGTCTCATTGTCTGAGCCCCAATTTAAGTTCGATAAACATTTTATAATGTTTAGGGCCTTTTGCATCTATCACTCAAGTCCTGTATATGTAATCCCCATGTAAGTGATTTATCCAATACTAATCCTAAATATCTTACATTGTCTTTATATTGTATTGGATTATCATCAATTGTCAACGCAGGACTTTGATGAGGAATTCTCTTCCTACAAAAGTGTACACAGCACGTTTTTTCTGGTGAGAATTGGAATCCGTTATTCTTTGCAACTTCATATAGAGCACTGATCGCTCGTTGCAATTTGTACCTCACCATAGCAGTCTTGTTGCTGGCATACACAATTGCCAGATCATCAACATGGACGTTTTTGCTGATTTTTGCTGGAATGGCTAATATCAATTTATTAATGGCAATGGTAAACAAGGGACCGCTCAACGGCGAACCTTGTGGTATGCCATTTTCCAAATTTCTTACAGATGAATATTCGCTACTGACTCGTACTTGGAAAGTACGGTCATTCATATAGTTGCTCAGTAAGACTGGCAGGTTGCCACGAATGCCCCATTCATGTATCTGGAGCATTATACCATGACGCCAGGTCATATCGAAAGCCTTCTGAAGATCAAAGAAGACTCCGACACAATGTTTCCTTTTAATGAAACTGTTATATATAACGTCCTCTAAGCTGATCATTTGATCAGTGGTAGAATGGTATTGCCGAAAACCTGCTTGATACGGTGATATCAGGTTTTCTTTTTCCAAAACCCAGACGAGTAAATTATTAATCATTTTTTCTAGTATTTTTTCCATAGCACACGTCAAAGAAATAGGATGATAGCTATTGGGGTCTGTTAAATTTTTATTTTTCTTTGGTACTAGAACAACATGAGCTTTTTTCCACTGCTGCGGGTACGTTCCATCCCGCCATATTTTATTATAAAGTTCTAATAATCTACGCTTTGCAGTGGTATTCAGCTGCCTGATCATATTATAGTGGATTTCATCCGGACCAGCAGCTGTGTTACCTGATTTTTCTAACGCTTTCGCGAATTCTTCCATTTTAAAACGTACATTATATGAGTAATTATACTCAGTTCTGAAGTTTAGTAGACCTTCAAGTTGTTCTTTTTTAGTACGAAAATCTTCTTCGTAGTTGGCCGTTCTGCTGGCCTTTTCGAAGTGATTGGATAACAGCTCTGCAATTTCATATGGAGTGTCTTTTATTTCATCTTCATCTTTAAGGCTAGTTATGGGAGTAAAATCATTACGCCCACAAATCGCCTTCACTTTCCTCCAAACATCTGATGCAGTAGTAGTTTTGTCAATGGATGACAGGTGTTGCTGCCAGGATGGTGTTTTCGAGTCTATCATAAGACGTTTTGCATACGCCATGTATTTCTTAAAGGCAACAAGATTTTTTATACTAGGACGCTTCTTAAAGGCGTTATACGCCCTTTTCTTTCTTTTTATAGCTTCACTTATTTCATCGTTCCACCATGGAACGGGTTTCTTCGTAAGTTTCCCAGATGTTTTAGGAATATATCTCGATGCCGACTCAATTATTGCATTTGTTATGGCGTCGACATCGTCTCCGATAACTCCAGTTGTTTCTGGGAGTATTGTTCTAGCTGTGAAGCTCGTTCAGTCTGCCTTTTCAAATAATCATGTTTTAGGGATGGGATATATTGTTCTTGTAACATCAGTTACAATTTGCACCGGGAAATCATCGCTTCCATGCAGATCGTCTATGACATGGAAGCTGTACCTCGGTGCTATCGATCCGCTTATAAGTGCAAGATCTATACAGGACGTCGATCCATCTCTGGCATTGAAAAAGATAACCATATAATTAATACTTTTAAGATGGAGTCTATTTTTAAACTCTAAGTCAAATCATCAAAGTTTCGGGTTCTGTACTGACCAAATTGTTGCTCTGAAGATATTACAATTTACTGATATTTTCTATAAATTGAACAGGCTTTAATTTTTATTTATTATTCTAACAAGCGTGAATTTAATGAACACAGGAGATCCATGGAGCAGAGCCCCATGGCTGAACGGGAAAGTCGAGTGAAACGAGCCCTGCCCGGCTAAACGTCCCTTGACACGACGAGACACGCAGGTAACCATTTGGCAGTAGCAAAGCTGCGACAGGTCTGTTAGATATAAATTTATAATTTCCTATTTAATAAGAACTGCATTACTTTTGTCGTAATTTATTTACATAAAACTTCACAATTTTACAATTTGTAAGTAATCCACAATTTTTAAATTAAAACTGCAAAGGCTACAGATTAAAAAATTACTGATGAATTTTTAGTGCTGTAAAATTTGATATTTTTCCAAGTGTAGGTGTTAAGTACATATAAACAAACATTTTAAATTTTATTACATAGTATAAATAAAAATATTGTTGGATTTATCTACAACATATCCGTTAATTTAAAGAAATAATAATTTTATGTTACTAATAATAACATAAAAGTAAAAATTCGGGTTATATTAGAATTTATGTTAACCAAGCAAGTTTTTCATAGACTTATTTGAATATTAGTTCGCAAATTTCAAATTCAAAAACTATCATAAAGTATTAAAATTTTTCTTCATAGAAAAATTCCAGTTTTACGAGAAGTAAAAATGATGTAATATTTTATTTAAAATATACAAAATATATAATTATATACATATCTAATAAACTTTTTTTTTAAATATTCAGAACTAAGTTATTATGAGTAAACATAACCTGATTTTCTAGAAGAAATTATTTTTGAAGAAGAAGAAACGAACATTATATTGACTAATCCAAACGAAGTGCTGTTTTAATTCGACCTGTTGACACATTGTTTGTAACACGGTTTCTGATCAAACGTGTTTATTTAAATTTTATAAAATTCTGCAATTTGTTATTAGACTGAAGGATATGTATATTTATTAGTTTTTGATAAAAATTTTCGGACCTCAAATGCCGGCTGGTATATTTCTTAGACAGTGGTTGAAGAAAAGGTAAGGTTAAGAGGGCTTGGAGTAGGGAGTTCTCCAAGCTATAGCTACTACAGCTGAACATTTGGCCACTATTCCAAATCTATTACTGACGTCATTCTTTATTACGAATTTCTGGTCGGCTAGAAGTATGGTAATTAATTCTTTTCTCATTCTTAATCTTTAAGCCTTCAGTTTATTTATGACACTTCTCTCCTACTTATTTACAATATTGTTTCTTCTTCAACACCTATTACATACTTCATTTTATTATAAGTTATTTTCTAGTCGTCAATCGACTGGTTTCATGCTAATCTCCATATATCTCTATTCTGTGCTAATATTTTAACCTTTGCATATTTATAACAATTTGCATTCTTAGTTATATTTTTACCATATTGCAAACTCCATCTTCTGTAGTTATTACCTTCTACACGCCCCTCCATCGTCAAATTAATCCACAATTTTTAACACTTGGCCCTTCAACTAACTGATATTTATCAAAAATCTGCCGCAAATTCTTTTCTTCTCCTTTACCTCTTTAACCACCTTCATTATAATTTATTTATCTGCCTTCAAATATTGCAAAATTTTCTGGTCAACATAAAAGAATTATACTGTTCACTAATATTTTCAAAAAGCCTTTTTCTGATTCTTAGAAAAAGTATATCAAGGAAAAAGGATGTCAAGTTATATTTGATGCAACCAAATTTGCCGGCCTCCGTGGCGCGAGTGTTAGCGTCTAGGCCTTTTATCCGGAGGTTCTGGCTTCGAATCCCGGTCAGGCATGGTATTTCATACACACGCTACAAATCATTCACCTCATCCTCTGAAGCAATACTTAACGGTGGTTCCGGAGGTTAAAAAAAAAATTTTTGTTTAACGTAAAAACTCTTTCAGATTGAGCAATCGTCTTCGTTACCTGCAATACTTCATCCTGACTTTATAATTCCAATTTTTAAATAATAAAATTCTTCAGACATTGTATTCTCCTTTTTTTAATGTGGGATTCCTCATTATTTCCCCTTTTTATCACATTTATTACTTTTGCTCTACTATTATTTATTCTCAGACTATTGAATTTTTCTCTAGCAATATATTTATATCATTATGTATTTCATCTAACTCATTTTTGCTTTCCGCAAAAAGTCAGTGTTATTAGTAAATCGTAACACTTATTTTTTCTTCATAGATAGTTATTATATTCCCAAAATTTTCCTTCATTTCTTATATTGATTTTCTGTGTTTAAGTTAAAACATAATGGGGATATACTACACTACTTTCTAAATCAGAAATTACGTTTTTTCATCTCTTATTTTTATGACTGCAAAATAATTCTAGTAAAACTAATAAATAATTATTATTTACTATTAAGAACTAATTTTCATAAAATTAAAAAAAATAATCCATTCTACATTATAAGTTGCTTTGTTTAAAATAAAGACTAGTAAATACACACAATTAAATAAATATTTTATGTATGTAGAAAAAATTATTGGGATTACATTCTAGGTTAAGTTAAAGCAGTAGGATTACAACTTACTTAATAAAATGTAACCCATTCTCTTCAGTGGAAGAAAATTCAGGAATTTATCCTGAATTCCAACGCATTGAGTTGTCAGAAATGGTTTCATTATTACGTTACCTGTTTGAGATAAAGAACTTACAACGCGTAGTTTAGGAAAGTATGACTAATAACACAATAGAACTGTCTGATAACATAGGAAAGCGTTCCGTATTTATGTATACTAAAGCACGTGATATTCCTACGGAGGATGCCAGATGCCTGCCGGTCAGCAACGCTGCCGACGTCCTGATGCGGGACGAGGATGTGTGAACGGAGGCAGGCTGTCATTAAATGGACGGTAGAGTTCCGTCACAAAGGATTAGCAAATGAGCTCAGATGTTGTTGTTATGTTGTTTTGATAACATAATTCATTACTTCCTGGTCATAACGGGCGTGGTTATACCGGACTTATTGCATACACCTACCGCTCGTTTACCCTTATCTGACATCAGAAAAAACTTCAGCCATTTTTTTTCTATAATTTATTTTATACGTTCTTTTCGTGACATTGGTGTAGTAGTTTAACCGAACTAATTATATATTTTTACGAAAAGCGTTGTTATACAATGTACTATTTTAGTAATAAATATTAAACGAGCTTTATTTCTAAACAAAGCCCATGTAAGGTACGATATATGTTACAGTTAAATTACCTTGAAGCTATAAAGAAATTTAGAAAAAAAGAAATTAATAATAACCCAATACTCGAATGCTTGTATAAAAAATAAAGAAAGAAATTCAATTAAAGAGTTATTTTTGAACTTTTAACCTTGAAATTTATCGAAACGGTGGTAGAGTTTTCCTGGAATATCATCAAGTAAGCGCCTAATAAAAAATACATTAACAGATTTTACTGAAAAAAAAAAAACATTACAAATACCTCATTTCTCTTTGTTGAAATTAATTATTTATTTATTTTAAAGCAGTTTTCATGACCGATTAAAATAGCATTTTATTTAGAAAATATTTTGTTTTGTATATATAAAACTGAATTAAAATATTGATTTTAAAAATCATATTTAGCAAATAAAAATATATAAGAAATATTAGTTGAGTAACAAGTAAATTTATAACATATTTATTCTACAATTGGTGATGTTAAATTCCAAGTCCTACTAATTCAGCGTTCAACCGATACCTATCGTTGAATGTGTCACATTTCATTTGGTTATACCACATGTTGATGACATCCTTTAATTTAACTAGCATCTGATATTCCATCCGGTTTCCCAGTAATGCTTTATACTTGTGTCATAATTTATGTTTAAAATTAAAAAAAAAAAAATACTATTGCTCTTACAAACCTTATTTATTATCTTTTTTCAATAAAAATATAATTAAAAATAATTACACCTTGATCTATCAAACCAGTTAAAATAAAATCAAAACTTATTAAAATAAAGTTATGCAAGGATAGTTATTTTTAGTTCAAAGACAGTTAAAAATACTCAGATTTTTTTTTTGTTCTTCAACCAGTATGTTTACAATCGGCTCCATAATTGGAACCATAAGCAAATCGTTTGATCAGAAGCACATGATAAGAGGTTTTCAAGGAGCTTCCGTAATACTTATTTCATAATTATAGTTAATAGTAAGAAGAAATTTTAAAATTTATTACAAAAAATATTTCTGCCAACACTTCATAGTCCAGAAAAAATACAAATAAATGTCAAAGCAAAAAAAAAAAAAATAATATGGAAATAAGTAAGCAAGAATAATATCTATCACTAGATTTGGCGTTGTCATGTAAAACTGTCATTCAATAGCTTCGAAGTCAAGCACATGAAGACGGTTCAACCTTCGGACGCTCCTGCTGTTATCAAGCAGAATAATGGCTAAGCGATTGACATGATTTTAAAATCGTTGTTGTAATTTAACACTGCGCTGACTCATAACCTCACGAACCATCGGAAACGCCAGATATTCATGAATTTCATCATTCCGTGTAAACCACGGTTTCTCTGTAATTGCTTCCGTTACTTTGTCCTAAAAGAGTTGTATGATTACTATGTTACTATTACTTGCTGTTCCCCACAACTCCATGCCATAAGTCCAGATTGGCCGTAGGATAGATTTGTAAATTAGAACTACATTTGACAACTTGAGGCATGATTTTCTCCGTAGCAGCGAATGCAGTTCCATATACTTCGCGTTCAGTCGTTTAGGCGTGACACTTCCAGGTCAAACGCTTACCTAGGTAAAGTCTTAAAAACCTCACACTCTCTGTTTGTGGAATCAAAACACCATCCGTGTACACTCTTGGACAGTCACCCTTTCTCATGACGAATGTGACATGTATTGATTTACCCTGATTAATGTTAATCTTCCATTTTTCTGCATTCGCAGACAAGGTCTAATGTCATTTGCAGCACCCGCGGTTCTAGGTAAAGGTCTTGTTAACGGCGGCTAGGTCAAGATTTTTGTTAACGGCTAGGATAGCAGTGTCATCAGCAAATGTGGCAGCAATACAAATCTTCCAAGGCTGGAAGGTCCGCTGTGAATATGGAACATAACACAGAACCTAGTACAGAGTCTTGAGGGACACCTGACCCAATGTCAAAGAATTTTTTTTTAACTCATCATTAAATCTTACCTGAGAGAAATGTTCCTCAATATAATTCCCTAAGACAAGTTAGTAGGGTGGAGGAAATTTTAATTTTAATTTATAGGGTAAGCCAGGCCACCATACTATATCAAAACCTATTGGATGTCCAAAAATGCCAGCGATCAGAATTTTCTTTCCTCCAGACATCCACTGATGACCTTGACGACTCTATGGAATTGTTCGATGGTGGAGTGGCCGTACCTAAATTGGTTGTCTGGAATTAACCCCTCACCATCCAAAACTGGCCTAAACCTACGAAGTAACAGCTTTTCAAATAATTTAGCTGTGATGTTAAGAAGGTTATTGACCTGTAAGAAGAAACCTCCTGCACAATCTACCCTAGCTTCAAGATCATTGCAATCTGTAATACCTTCCATTCCGCTGAAAAGTAATCCACAAAACAGCGTTAAAAAGATCCTTAATATACGTAATCCCATTAAGGGGTAGCATTACAAGCATTTTGTGGGTCACTAAGTCAAAACCCTGGGCTTCCTTTTGTCTCCTTCCCTGGTTGATAAATTTCAGTAACTCCCTTGTTGAGATCGGTCTAATCGGAAAGCTGTCTGGCATTGGGCTCTCTAAGAAGTCTTTAATATCCTCCTCACTAGAACCCTCTTCATCGTGAGGTTGGAATGTTCCCTGTTAGTGTGAAGCAAATAGGCCGGCTTTCTCTTTGTCATTCCTCACCCATGATCCAGTTCGTCCCTATAGTGGAGGAAGCGTAGTTGTGGACGTTGTATTCCCTTCGTAGTTTATAACGTGCATCCGTCTCTATTCAGATTAGAAAGTTTTCCGATTTATTCCTTGAATGTTTTGTCTCTGACAGCGTTCAACAACTTATTCGGCCTCCGCGCAGCCATATTAGGAAGTGTCTTCTGGCCTCCTGAATCGCTGCCAATTTCGTCTGAGACACCGTTTTCAGCCAATTAGATCTATCACTTCTCTCAAATAGGCTTTGTCTTTGGATCTTTAGGTGTATATGACCATGTACCTTCGTGCATAGTGACGGTAAAAAGAATGTTGCGTAGTTAATATTCTCAGGGGTATCGAGCGGAAATAGATTAATCTGTTTCCCCTCGATTCAGTCCTGATAATAGACCCAATTTTTTCTTTTCAAACACAGGATAAGCCTCCATTTCCTCCTCAACAACGTCGTGATTACTGTAAATAAAACGGGCGAGTGGTCCGACGTCGAATCATTATGGTTAACTGGCATTTCTCCCACCACCACCCATTCATCAAATCATAGCTTTTTTCTATCAGAGTGTATGTAGATGATATATCTGAAGTGATAAGCAAGTCAAGTAAATCTGGGATCAACGTTAATTCCGCAGGCCAGTATGTCGGCTGGAATCCTGAAACCACGTCCAGGCATAGATTTTGAACACACCTTCTGAACATACTTCCTCTGCAGGTTGTAAACCGCGAACCCCACAACGGATCTTTCGCGGTCCCGTCCCCTCCAGAGATAAACCTGAAATCTAGTGCTGCACCGTATTCGGCGAACAACCCGTTAGTTATGGTATGGCGCTGAGGACAGTACACCGCGGTCATGTTATAGGTCCCAACCAGTCTATCTTCAACCGTGGTTGTCTAAATCTGGTTAGTGCAGAAACCTGGAAGTTGGTGATGCTTCAAAAAATTCCTGATCAGTATCACAGTTGCCCTGTGGGCTCTCCCATCTGGGTGATTTGTTACATATACCTTGAAGAGAGAAACCTTGAAGCCTACGGTAATTCCGGTCTGTAAAGTGGGTCTGTGATATTAGTTTTACGTCTAGAGAATTGATAATTGCCACAATTTCTAGTTCTTCCCGTCTAGAAAGTAGGCTGTTAATAATCCATGTAATGATCTGGAGAAATGTTGTCTTTAACAGATTTTGGAGAGTACGTGAGTAAGGAAGGTTATTAGACTTCCAGTCTGTTGAACTAGAAAATCTATATTTGAAGAAAGCCTGTTTAACCTGTCTACATTATTGTTATCATTATGACCAGTTGCCGCAGCATATGTTCAAAGGAAAGACTCAGGCTTTGGGCGGACGGTCCCAGGTGCTACACATTCTAACGTGGCGAAATGTTTATCATCAAATGTGAGGCCGGTCGCCCTACGGCTTAGCGAATTCGACTCTCGGAGCAAAATGTGAGTAACAATTCACCTTTTTCCTTCAATTTCCTCTCTAATCTTTTTCCTCTCTAATATTTCTTGGTACACTCTACAGCCCTTATAGTTTGTCGGATGGTCAGATTGACATAAATTAGAGATTGTAGGAGAGTTCCTGTCCTTCGTGGAAGAATTAACAGTTCTTCCTTACTTCTTTCTTCCACTGGCCTTCCCTACACAGCGGAAGGGCGTCATGCAATTGTTTTTTGTGTCCCCATACTGTTGGCACCTCTTGCACTGCACGAGGCCTATTGGTTTCCGCGGTTTGAACTTCACGCTACAATACGGAATGTATTTTAAATTTAAAGGTAGTTTTATTATTCTCCTGCGGCTTTAAGTTCACGAAAAAAGTCGATGAAGGCCCTTTCGTTACTCTGTGTTCTGCATTTATTAAGTCCTTCACCCACTGCCCGTGGCCTTCCATTTTTTTATTGATTATTTCCAGTGAAATCAAGTAGTGCAGGTGCCTAATAACGACAAGAAAGGCTCGTTGATGCATTCTAGTGAAGGTACGACTTATTAAACTATGTTCTCAAACTATAATTACGATTTTCTTGTACAACTTTAGAAATTATTTTAAGTTGTTTACCTTCTACCAGTCGAATGTTGTAATCTCCCTTGCGTTACCAAGACGTTAAAAATTTTTTAATTAAAATAAAAATAAGTTAAAATAAAATTTCCCAAAAGATAATCCCAGAAATAATCATGTATTAGTACTTTTTAAAGGGACACCAGACATCACAAGCTGATTATTGTAGAAAGGTATCGCAAGTATACGTATGTTTTTTTGTGTAATGTTTTATTTACAATTAATTTTCTGAACAATGAAACTATAAGTAAATTGTACAGAGAAAAACTGGCGTAAAAGCGGGGCTGCTAGTGATACCACCTAAGATAATGTAAAGGTTTAAAGAGAATACAGTACAATAAAAAAGTATAAAGAATAATGATATAACTAAACGTAAGAAAGTATAAGTAATTCGGCAATTTAGAAAAAAAAAGAAGTTAAATGGTAACATAACTTAACATAGGTATTGAGAACAATAAAATTAGATGGTTGACAAAACAGAAGAAGCAATTGAGTATAAAACGAAATGTCACAAGTCATACATGAAAAACAAAGAAGACGTATAACAAATTAACACTGTTCACACATAAGAAAAAACGTCGTAACCTCGAAATTTAAATAATTCACAAATAACGAAACAAAAGAATTCATATTACTAAATTAAAATGATTCATAAATAGTATCAGAAAAATTTCAGTATGAGAAAGACGATATTTAAAGCACAGCAGCCTCTAGATCCAATAGATGCAGGTTCTTCAGTCATCTCGTATCTTCACTATTATCCTAAGGGTTAACAGCCGGTTGGTTTTCGTGCGCGTTACGCTGAGTACATACTTTGAATTTAGCCGTTAAATTTCTTCACGAATAGATGGCATCCCTAGGTTAATCGTGAATCTCCTTGTTTTTCGCAAACCATGACGCCTCCGATTTGTTCCTGAGCACGTTGTTCTGGACTCTTTGGATGATGTCGATATTGATATTACGTGCTGTACCCTAAAGTTTTATTCCGTAGGCCCATATTGGCTTTAAGAACGCGCTGTTCAACAACAATTTTTTATTTAATGATAACACGGACCTTCTTCCTAACAACCAATTCAACCGTGTAAGCTTGGTATTTAATTTTTTTTTTTTCTCTCACATGCTTTTTCCCTGTTAGCCAATCCGAATGAAGTCCTAGGTATCGTACTTTGTCGAAATGAGACATGTAAACTCCATCTAGGCAGACGAGTACGTTTCTTTTTATTTATTTTTTAAAATATTATTAATTTTTTATTTTTAAGGTCTCTAGATTTAAATTTATAATTTCCTATTTTATAAGAACTGCATTTTTTTTGGCGTAATTTTTTTACATAAAACTGCACAATTTTATAAAATATTATATTTTAAAAATATAAAATAATTTTTGTAAAGTTATTATTTATAATTAGTAATCAATTAAAATAAATCATTATATAAGAGTACATAAAAGGAGTAGTAAAACAATTTAATCTTACAATAAAAAATATTTATTGTGAAATTTCATAAAAACTGGGAAATAGTTTGCCTATAACTACATCACAAATAGAGAAAATGTTGAATTAAAACAGGATCTTCTTGTGCTTCTTCAACTGTTTCAATCTAAATTGTTTCTTAAAACCAGATTGTAATCTTTGTTTATTCATTAATTAATAAACATAGAGATTTAAAATACTAGGCTTAAAAAATTGTTATTTTTTTCATATATTTTGAAAAATCAAGAGTAAAATAAAATAATAATATTAATAATAAGTTTATCGAACTAATTTAAAATTAAACCTTTAATAATATATTGAAAAATAATATCTGCTTTACAGTCAAAAGAATTAGAAACAAACGTTAATCTTAAAGGTGAGTTAAGCGTGAACAATTAATATCTGAAACGTAGACATGACCCCTACTGCCCTTACTGCGGCGACCCGGATACCCCAGTACACGTGGTGTTCTGGTGCCCGCAGTGGGTTGATTACCGCCTGCTTGGTCGGTGATTACCGGACCGCTCAGCGTGGAGAACATCATCGCCACCATATGTTGGAAAGCTCCAAGAACTTTGACACAAACACAGGGTTCGTGGCGAGGATTCTTCAGGAGAAGGATCGGGGGGCTCCAGAATGAGGGACAGCCCTCTGCGGAGCTGCCGTTTGCACGTGCTTACACGAGTGGGCGGTAGCGATGAGGCACGGGGACTCTCGCACCCCCGAACGAAAAAGACCGAGTCCCGGCTCCCGGAGTGGGGGACGGCATAACCGGGCCTGGTGGATCCTACTCTGGTAGTTTGAGGCAGGCGCGAAGTGAGATCTGATCGGCGGACCGTGACGTGGTAGTCCATTGTGTAATAATACTTAACTGCAGGATCCAGCCCGGGGGTGAAGAAGAAGAAAAAACGTACCCATTGTGTGAGGCCTCCGTGGCGCAAGTGGTAGCGTCTCGGCCTTTTATCCAGGGGTCCCGGCTTCGAATCCCGGTCAGGCATGGCATTTTCATACACGCTACAATTCATTCATCTCATCCTCTGGAGCAGTGCCTAGCGGTGGACTCGGAGATTAAACAAAAAAAAAACGTAGCCATTGTGAGATACATTGAATATGGTGACATTTGTATTGTAATAGAAGAAAATTTTTTTAGGATTGGTGGGAAAACTTCAAGTCTCATTTGGTGGACGACTGAACCTTTTCCTCAACATTACTCCTTCAAAATCTCTGTCCATCGACAATTTCATAAAGTAAGTCACATTGTGAAACCTAAATAATTTATAAAAAAAAAAAAAAAATATATAT
This sequence comes from Lycorma delicatula, assembly GCF_047948215.1. Classification (NCBI taxonomy): domain Eukaryota; kingdom Metazoa; phylum Arthropoda; class Insecta; order Hemiptera; family Fulgoridae; genus Lycorma; species Lycorma delicatula. Next base: position 76,876,618 of record NC_134455.1, read on the forward strand.
TTATATATATATAACGCTCTCCTTAACACCAAGGAGCATATAGCATAACATTTAATAAATTCCGGAAAAAACTTTGGCCGAAATTGTGCGATATACAGAGAAAAATAAAAACTGCTAAAGGGTCAAGTTGAAACAGAACTTCGCCTCGCTCAGTTAATAACCGATGCTATGTAAAAACAGAAAAGTAAAATTTATTATTTGTATTTTGTAATTTAAAACTGAAAATGGATTACTACTGCTGTTGTTCTTATGAGTTAAAATTTTACAGGTATTTTAGTTTGGATACAGACAATGGAAGGGATACTAATTAGATTTGACATCTCAAACATTGAAAGTAGCTGCGTATTTTTTTAAATTTTTATTCTAAATGTAAACTTTCTTTCATTGAACCTTTTTCGGTTAACGGGTACCACGTTTTTTATCAGTGGACTTTTTTTTTTCAAATCATTAATTATTTGGAAGTACTTGCAAAGAAATTACAAATATAATCTAACCAAACTTAACCTGCGCTCGCTCGCTAGTCAAGGTTAGCAACCGATACGAGAATAGGTTAAGTTTGGGACCTCTCTCAGGTACATTTAGAAGGCCCATGTTTGAATAAAATCAACAACTATAAATAAAAAAGATATAGAAGACTAATCCAAGATTGATTCTTAATCTGCAAAATTGGTCCTTTTTCGGTAAAAATGTTATTTGATTATTGGTTTATTTCGTTATTGTTATATAAATGTAAAAATGTTTTTATTGTTATTTTTGAGAAAAAATTAGGTGATACCCACTTACCGAAAAAGGTCCCTTTCATTAAACACAAAATTCAAAATTAAAAAGAAAAAATGTATTTAGACCTTTTTATTTTCTGTAATTTACTAATATTAGAACTGAAGCGTTACTATTCCTTCGAAAACATTTTTACACACCATGCTTCTCTTTTAATATATTATCTTTTACTTCATCATCCTTAAGTCTTTCTTTTCCACAACTTTGATTTATTTTCTACTTCCATAATCGCTAAATGAATCCAAATCAGCTTTACATCTTAAATTAACAATTTTTATTTATTTATTAAAATTATGTACTAAATAATGCATACAAAACACATGCATACACAAATTGTGAAATTTTTATTTTATTTTGTGAAGCATATTCTCTGTTAAGTTGTTTAGCTACAACTTTTATTTGTACGAAAATTGAAGTAGAAAGACACCTAGATTTGCCAAAAAAATTTGTAGGAAAATCCTAATTATTAACTACTGAATTTAAAATAATGTTATTTTAGTTTTTATAAGTAAATTTTAAGTTTATTATGAATTTCTAAACAGTAAAAATGATGTACATTTAGAAAAACTTTGCTAAAAAGAATAGTGAAATAAAAGTTCCGAAACCGCTCATAAAATAATTTTTTCTAATTATTCATAATTTATTAATAATTTTGGTAATTATTCATTTGATTTGAGGAATAATTTAACTATTCATGTATTGAATAATCATTTAATTTTACAATCTTTCAATTTCTTTGTAATTCCTGTAGAAAATAAAATCTTTTTTTTAACTTTACTGTAATAAAGATGAATAAAAAAAGTTAATGGTTTGGAGTTTTTCAACAGTTATTTGAATTTCCTTTCAAATTTTCTACCTTATTTTAACAATTTGCTAAAATTATCTTTATTTTTATGAATTTCCTATTTTACATGTTTCTTTAACGTTATTTTATAGCCTGTAGTTTAATAAATTATATTTTTAATTATATCGTTTTAATTCTTAAATCTAACATTCAAACCATAGATTTATTTTCAATATAAAAGTAAACATGCCCTGTCTAAGTCTGGCTTTGATATAATTTTTATATTTTCCATTCTTAGTTATTTTATAACTTCAAATTATAAAATTCTCCATTGTTTGTATTGCTTTTTCTTTAATATGATTCCTCGTTAATCCCCCCTTTTATTCAATTTATTATTTTAGCTTTTGTCTTTTCCATCATAAAAAATTCATCAATTAGATTTTTAACGAATTTAAGTAAGTAGAAAAAGCTACCCTTCAAACATTTTTACAACCATTACTTAATTTCAAATATTATTTTTCCGAACAGTGAGAAGCTAATGAAAATTTATTCTATACTGATAAAAATACATTAATATACCATCATAACTACATTAATATCTAATAGAAACATACTGACAATTATTTATTTTATATTATTAATATTTCACTCAAGCGATTTCCTGTTTATTCTTAAAAAGCTACAGCAATTGAAGTTGTAAAATATTAATATAATATTTTTAGTGACGTAAAATACATAACTAAAAATAATAATTGGCTTTTTGCCATTTAATATCTATCTTATTTATTTATTTATTATTTTTTTTACGTATAAGTGTTACAGTAATCGACAAGGATATAAAAAAGATTTATTTGAAGATGTATATCTTAAATGGTAAAAAATAATTTTTGTGTTGAACTAAAACTTACTGTTTATTTCTGCGTTATTTTTACAAATTTCCGTTTATTCGAGAAATAATACTGTAGGATTAAAAAAAAAAAATGTTTTCGCTGAAATTCAATATAATATATGTTTAATGTATATGTGTAATGTATAAACACATAACATATCATTTTAATTCTTAAATCTAATATTTCACAGATTTCTTTTCATTATAAAAGCAGTCTTGCTTTGTCAAAGTCTGCCTTATTTTACTATTATTTCTACTTTCCCTTCTAGATAGCGATAAAGCAGAGCTGTAACTCTAAAGGGAAAGTATTATAATCGGTCTAATTCGGGAATATTCGGTTTTCACCGGGTCTTGGCGTTTTGACACCTAAGGAATTCAAATAACGAAAAAAACCAGTTGGAAATTTCCTGGATGTTAATTTGGTCTGAGTGGGTCTCGAACGTGATCACCTTGTTGAATCAGAAGCTGGTGCGTTAAATCTCTTAGCTACACACACTGCCGACCATACGCACGAAATTTTTCTATGTAAATTTTGAAATTGCATTAGTTTAGTTAATGCCGACTATCACCACTAGTACCGCCACACCCGCGGAAATTCAATGTGATATCCGCGCGCGCCCTTTGAAATATTTTTAATTAATTTGTTTCTGTATATGTGTATAAGCCGTACATCAGAAACAACTTAAGATTTGGTCCGCAAAAATCTGCTTTTGTTAAAAGCAGCTCAAAGACTCGTTCCGCGAAAGTCCTACAACTGTATTGTACGATTTTTTATATAATATATATATTTATAAATATGTAAATTTTAATAAATACATTTATTTAACGATGAGGCATGTTTGGGACTCCCTAATTTTATTAAAATATAATTTTAAAAACATAAAATTTTATTTATTTTTTTTTTTATATGAATAATTTTTGTTTGATGAATTTATGAATTCACTTTGTTAACATATTTCTTTTTTTAGAATTAGTTCTATTATTAAATAAATATTTTTGAATTACTATAGTATTTTTAATTAAAATTATACTTAAACATATTTCATCATATTTTATGAAATGTATTATTAGCCTTTTAAAGTGAACATCAGGCCTAACTTTATTTTATTTGATTTTGTAGCCAGCAATTTTCTTTACCTTTGATCAAAGACCTTTGGCTTCAAGTATTTGTTATACACTATAACAACAAGGATTTTTAATATTTTTATTTATGTAATATATATCCAAGAATGGCACATTTTATGAACATTTACATTTTAATCTTAGACGTCTAAGCAGGGTGCAAAAAATTTCGAATTATGTATAAAATTGTAAAAATAAACAATTTATTTGCTGTGATAAAGGATAGCTCTTTCAGTTTGTGTTTTTATATTGATTTATTCAACCGTTTGTAGGGGTATGAAGTAAAAAGGACCTCTGACTCAGCCGACGTTCAGCATGATAGGACACTCAAAAGTTAAACTAAACAGGCTAATTAATTTGGAAAGTTTATTTATTTTAGATTGAAAAAAAAACTGATTGAACGATACTATACTAAAAAAGGAATGAAATTCAAAAATGAAATTTAATACAGTGGTGTCGATGAGAATTTTAAATAACTATAAAATTTAATCACTGACGTTTAAATTTAACCGAGATTTATTGTAAGAAAGTACTATTTTTTTAAAATAGAAACCTCAGTCATATGGATTTGTGGATTAATTTTTACTTTACATATACATGAATTATGCGATGATAACTCCTTCAATTTAAGTCTATAAATTTAAAAAAAAACTAAGAAGTAAGTAATTATCATATTTGATAAATTTATCCAAAATGAAAATTATTTTAATGTGGAAAACATATTTGTGTGTTAGCGTCATGCTACATGTAAAAATATAAATTCAATATTACATAGAGGAACACGCTTTGTAAATATCCTAATAAGGACATTTGGATTAAATAGTGATAATGAAAAAGACTTGAAATAAATGGACTTTTTAAGCAATCGGTAATATTACATTATAATTTGCCAATTTTTATTTTCTTTGTTTTTAAGTCTTTAGGATAAGACTATTCTCATTTCAAGAATAGATTGTAAATTAAAATATGTTTGAAATATCATTGGTTACACCATTTTTATAGGCTTTACAACAAGAAAGGTAATTTTAAACGGTCCTTGAACACTAATTACTTTACCCTTAAATAGTGAGACTGAATACTTCACGCAGAACGTGTACCCCCCTTTAAGTGATGGTTGGATACGTTTCTTCTGTATAAATTACCTTTTTCAATTATCCTGATTTAGTTCAAAATTTTTTGCGGTTTCTTTTTTAGAAGAAAAAATAATAAACATATTTTTTAAGCGTTTTAGAAAATTCCAGTTTTCATTATATACAAATTTATTATAATATTTATTAGCATTAAATGCTTAAAAAAAACTTAAGTATAACTGGAATATCTGCGTTTCAAAATTTCTGAATGATTGGAACTTATCTTAAATAAATGATGTTGACCAATATAGGTTTATATATGAGTGCAGAATAAATTAAAATTAAATTCATTAAATTTACCATTTATATAGTGGGTAATACACTAATTCTAACTGAATTTTAAAATCATACAAATTTATTTGTACCAATAAATATTATTTTTCAGAAAAAAGAAAACAAATTTTACAATCGTAATTATAAAATAAATTTTTCTAAGATCAGAAAATAAATAAAGTATTTTTACTCATATTGCCTCATTTAGTAGTTTGGTATGTATGACTATGTATCATACGAGTTAACTGATTTTCTAGATCTTTCTCAATAAATTTTTCTAACCTTTTGTTGTGTAATAATTATTCTGTAAGGAAAAAATAAACGAATGAAACAAAGCACAGCCAACTTGTCCATGTTGTGTAAAGTTGATTGCGTTTTTTATATTCATTTATTTGACTCTACATTAAATCCATAGAAGAAAACTATATTTTTTTTAGACAAGGTTATAATTTTTTGTATACAAATATACAGAAATGTTATAACTGCCATAAGAAACTAATTATGCCGCTTGTAGAAACCACAGTTTTGTTTTATTTTTGACGGTACACAAATCGATATTAAAATAAAAATATTGACTATAACGGAAATTAATAATACACTTATAGAAAAGTGAAAATTAAAGACAATTCTGCGATTTAAACGAATAAAAATTATAACAATTTTAATCTAAATTATAGTTAAAATTTTATTTTAACGAATTAACATATCAATATATTATTTTTTTGTCTTCAGTCATTTGACTGGTTTGATGCAACTCTCCAAGATTCCCTATCTAGTACCAGTTGTTTCATTTCGGTAAACCCCCCATATCCTAAATCCCTAACAATTTGTTTTACATATTACAAAACGCTACTTGCCTACACATTTTTTCCCATCTACTTGTCTTTCCAATATCGAAGCGGCTATACCAGGATGCCTGCATGTGCCTATAAGTTGGTCTCTTCTTTTATATTTTCCAAATGCTCCTTTAGTTACTTTATCCACTCATCTGATTTTTAACATTATCCTGTAGCACTACATTTGAAAAGCTTCTATTCTTTTCTTCTCAGGTACTCCGATCGTCCAACAAGTTTCTCTTCCATATTAAGCTACGCTCCAAACATATACCTTCAAAAATATTTTCCTGACGTTTACATTAATTTCTGATGCAAGCAAATTATATTTCTGACTGAAAGCTCGTTTCACCTGTGATATTTGGCATTTTATGTTGCTTCCCAATTAATTAAATTCTTCTACCTCCATAATCTTTACCCTTCCTATTTTTATATTCAGTGGTCCATCTACATTATTTCTACTACATTTCATTACTTTCGTTTTGTTCTTGTATATTTACATGCGGTAGTTCTTTCGTAGGACTTCATGCATGCCATTCATTGTTTCTTCTAAATCTGTTTTACTGTCTGCTGGAATTACTATGCCATCAGCAAATTGTACCATCTTTATATTTTCACGTTACACTGTTATTCCAGATCTAAATTGTTCTTTAACATCAATAACTGCTAGTTCTATGAAAAGATTAACAAAAAACCGGGATAGTGAACATCCTTGTCGGACTCCCTTTTTTATTACAGCTTCTTTCTAATGTTCTTCGATTATTACTGTTGTAGTTTGGTTCCTGTAAATGTTAGCAAAAGCTCTTCTATCACTATACTTGAACCCTAAATTTAAAAAAATGATAATCATTTAATTCCAGTCTACGTTATCAAATGCCTTTTTTAGGTCTATAAATGCCATGTATATTGGTTTGTTTTTCTTTAATCTTCCTTCTACTATTAATCTGCGCTAAAATTGCTTCCCTTGTCCCTGTACTTATTGTCCATTAACTGGTAAAATATATTATTATTCAATTTTAAATAAATTAAAAAAATATATATGTATGTATAATACTTATGATAAAACGTATTAGTTTAAAACTAAGAAGGGATAGAGGACATCTAAAATAAAAGTTAATTATCAAAGAAGAAATAAATTGTAGATGTATAAAATAATTACATTTTTTCTTTTAATGTAGTTAAATTGGTGTACATCTTTTTACAATAATATTATATAATTCTCTGCATTACCATCATCGGTGGAGTCTTTTCCTTTCCTCCGATAGGTTCTGGGTTCGATCAAATTTGATATTTCTGATAAGTTGCAGAGAATTCAAATTAAAAAAAAAAAACCGTTGGAATTGTAAAGTAATTGGTATAGAATAACATACCAATTGGAATAGAATCCAATTGGTATAGAATAATATAGTAATTGGAATTGCTATAGATGTCAGAATGGATAAATAAGTAATGTTTGATAAGACGTCTAGTCCCATAAATGTAATCATGCCTTCTTAAGAGTAATGTTCTGAATTTTGGGATATACACATGTACAGTTATTGACTATTATTCACGTTTGGGACGAGTTGAGATTAATTATGAAATAAAACTAATAAATGCAGATAGAATAAACAAAAAATACAATAAATTTGTAATTTTACTATACTTACTAACAAAAGTTGGATATTTACCGGTATTGTATAAATTTTTGTTATTTTTGCATGTTGAAAGTTAATAGTCTGTGAGATATAGAAAAAATTTCCTTTGTTGTATTGGTTTGGAGGAATTTGTTTTTATTTTAATTAAATTTTTACTTTCCCGTCTTGCGTATTGCAGAGCTTTAGAAGGGAAAGTATTGTACTCGGTTCACTTTGGGCATATGCGGTTTTCACTGCTTTACGTTTTGACACCTAAGGAACCCAAAAAACCGGATGGAAATTTTCGGGATGTTAATGTTTGTGTGTACGTGTATGTTTCGGTCTTGTACTACTTATATCTCCAGAACTATTCAACCGATTTTGACCAAACCGATTACTTCGAGATATGTGGCATTGATGCCATTACATTTTCAAATTAAAAGGTCTGGGGGGTGAGGCTGTATAGCAAGGTCACCATCAGTATCTCGAGATTTCACCTAATTAAGATCTTATTTTTCTTAGGCACATTTGTCAGCAATTAAAAAAATAATACATGCAGAAAAAATGTTTTTCCGAAATTGCACCCACATCCCAAAAAATCTAATCTAAATAAACTAACGGCTAAGTGGGTATTCTGCGTCAATAGTTCCCCCTGTCCCCACTAGGAGCGCTAGTGTAGCACTGACGTAGAGATGTTATAGTCGCCTGCTATGTTGTGATGTCACAGGTGAGCAGAAGAATTAAATTAAAAAAGTATTTTAAGTGGCCGCTAGTACCGCAACATCCGTGCGAATGAAATATGGCATGCGCGCACGCTTTAATTAGAATCATTGAATTAAATAAAATAAAATAAAAATAAAAAAAATATTAGTTTGAATAAAATTATAAATATTTCAAATTAAGTTGTGCGTGTAAGCCGTGCATCAGAAAAAAGCCGCTTAACGGGAAAGTCCTACAACTGTGTTTCAGCTTTTTGTAATATTTATTTATTTTTAGATTAATCTTTTATTTATATGTCTTTTACAATTAGTTTCTTTGTATCTAATGATCGCTTTGAAATTTAGCATTAGAGTTTTATTTAAGTTTTGCTTTCTAAAAGTGGTTTTGAGCGTTTATCTTTGCAACTGTACATTTAATAAACTTTATAAAATTAAAATAATATCGTTTTACATCTGTTCGTAAAATCGTTCAGAAACTCTATTCAATTAACTTCCATTATTTCCATTCTTTTATTATATAATTTTACAATATATCTTGGAAACAACTTTCCGAGATTTACTTTTTCATTTTGATAAATTGTCATTCTACGTTTGGTTTAATTGTTTAGTTTGTAATTAAAATAGGAATTTCAAGAATACATTTCAAGAAATAAGATTAAAGCAAAGAAAATTTTTCACTACCTTTACAGACAATTTTTGAGATTTCAAAGAAGATTTCTTTTCTTCATCTTACGGGAACAATATTTTTTTGTGTTTTACTTTCTGGGGTTGTATTTTATTATATGACTTTTATAAGCAGGCATTATTATCATCCTATTGCAAAAATTTTCAATTAATTTTATCTTTTTTTTCAATGAATTTTTTATATAATTTTTTTTTTTTAAAGATGATTTAAGATGATAATAAAGTAAGATTAAACCTCAAAAAATTAAAAATATGAAGATAATTTTAATAAAACACCTTAGAATTTTTAAATATCTTTTTCATTTATTTATTTATTTTTTTTGTTATAAAAAGCGTGCGTCAACAGCTATGGTCATTAGCTTGGTGGAAATTGGTAGATTATGAAAAGATTTAATGCTTGACCGAAATTCCAACCCGCGACCAAGGTTCAATTCAATAATTTGAAACTCATCAATCCTTAACTACATAATTCTAAAATATTACGTAAAAATGTTCAGTTTGTAACTCCTTATTACTTTCTACATTTAAAGTAATGTAGATTTAAGGAACGAAAATTTAAACATTCTAAATATCCTCAATCATTTTATTTACTAAAACTATTATTAAAACTAAATGTAAAATTTAATTAATACTATTAATAAAACTAATAATATATCATTTTCGTAAATTAACAAACCAAAATACTATATAACTTGTAGTAAGACAGATTATATAATCAATTAAATGTTATATACAGTTCAATTTTATAAATACTGCTGTAAAACGTTGTTCAAATATAAAAATAGAAGATATTTCAGATAAATAAATTGACAGAGAGGGTGAAAATGTAGAAATTATTTAGAATGGTGAATAGTAATCAAACTAAAACAGCTCACTGTTGTAAAATAACAGACTGGGAGATACATGTTGATTAAAATAATGCTAGAGATATGCAGCACAGAAAAAAATAAACGATCGTAAAAGAAAATAGGAGGTATCAGGAGCTGAAAATCTTTAATAGATGCATTTAAAAATTTGGTATAGAAACAAATGGAGAAAAAAAAGATTCGACGGATCTGCTTTAAGGCAAATTATTTAATTAGTTTTCTGATCAAAATTTATCTGCAAAATCCGTTTATTCAGATACCTTCTTAATTTTTGATGTAAAACCTTTTGCAAAGTTAATTCTATTTTTTTATTTATTGAAATTAAAGTACCGTATTTTAACGCATTTTGATCTGCTTACTTAAAAATTATTTAGATTTTTTGTTTATTTTAATATATAAATATTTAATAGAAAATACAAAAATTATCAGAAAATCTTTATTTGTAATTTTTTATACTGTAATTCTACCGCTTTACATTTATTTTTATAATATCAATAAAGGGATCAGATAGCTTAGAAATAGAATTTCAAGTTCTAATCCAATTGAGTAGTTAAACATTTTTAATTACTACCTTTTAATTAATTATATTCTGAATACCACGTAATTTTTTTTACGTATCTTTTAAGGATTATGTAATTAAGAGCTAATAAGTCTCAAAAATGTATTATGTAATTAAATCTAAGGTGTTCGATTACAATTTTTTCAAGTTTTTTTTATTTTTCCAGGTTTTATTTTACTCTTTTCAGTTGGTGTAAAATAAATGTGCGTATAACACATATTAGAAAAAATAAAAAATAACCAAAAATTTTGATAAGCTAATATGGTCTATTTATAAAAAGTTATGTAATAAAATACATCTCCGTAGAGTAAACCATAAAAAAAACTGTTCCCACAAGATGAAGAAATTTCTGTAAAAGAAAAGAAGATTTCTGTAAAAGTGGTGAAAAACTTTCTTTGCTTTAATCTTTTTCCTTGAAATTTCTTTTTGAAATGCCTATTTTAATTACAAAATAAACAATTTTACAAATGAAGAATGGAAATTTATCAAAATGAAAAAGTAAGTTTTATGAAAGTTATTTCAAATGTTACTTTCTTTTGTTAATTTTTTTTGAATACTCCGTTATGATGAGAAACTGATAATCAAACTCTATATAATGTTATAAATCGGATTAAGTTTAATCAACAGATTTAATTTTAACCCTATTATCCATTATTTTTTTATTTAGTACATCTTGAACGAGTAAATAATAAAACTTATTAATTAAGAGGAGGTTGCGTGATAATTATTGCTTCAAGTAATGATATAGCATACGTGAATAGTAGAAATTACAATTATCATGTAAAATATGTTTATTCTGTAAATTTCATTAAATAAGTTTTGATTTTTATGGATATCACATGAGTGACACATATCTTCATAGCGCGTTTACAGGATAAAGAGAATAACTTTAGTTTCAGATGTTTTACTTCAGAAACAAAATACTAATATGAAAATAACGCACAATCATAGCAATTCAAATATATAAAACATATGTAGATATATTATGAAAACGTAATCATTTTACTTTTAATGAAAAATGTAATAAAATCAAATTTTCTATTAAATTAAAAAAAAAAACTACAGAACAGATTACTCGATTTTGATAAATTGGAAAACCTAAGAAAAAGTAAAGCTATGTTATAAATTTAATTTACAGACACTGAGGAGCTATTTATATCTAACAAAGCTAAAAAATATTACTAAATAAAAATTAGCAACATAAAATAAAGCAACTAAAAATAAAGTACAGCAACATAAAGTAAAGCACACCACTTAAACAATTAAGGACTTTTCTTAAAAGATCTACATGTTTTGGAATTTTCATAGCAATCTACTAAACGTTTTATAATTAATATAGCACCGTAAAAGTATTTCGTTTTTAAAAATACATCGTCTTGTGATATATAAGTTTTTTCATTTATAAAAATATAATAATGAGAAGCAAATTGTTTTACTAATTCCTTAATATCTGAGAAACACTACACCCAATTTTGATAATTGAAATAGTAGAATAAATTCAGTCTATTTTGTAGGGTTTATGTGTAAAAACTGTTTATTTACTTCTTAAAAAATTTGGATTTAGACAGGATTTCTGTCATTGCTTCAGGAAAAAATACTGGTTAAAGGAAATAAACCTGTGTATTTAAGCCTTACTTCTTATTCAGTAATGGGGAGCTCTCAGCATAAATTTATATAGTTCTCAAGTAATCTGTACATCTGAAGCAGTATAAACCGTCACTATTAGTATTTTTATATAAAGATGAAAACAATTTGTAGTTTATTACCTATCATTTAAATATAATTCATAATAGATGTATGATATTTATCTAGATACATGTATGTTTCATAGTAGATGTGTATGTATTCTTCAATAGATATATGTATATACATAATGAAAACATTTATTACGTAATAAAAAAAAGCATAATTATAATTTGAATATAATGGTATTGATTAGACAATAAATGGCTAGAGATGTTTAATTAATACTATTTTTTTTATTAAGTTTTACCAAATCACAGTACCTTATGAATGATATTAATCGTTAATATATTTTTAATCACTCTACTTTACAGACATTTTAAAATTACACAAGTTTATTTTATCAAATGGAAAACTATAATATTTGGATATATTTAAAGTTAAACTCAAATTCAGTTCTTCAAGAAATATCTAACTAGAATCGACACTAAAATATTAATTTTACTTACAAATAAAACACCTAAAATATATTTAAACCGAATTATTTTTCTGTTTATTTATTATAACGTTAAAATTTATATTTATTTATTTCTTTTTAAAAGTTAAATAATTGTTTTAAATGATTGCAAACAGCTCTAGAAAATATTAGCTGGGCTAAAATTATGAATAGGATTGAAATTAAAAATAAAATTTTTAATCATCTTATGAAGAGCCAAAAAATTATTATTATTGGCTCCTCATCAAGTTGATTGTATGTTTTTCTTTTATGTATATATACAATTTTTTTATATGATTAAAGAGAATGCAAGTTATTTCAAGTTACTGGTCTATTTATTTTAGTGCGTGTGCATATATATATATAATTTGTAAAAAAATTGCAATATTTTATGTTATTAATTTTCCAGTTAGTACTTAATAGTAATGTGTTTGATGGTGGTCGTGCCAACATTACAATAGAATTCAGACAACCAATCGATATCTGTACTACAATAGTGTTCAGTTATATTCGCGCACGCGTACGTTTGCTTGATTATGTATGTACATGAAGGATGCTCGTATACAAGTGCACACACATACTCGCTCTAATGCATGCGTTGATGTGCTCAAATATTACATAATACTAAATGTACGTACAAACACACATACTCATGTGAAATCAAACGTTTAAACACATACATGTATGATACTACATTTATCTGTACCCGCAGAACTTCGTACTGCTACCATTTTCATATGTTTACTCAAAAATCCATGTTACATTAACACAGGAACCTCTGAGCAAATAGTTTTTAATGTTGAAACGATTTGTGTCGTCATTAAATGATATTCGAAGAAAAAACGTGATTAGTACTTTATAAAAATATTCATTACACTTACTGATAAATCGTCGAACTTATTGGTCGATTTCTTGTATTTATACGTTAAATTTGATATTACAGTTGAGATAAAGGTATAAAAATAGATTTACATCAATTTACAATCTTATTTTTGTAGTTACTATTATTAAATAATTGCTTTGCTATCAAATCCAATCATACTTTACTATTCAATATCGGAAAAATAAATTCCTTTTGCAGGCAATTAATTTTTTCCCATTATTTAACCGCATCTTCCTTAAGTTTTTTTAGAAGAAATAAATTTTTGTCCCAAACAGACTTGAATTTTTTTTTTTTTAACTTAGATCCTCCACCATAGTACAAGGCAATTATTTCATTATTTTATTTTCCTATATATTGTTTAAAATGAATATATAATATTTATATTTCTAAAAATATCCATGACATTTTATAAACAGGCCGCCTTATCCGTTTGCAAAATTTTGCGGTTAATTATTTATTTTTTCTAATGTATTTTATATGCATATTTTTTTAAAAATCAAATACAAAAAGTAAAATAAAATCTGGAAAAAAAAATAAATAAAAGGGCGACCAATTTTTTTTTTCATCTGTGCGGTCTTTTTGCCGCTGAACATACAGAGTCCTAATGAAGATGAAATACTTAAATTTCTATCCCGATTCCTCTTATCAATTAAGCCTTTTTCAACATCAGATGTGCTAAAAGTAATCAAAGAAGGAAAAAAATTTAAAAAAGGTTCTTGGTTTTGATTTGATCACTCATACGATATGGTTCCGTACAAGGACATCCGGTACATCACGAACTTTTTCAATAGAAAACAACGTTTCTAACTGAGTATCCGAGTAAGAGGTCTTCCACATAGTAATGATCCTGAAGGCAAGTAAATCCTGGTTCGTACCCGTTTAGACTACGGTTACGCGGCTTATTCGTCTGTATGGACTAGCTCTCTTACAATGCTCGATGTAGTCCATCATTTATTTGTCCGCCTTGCTGTTGGTACATTTTGTTCAAACTCCATGGTAAGTCTACTAGTTGACTGTGGTGAGCCATCTCTTTGGTATAGATGAAAATAATCTGTTCCTTTGTAGCTCGTACAGAAGCGCAATCAAATAATCTGATTTTTGACGCAGTGTTCTCAAGCCAGCATGTTAATCGATAGCAGAAAAGGCCGAGATCGACTGTCCTGCTAGACATCAGAACTCATCGCCTTGCCTTATCTCTAAATATACTCGTACAATTACATCCAGTTCTAACGGTTACTCAAGGGGAGTTATTAATTAATCAAGGCGGCCATATCTCATTAATTATTGTTTTATTTTTTGTCGATATGAAAAAAAGTACACAAATCAGGTTATCCTAGAAAAATTTTTTTTTTTAATGCTGAAATTAACTTGAATCCTGATTTTATAACTTATACAGACGGCTTTAAACACGAGAATTTTGTCGTTTGTAGTATTGTGGTTGGCAGCAGATCATACATGAGCGGTCTTCCCAGCATAGTCAGTATTTTCATTGCGGAGCTGTATGATATTAATAAGGCCTTAATATAATTAGACCAACTCATCGACATGTATTTATCTGTTAAGATTCCGTGAGTGTCTTGCAGGTGATTTGTGACATGTATCCAGACATCCTGTTCACTGTGATATACAGTTTCTTACCTCTGAAATGATTCAACGTACACAACTGTGAGCTTCTGCTAGATCCCTACCCATAATGAAATCTCATGCAATGAGCGGCTGATAGTGCGGTGAAAGAGGCTTGCTTGCACTCTTCATTCACTATTCGTATTTCAGATGATCTTGTCTGTTTTCTGAAGAAAATGATCGGTGATTATTAACAAAATGATTGGTATGCTACCATAAATAACAAACTTCGTCTACTTAAGAACCGCGGAGCTCTCTTCGTGTAGAAATATCCGTCAAGAGGAGGTTATTATTTGCCGTTTGCAAATAGAGTACTTAAGGTTCACTCATGGTTATTTTTCTTATGACTCAGACCGGTGCAACCATTTCTGTTCATTGAAATTGTCAATTAACAGTTCTCTACATCCTTGTGGGCTGTTTGTTATGTGGCATTGCGTCGGAAGTTTAAACTAGAAGCTAATATCCGAAATATCTTAGGGAATAATATAATGATGTTACCAATATCTTACGATACTTTAAGACCTTGCATCTGGATTCGATCATTTGATTTTATATGCAATCTTTTAAGTTTATTAATATTTAATTTTTTTTAATTAAAATTTTAAATATTTTGTTTCATTCTGTATTTACGGGTTTAGCGTGGAACATAGGCTTTTTCCATCCATACTGGGTTTTTGTATTACTGTTGTTCAATTTTTAATTGTTAACGTTTAATATTTTATTTTTTACCGTATAAATATTAATATTGTGTCCGGGCACTGATGACTACACTTAATTGTGGACCTTGGAAAAATAAAAGAAAAACATCTTCAGGTGATTAACATGAATCAAATTTACTTTTGGTCCCTAATAAGGAGCCGATGTGAATGCTAACGGATAGACATAAAAAAACCAAAATATGATTTTAATTTTAATATATAAGCTGCTACAATATATAAATTTGAATTAATGTATAATATTTAAATGAGATAGCTATACGTTAAAATTAAAAATGGACCCCTATATCGGTTAACAAGGTGTATGCATTATCTAAATTTCTATTTATTCATATCTATTATAATTCAAAATAATTGCGATGAAAATTTATTGGCTTATAGCAAAATACTAAAATAATATTAATCACTTTCAAATGACAATTGAAATTATTTATTGCATCGCTAAATTTAAAAATTATTTTCAATTTTTCGCTTACAAATTTTTTAACTGCAACTAATGGAAAAATAAATGAAACTAATTTAATTAACGTGTTAGATTTTTTCATAATATTTAATTTGGAAAGCAACAAAAATACTAATATTAAAAATAAAATTTCCCTTAAGTTTTAGCCTAAGATTAATTTTACAATTACTCTTGCATTTCATAGAATAATAAAGAATTATATAAACCAAAAAAATAATTAGACAAGCAGGAGGATTATTCATAAACATATAGCTCCACATTGCTTGGATTGGTTAAGGAAATGCCAAATTGATTAAAGTAATGTTTCAAAAATATGTTAGTCAGGAAAGATAATGAAAGACAAATACAAGAATTTATGTTAGAAATAAGAATACTGAGGAAACTAAAAAAAAAATTACTAGAAATTATTGAAGTCACATAGTGAAAATTGAGTTTTCTGTTTATTAAAAAATGGGAAAAATTTATAATAAAAAAGGAACTTGCATTACTGAAAGTAACGGTAATATTGTGAGGTGATACTAAAACTACAGATAGATTGAAAAAGTTTTGAAAAAAAATTTCTCAAAGAAGAAACGTTAAAAACAGAAGTCATAAACAACTACTGCATATAATCTGATAAAATACGCAACAAAAAGAGATTTTGAAAAATTAGAAATGGGTGAAGAGGTGAAAAAGAAAAAAGGAGATATAAAAGAAAGAACGTGGTTGAAAGAATAAATCGGTAGAGAAGATGAAAAAGGGAGGAAAAAGGGAAATAAAAGAAGAATAAGCGAAATAAAAAAAGGGAATAGCTGTAAGTAGAGTGAAAGATATCTAAATAAGAAAGAGAAGAAGTTGAAAAGAAACTTAGGAATAAGAGGGAAGCGGAGAGAAAGAGAAATAATATGAGCAATGTACTATGTATTCATATACTTCTAATTTTATAAAGAAGGACAAATTTAAACGAAGAAGAGGGTAAAAGAGAAAAAAGAAGTGAAATATGATAACAAACAAAAACTGGTGGAAAAAGAATAATAATGTAAACAGATAAACCTAATTTACAGATATTTCGAATTGAAAATTCAGCCATTCATATAGAACTTCATTTTGGTAAAATTAAAAATACAAGGAATAATAAAAATATTAATTGCTCTTTTAAGTAACTTATAACTGTTGAAATTTCAGTCATGTATTTTATCATGTGGAAAGTTATAAGAAAGTATAGAAGGAACCGCAGAGTACGAAAAACATATAAATAAATGTGAGCAGCGTATTTAGCGTTCTGGTAAAAATATTTTGAGTAACTAAATATCTCACAAATTTATGAAAATATTTTTTAATTTATAGTATATGTCCACAAGTCTACAAGTCATAAATACATTTTTTGTGCAGGGAAATGACTGAGCCTACCCAAAAATTATTGTTAATGCACAAATGTGAGTGTAATGCTGCCTATACTTTGTGTAGCACGTGACATTAATATTCGAGATGCTTTGTTTTTCAATTTACAAATATAAACACCACATGCAGATCTATCTATTTAAATATTAAATTAAGGTTTATTCATATATATTTATAAATATATGAAGAATTACGTATATAGATTTCGCCTAATTAAGTTCATAATTTTCTTAGGCACGATTAAATAATAACATTATATGCAAAAAAGGTTTTTGCAAAATCGGATCCCCACCCCATAAAACATTTTAAACTCCTGCTATGATATGATGTCATAGGTGAGCGATAGAATCAAAGAAATGAATAATATTTAAAGTGCGACAAAGTAACTCGGTTTGGCTGGGTCTCGAACTCGATCGCCCCGTTGACTCGGTAACTACTGCGTTAAGCCTTGAAGCTAAACCGGTCTGCCGACCGTATAAGCGAGATTTGTTGTGTGTAATTGTGAAAGTACATTAGTTAAGTTAGAGCCTACCGTCACCGCCAGTACCGGACACCTACGCGAATTAAATACGGTTTGCCGCGTGTTCTAATTAGAATCATTGAATTAAATAAACAAAAAATATTACATTTAAATAAAATGATAAATATTTTTAATTAATTTGTGTGTGTAAGCCGTGCATCAGAGACAACCCACAGTTGTAAGACTTTCCCGGAACGCGGCTTTAGCCACATGGTGGAAAAGGTCTGCAACTATGTTGTCAGCTTTTTTTTTTAATTGTTGATCACCTTTTGACTTCTAATTTATGAAATAAAAATTACTTTCTTCAAAGTTTCTTATGAAAGAAAATTTTTATGGTAAAAATTTAGTAAATTAGTTTTCTTCTTTATTTAATTAGTTTTTAAATTTATTTAAAAGAAGTATTTGAAAAATCTAAAAAATTAATTTTTGTAACTTTTCGTTTAGGTAATAACATAATTAGACGACACCTTTTTTGGTTAAATAATCAAAATTTAATATGTTGATTATTGGTGGTTTTGTAAAGATCTTTAAAACAATGTATTTACATTACGTCCAATTTAAAATTTTTTAACTACCTCTAAGGCTGAATAATCTAAATTAGGACTTACTGGGTTAGCGTCTCTTATCGAATAAAATTCCCAAAACAGGAATCCGGGATTCCTCAAAAAACAAAAATATTAAAAGGGAGCATACACCCATAATTCTAGTTATCTGACATAAACACATTGTTAGCCTTCATTTTCGACTGGGAGACCAGGATTAAATTTTACTTGTATAATTTTTCTCTTATAATCGATCTCTTTAAAATTTTATATATAAAATAATCATCAGTCTCATTTGAAATTTTTGAGTTTCCCCCATCCCTTGCCATCCGAACTTCGAAAGGAAAGAAACATACGTTGACTGAAGTAACCTTTTTGTACAAGAAGAATTCTGCAATCCGTATTCACTTATCTGAATTATAAAAAAAGTTAGAAGGATGTGTAAGTTATTTTTCAGCCACTTGGGTATACAGCAATTTTTAGTAGCATAAATTATGTTTTTACAAATCTTTCACATCACCCAAAAGAATTTGTTTTTTTACATTAAATAAGTATTTTTTTTTGACAAATACTCGTATAGTAATATACTGTTTTTAAATAAAATTTGAATTTTTCTAACGGTTTTCAGTTTTATTCAACTTATCATCATTCTTTCAAATTTTAAATTTTGTTAAAATTTTTTGTATATTTCTTATCCATTTAACAAAGTTATTGAACGTCAACCATAAAAAACAAAGGTTTTTTTACCGAAATTAATTAGTTTTCACTAAAGATTTCTCAAAAACTACTGGATATACCTTTCTGGGATTTATTTTATTCAATTTTTTCAGATCTAAAACAATAAGAAATTTTAATTCTGCCACTTAATTAACGTCCTAAAAATTTCACTGCGACCTCATTGGTTGTATTATCAGAATGTTTTATATGATTTTTTCTATTATTTTCACTGGTAGAATGAATAGGTTATGAAAGTCCAGGAAGAACTTCGTAATATATATATATATATTTATATAAATAACATCTCTGTACCTATTGATAATGTTCAAACAATCGAGCGTCACCACGCTCGTTATGTAGCGTGGTTGTTATATAGTTATTATATATGTAGATAATTCTTTTGCAAATTTTTTACTTATTATTCGTTTGTTTTTTGTTGTAATCTTTCATTTATTATTTGAAATATTTTTAAGTTCCTATTTCTTTTTTATTATACCATATAATAATGAGAAGATTTAGTCATCGACCAACAAACATTTCCAAGATTCTTGAATTTTGTGGTTTATGAGTCAAATGTTAAAATCATGTGTACGTGTACAATCAGAATTCTGTGTGTAGTTATCAAACTTATGAAATATTTAGAGTGTAAAATGAAATCCATCCCAAAAAAGGGTTCGATTAGTTTTAAAAACTTTATAATTTCAAACAATCTGTGTAGTATTATTCTATCTATTACATGATAAGTACTTTTTATTAATAAATTTCGATATTTTTAAACCGAGTTGAATAAAAGTTGGTTATATCAATTCTCATTTTAATTTGATGACCGATTTTGATGATTTTTTTTCATTTTGTGGCAATGCTACTGTAACTGGAGTTATTCTAGCAATTTATTGTTTTTATTAAAATTAAATTAAGATAACTGAGATAAGATGTTTTTTCACAAAAAATAAATTATTCACATATAAAATTTTAAGATCTTTTTTTAAGCAAAAAGAAAAAAAAATCAGGAAAATTAACAGGAAAGATTAATTAAATAATAATTATAAAATAAAACTCCATACATATTCTTCGATTCCACAGAGCCTTAACTCAAGATCGATCGTTAGCAGTGTGTGTATGTTATTTTCTTCTGCCGTGTTCGTTAAAATACGTATTTCTCGCCTTTATTTCTCTAAAAACAGGCTTTCTTTCTTATGAGCAGCTGTTTTATTTTAAAAAATTTTTTTTTAATTTTAATGATGTTTTAAATTATTTTTTAAGTTAAGAAAATTATAAATACTAAATTAGGTAATATCTACTTGCGTAATTCACGAACCTGAATTTTTAAACAATATTTTTAGAAAATATTTATTTAAATAAATGTAATTTTCTCACTGATTAACGCAATTTAGTTTCATTATAAAATTATGTAAATTCGTTTCCTCAAATAAATCTTAAGTCTACTTTTATAAAAATGTTGATCAAAAAGTACTCGAATTAAGCGACTAAATACGATATGTAAGTTCACAAAGGTATAATAATTTTCCAGTTTACTACTGGAAGGAGGGTTTAAGTTTAAGCCGTATGCAAATTCTAATATAGATCAGCAACATTTAAGCCAGATTATTAATCGCCTATACATCTATATGATCTGTCCTTGCATTTAGGTGTCCCTTAAGGTTAAATTTTTTTTTTTTTGTTATCAGGAAAGATGTTTCTTTAACTGTAATTCTTCAACACAAAAAAGTTTCGAATGGATTAGTCAACCCTTTGTTGTTGTTTTTTTACAGAGAATCTTTCCATGTGATAAGATGCGTATAACTTAATCTGTGAAAAATATTTCATTTCATAAAAATATCTATAAAAATTATCAGCAGGTAATACAAACATTTATGAATATATAGTATGCTACAGGAAAGTAATTATGTTAAAATTTTATCATAATTATAGGAAAATGTTTTTGTAAATTAAACGTTAAAACTTTATAAAGTAGTAAACATATATCAGTTAAAAGTAACAACTATTGCATTCTGTTTAAGTTGACTAATTATGTTCTCTCATACGTTTGTATTATTATTGTTTTATTTATCGGTTAAGTTGCAATGAATATGTGTAACAAAAAAAAAAAAAAAAAATAGTTAACTAAAATAATTTGTAAAGATATAGGACCACCAAATAATCAGGATTAAATAAATTTCAAATAATAATTTTTATTAACAACAACAATCAAAATAACATTATAATATCATTAAATTCGTCTCTAAACTTTTAAAGGGAACGTAAAATTAAAAAATTGAAGTGCCTTGACTTTACAATTTAAAGAATTTATAACATTTTAACGCATTTTCATGATATGTGGTTTTATTATTGTTTAATTTTTTTTAAACTATTTTTATCTAATATAACTGCAAACTAACCGTATTAAAAAGATTGTTCTCAAAAAAAGCAAAAGATGACAATAATCAATCATAAGAAAAAGAAAGATGAAAAATAGTGTTGTGAAACTTCTACAGAGTATGAACTGACTCTCAGGAACAAAGAAAGTTACATTATATATATTTTTTATTTTACCTGAAGTTTTTCAGTTAATTTCTTTGTAGTTTTCTAAAATAAAATATGTAATTAAATGTTATCTAATTAAAATAAAAAAACAAAAAGAAGAATCCGTCAACTCGTATAAAGTGACAATTTAATATTTCGGTTTTTATTTATAATCCTTCCACCAATATTATTTGAAAAAAATTACTATGAGGCCACTGAAGGATCTTTCTTAATAAAATTAAAAAAGAGAATGATCGAAAATATGTGATTATACTTTACGCATAAATATACGTAAAATTAAGAAAAAACCTACATTCAGCTGAATGAAATTATTTTTTTTTTTAGTCAATAAGAAATAATGAACTTCTTTACTGTACTTTATAAGCATTTCACTAACCAGAAAAAAAACAAACGACATATTATATATGTTGGTTACAACATAGTAGACGGGGATATTATAATGAAGACTGTAATAAAGGAAATTAAAGAGAGATATTGGAATATACAACAAAAAAAAATATATAAAAACTACTTGTAGAGCAAGCACTGAACATAACCGATGAAGGAAAAGATCATATGTTTAAAAAAAAAAAAATGAGTAAAGAAAGAACAGCCTACTCTACATTGCCACAAAGTTTCAACGTTGTACTTTAAAATATGAACACTACAAGAAATAATCTGATGATATTTTAATAATTGAAGAAAGAAAACAAAATAGCTAGAAAAACTGACTACAACATAATAACTACTAGAAGAAACATAAATCATAAATCTGAGTAAGAAGAAAGCAAAAGGATTTTTTTATACTTATCTACTCGTATTTATGACTATCTAATATTTATCAAAACTTGTATTTCTTTTACAAGACAAGATTGTCACAATGAAATTTTTCGGAAGAAAATTGCTTATAAATAAGTTTTGTTTTGTAATATCGTTTTATAATTTTGTTTTATAATACCAACAAAAAAAAAAATTATAAGAAAACAAATATCATAAGATACGAAATACAGCTTAACCTGAACCTTTGTTGTATATAAAGATAAAACACAAAAGGCCACAAAAAATCAAAATATCCCATCTCAACATCCGTAGGAGAAGACAATTCCAGTCTTGTGATAATTCCGGTCGCCAAATGTCCCCCTCCGTTTCTAGTCCTGATGGGCCTTACCGAGGAGGTCATCTTTTAGACGTTCTAAACTTGATAACACAACAGGCATCAGTTTAGCCTGTGTCAGGATGCCACCGATGTAAATGCCTCGGTAGATATTTTCATTATTATATTTACGCAACCTACTATCGCCTTCCTTCGTACGGCTTCTTCCAACCACAACTACATACCATAATCACCACGACCACGACCACCAATCAAAATATCCCAATGGCAAAAGTGAAATATCCATGTCACTTTATATTTATGGGCAACATATAAGGAGTTGCATTACTTTTTTCCCCAAATATTTTCCCGCTTTGGTTAATAATGTTCATTAATCAGCAAGTGATTAACGAGAACGAATCCACGAGGAATGTAACAAACTTTTTTGACGTTATACTGGTGAAAATAAAGCTGATATAAATACATTTTCGAAAACACCTCCTTAATGAGTGTCGGCTAGAAAAATATTTCACCTTCAGATTTCAGCGCCCTTCAGTAAATTTGATAACATAAGTCCCAGAACTGTATTTACGGTAGTTTTTCAGAAATCTGGGATGAAACCAATAAATTTGGATAAAAACCATGTTTTTTAGGTTTGACGTACAATATCTTTGTTAAATGGGTAATAAGCACATAAAACATTTAAACTAACCTTGTAGAAAATTTAATTTTTAACAAAATGACGTAAAATACAGGAAAAATAGAAAACTTAAAATTTTATTTAGAAACAGTACAATACTACATTTGTCAGAAAAGTATTCAATTTAATGTAAACAAAAACCAAACATTTTTTTGGTGATGTAAAAAATTTTTTAAAAAAATTACTAATAAAAAATACTGTAAATTACCCAACAATTGTAAAATAAAAATAAATGAACATTATTTAGAAAATTTATTCATAAATGACAGAAATACAATAAATTATTTGAAAAATTAAAGTAGGTTCGGGAAACTATTTCATCAGATTTTTCAGGCCAATAACCATAAATAACATAGATTTATTTGAGAATGAGAATTTATTTGATAAGATTTTATGGTGAGCTCGTGTAACTGTTATTCCAATTCTGTTTCTTAATTAACGACGTAAAAATTTCATACGACCTCATTTCACCGAGATAGCTGAAATACGAGCGAAATCTTTCACTACCCGTAACTCACAAACGAAACATTTTAGGACAAATGTTTATATGAACTTTTTTTATTATTTTCAGAATTAGAATAGGTTATGAAAGTCCCGGGAGAACTTTGTGATACACTCAGTATACAGAATTTATATATATATATATATATATATATATATATATGTAAACCGATATATTACATTTATTTTTATAAATATATTAACCACAAGTAATTTTTAAAGGAATATTTGTTAGAAATTTTGCATGAATTTTTTTCAACTGTACTCAGATTAGTTTTTGTACCTTAATTTATAAAAACAGATATAATATTTTTTATTAAATTTACTAAAAATGCTTTTGTAAACAGACCTCACATTAGCTTCCAAAAAAAAATTTTTTTTATTAATTTATTGGTAATGTAGTATCATAAAATAATATAATATTCAAGAATTGAAACAAATAAAAAATGATATAGCCTTTGTTCTACTTATCTCTTCAGGATACTGTAGCTAAGCGATGGAAGTATAAAAACCCCGGATTAAACAATTAAAATTAATATTTAAACTGAATTAAAAGGGAAATTTCATGACCAGTTTCGTTTTGTCAGTTTTTTACTTTCTTGTACAAAATAAAGGAAGTATTGTTATTGCGAAAAATTTCGGTTTTCAGATTTCAACGGAAATATTCAATTTTACCATCCTTGAAACCATTTTGATTATTTCGACGTGATGTCTGTACGTACGTATTTATCTCGCATAACTCAAATCGACTAGCCGTAGGATGTTGAAACTTTGGATTTAGGACTGTTATAACACCTAATTGTGTACCTTCCTTTTTGATTGCAATAGACTAGACCAAAAGCGTCCAATAAAGCCCAAAATTAAAAAAAAATGGATTTTGGAATTTTTCTTAACTGCAGTAATAAGCCCTCATTGAGAGTCTTTCAACGATATGTCATAAGTGGTACTAATTTCAATGGTTCCAGAGATATAGCGAAATAAAATTTTAATTAATGAAATATCTGGATTTTAGGGGAAGGCATATCGGTTCAATTCCGACTTCTGTCCTTTTTTTTTCATTTAAATATATTGATTTATTAATAATTATTAAACTCTGATTGTAAAAAAAATTCTATTACAAATAATAATTCAACAATATAAAAAAAGCAAAATTATTTACAATAGAATTAAGGACCAACTAAAAAGCGAGCTAGGCGATTACCAAGGTGGTTTTCGGCCTTGGCGTAGTTGTCCAGATCAAATTATTACTTTGAAATTACAGATGATTATTTCTTTTATTGATTTCAAAAAAGACGTACGATTGCATACATACGTCTTCGGACTATGGACTTGGATTATGGACGGACTTTCGTCTTATTATTTAATTGTGCACTAGAATTTCTGATGCGCGAATCGTTTAAAATTAATACAAAAAGTATTCACATAGAATACAAAAGAGATAACTTAAATTTAAATTGCCGACGACTTAGCTTTGTTAGCTAGTAGTATCGCAGAAGCCAGAATAAAAATAACTAGTATAGAAGAACTTGCGAATAAAGTTGGGCTTAAAATTTCTTACGAAAAGACTAAAATGATAGCAATAGATCCTTTAGTTATTAATTCTGTGAAAATTAATGGAAACAAAGTGGAACTTGTAGAAAAATTTAAATATCTTGGAGAGATCATTACTTGTAATTGTAACGAAAAACAAAATTGGACTGAAAGACTTAATAAATTATTTAAAGTGCTACAAGTAACCAAAAATACTTACAACAAAAAATCGCTCTCGATTAACACTAAAATTAGACATTACAAAACTGTGGTTAAACCAGTAATTACTTACGCGAGCGAGACTTTATACGAATTAAATCAGAAAAATAGGTCTGAACCTTTGCTTAAAGTTGAACGCAGGATTCTTAGAACCTGCATAAACAAAAGATATAAACACGAAAATCAGTATAAATTATTGCCTAATAAATTTCTGTACGAAAACTTGAAATACTTAATTGATAGTATAAAAAAGAAGCGAATTTCTTTCTGTGCATACTTGTTAAGATTACCGCAGAATAGGATTACTAAGAGAATTATCGATCGATTTTGGTCTTTAAAAAATCCGCCATTATGGACCAAAGAAATTAAAGAAGATATGCAAGAATTAAATTTCACTTAAGAAGATTTACTTAATAAATCCGAAAAATTAAAATTTGTTATTAAAGATCTGAATACCAACTTTAAAGTAAGAAATTTTAATTATACAAAAAAGGTTTATTCAGAAGAGGATCGTAAAGCAAGATCATTAAGAATGACTAAATATTGGGAGAAAGTAAAAGCTAAGAACTTAAAGGCCAAAAGATCGGCAAAAACGACTTGAATTATTCTGACTAAAGTGGTCCTTTGCGGCCTTAAAAGTAAAAACAGAAAAAAAAATAGCAAGAAAATATCAGAAGTTATTAATGAAATAAAATTTTAGGTACTGTTCATTTAAAAAAAATATGTGTATGAAATTTAATACTTGTACAAGGAAATCATGCGGTGCCCACGTCTGAGTTTTTATAAATTATCTTCATCTTTGTTTACATTTAATTAATATTTTACTCTAAACTGTTGTTGGATTTTATCATTACGTCTACCTATTTTTATATTTTCCTTATTTTATTTATCCGCTGAAGGTCGCTGCCTTAGCAACATAAATACATCGGTACTATCGTATAAACTAAAGTTATGTAGTCCGAAGAAATTAGTAAATAGATTGTGGCATTAATCTCCGTAATATGCTGTAAGAATCCTTTAGTAAAATGACAGCAAGGAAATATGCAGGTGTAAACAATTTTATAAATCCATTCCCGTTAAATTTAAAATATCCTAAGAAAAAAACATAAATGGAAAAAAATTAAATTCAATAGATTAACGTTAGAAGTACATATTTGATATTCCAAAGTACATTGCAGTGCATCGAGTTTTTGTGTGATCACGAATCATGGATTCTTAATGCATGTTGGGTACGTATTAACTATGTTGCATACAGTAGTATCTGGTTACGTTATTATCGAGTAATGTATATTTCTGAAGGAAGTAGTAGGCTTTCGGGACCAATGTTGTTACATAAAGTAGCTACTTAAGTTACAAGATACTTTTAATTTTAGTAGTTGTATATAAATGTAAAAGAATTTAATAAAAATCTGAAAATGATTACAAAGGAAAAAAATCATTAAAATGGAAAAAAATTAATTTTAACTTGTGTTTCTGACTTATGTTCACTGCAATTGGTTGTCACGCTGTTGTACTAATACGGTAGCTTTTAAACCGGATGCAAAAGTAGTGTCAACGTTATGCTTTCTTTCTTTTTTCTTACTGTTTAGCTCCGGAACCACCGTAAGGTAAATCTGCAGAGGCTGTTACGCTGTCTAGTATTAAAAGTTTTGTATTCTAAACAGTTCATTATTAGTATAGCTATAGCTGAAACTTTTCTACAGTGACGGTTAATTTTTTCATTATTTTTTTAAAAGTACTGTTACAATATACAAAATTACTGTTTAAGCAATTGTTTTTGAAATTTGTCGGTATTAAAATCTGAATAGCTTTTAATCATTCATCATTTCAAGAATGGGGGCTTCTTCCCATTTCTTCCACCCTTTTGTTGATAGTTTTTATCTAACTTAACAAAGCGAAACAGAACAAAACTACTGACAACATAATATTTTGGATACCATATCAACATGTAAACACAAAATTTTAGTTTTTCATAAATTGTTAATTCAAAATTGACAATAAAGAAAACAAAAAAAAAATTTGATATTTCTTCTGAATTAAATTTACTCATGCCATATAAGTTAATTATATTTTACACAAAGCTGTTAAGTCAGACTCAAACTTTCAATATATAAAGGATTTTTTAATAATAATAATAAAAGAATAAAGATGTAAAAAAGAGAGAAAGAAAAAGAAGGGGAACATTTTTTAAATTGATTAATTAATAGAGTTCTGGAAAACAGGAGAAATAAAAAAAATACTATTTCTATTTAATTTCTATTTTATATTCATATAAATAGTTATTTTTTTGTGTATTAAATACACATAAATGTAATGGTCTACTTGAGTCGACCATTCCTGAGATGTTCTTTCCTGTGAGATTCCTGATTCTCTGATCTCTTGGATGCATTCCATAGATTTCTATGGCTTCTTCGTTTGCTGTCGGTTGCGTGTGTACCTTGCGATAATTGCATGGCTAACTGACTGCATACTACGGCTGCTGTTCAGCATCATTTATATAGACTCGTTAAAGCTCCTCATTTGCGGTGTATAAGGCACAGACTTTTGCGAAAGTGTACCCGCCTTACCGCAGCAAAGACAGGAGAATATCTCAGATCTCCCTCCAGCTGCCCGTGCTTGCTGCAGCCAGTCGTCACGCAATTGGGCTTGCTCAACATTCCTGTAAGAGGAAGAAAGCGAGACTCTCGTTCCGCAACGAGAGAGGGAGGATAGAGAACCTCCGGACATGGAAGGATTCCAGGAGGTAGTGAGTAAGCCCGGGTGTAAGAGGAAGCCATAGCCAGTGCCTTTAACTTCCTCTGAGGATGATGTATCGGAGATGGAGTTAGGGACACCCAACCGGGTTAAATCTAACCCATTCATCGAGGCATTGAAAAAACCAAAGGGCCGACCTGGTAATTCTGCCCCGCTGGTTAAAGTAGCCCAGGTCGACCTGAACTACATGATAGATTTCTTAGTTCCCTCGGGCAGCGTCAGTTCAGGTGCAAGAAAGACAATACTTCCTCGTCTGACAAAATTGAAGAGGCCTTTTCTGCTGTGGCAGAAGGTTTTGAAACCCTAGCCTCCAAGCGCAAGGAAGCTAAGGCACTTCCAAAGGTGGTTCAGAACCGCCAACGCAGTCCAGGCGCTACAGTGACGTCCTTGACGTCCTTAAATCCAAGCGGGAAGCCGGCAAGACGTCCAAGAAGCTGGAGGTGATCTTCGTCAACAAGGCTTGAAGACCACGAACTAAGAATTACAGCGAGACTTGCAGGTTGTCCTTCGTGAGAACCTGAAAGCAGCAGAAGATTAGGGTCATTAAGGAGACCAGCAAGGGGCTGGTCGTTGTTGCTGAGAACAGGACACGGTTCACGTCATCTCGGAATCTCCCACCATCCAAAAGCTTGAGATCAAAGTCGATCCCAAGCGAAAGCGAAAACGAAAGCGTAGGCTCCGAGTCATAGTTTATGACATTGATCAGAGCTTCTCTAAAGAAAACGTTCTGTCTCTCATTCGAGAGCAGAACACCGACTTGGACGAGGCCTAGTTCAAAGATCAGTGTAGGCTAGTCTTCCAAAAAGGCAAGCATGATGGTATCACAAAGTTTTTGAGTTAGGTGCTCGTCTCCACTAGAAGTTCGTGTTCGAGGGAAGAATCTTGGTCGATTTTACATCCAGTCGCTTCAAGGAATACCTTGACGTACAGCAGTGCTTCAAGTGTTGTCTTTTCACCCACATGGCCAAGTTCAGTAAGTATGCGTCGGTCTGCGGGCATTACGATGGCACAAGCGTAACGGCTGTCCGCAAAAGAAGGAGACTCAGTCTTGTGTGAACTGTAAAATGTTACGCAAAAGTCATAGGCACTCACTTAATAGTAAGGAATGCGGTTGCTAATAAGAGCGGTTGAAATTTACTTCAACTCTCTTGATGGTCAGGTTCGATCAACTAAATACCCAGGGTGCCTATGTAGTCCAAGTTCAGCTAGGTGAATTTGTCGAAAAATGGAGCCTGGATATTTTTCCTCTACATCTGTACGTAGTCAGAGTTGATCTGCCAGGTTTCCCAGATGTGAAGAAGTTTTTCGTTGGTGACAACAAATCCGCCGTTCTGTGCATGAATATAATGTGCATGAATAATTTGTAGCTTGGCTTGGAATAAAGCCCCCGGATATGATTGTATCATAGTGGAACTACATGTTCGCACGTTGCCAGTGATTCTTAGTCCCCTGAATGGGTTTTTTAATAGGATGGTTTTTGCTGGATATTTCCCAGCGTGTTGAAAACGTGGTGAGTTGAAGCTGTTCTTCAAAGGTGGCGACAAGGACCCAACTGTACGTTCTTATTTTCGGCCTCTGACGCTCTTGCCTGTAGTAGGGAAGGATTTCGAGAAGGTCTTGTACCTCTGCATCAATAGAAGAATAAAGTCTAGCTTTATATTAGAATAACTTCTAACCATATGCAAGGGCTTGCATATGGTTAGAAGTTATTCTGTGCCCTATCCTTGGCAAGGGCATAGAGGACGCTATTCTTAGGGTAATAGATTTGGCTTCGACCAGCGAGTGAAAATATGTACTCGGTGTCTTTTTGGACTTATCTGGGGCCTTTAATAACTTGTGGTAGTCCTCTGCCTTGTTTCAACTACAGCAGTGTGGTTGCACGCAAAATGAGACTGAGACTCTCTCGAGCTATTTTAGAAACAGAAACGTCGTCCTTCGTAACGGCGGCTCGGAAGTAGGAAAGCCTCTGTCAAAGGGTTGTCGACAGGGCAGTGTTTTATGTTCACTCGTCTGGGTCATTGAGTTCGACTCTCTAATACGGTTGCGGATGCCCAGTGGCTGCCGCATCATTGCTTATGGCGACGATGGGTTGTTGCTGGTCGAGGGTAACTAGCATGCTGATAGAACTCGACCGACACAAGCGTATAAGATACTAAGGTTGTGGAGTCTTCAGCATAATATGATTTTCAGTGCGGAGAAAACCACTACGATGTTTCTTAAAGGTCGTTTAGCTGCGACCCGTCACTCGCGGGTTGTGATTGACGGCCTTCCGGTTAGGTATGTCACCGTTCATAAATATCTGGGTGTCATCCTTGATGAGATGCTTCAATTTAGGAAGTTCCTTCAGTTTTTCCAAAGGAAGGCGTTTGATGCCTTCTTTGGTGTTAGTAGAGCCATCCATCTCCTGGCTGTATTTACAATACTTTTCTCTGAATTATATCCTCTACTAGTTTTATTACTAAATCTTTTGCATCTATTAGTCATTTAACAAAGCAATTGTATTGCAAAAGTAAGAAAAACAAAAACAAAAAAAAACTTGTTTTTACCATCGAAATTTGTGTTTTACATCGGATATCTTAAAAACTACTGATGTTAGAGTTCTGGGATCTGTTTTTTCTATTCTATTTCTATCTTTTTCTATCTATTTCTCAGCTTAAATGAAATAAAACCCACCAACTTTACTTCTTTATTTAGGTCCCAAAAATTACAGTATGCTTATTTTTTAACAAAAGAGCTTAAATCCGGGCGAATTTTTTCGTGAGTTTTATCTCGAAAGCAAAGCGTTTTCAGATCTATGTTTATATGACCTTTATTCATTACTTTTACCACTAGAACATGTCGTAAAACTTTCTCCGTTTTTTTTTTTATATATATATATATATGTGTGTAGTAGGAAAACCTCCGACAAAAAGGTAAAACTAAATAAAGTGAAGTAAAAAATATTCACAGATTATTTTCGAAACAGAGATGAATAATTCTAATATTTCTCAAGCTCTGATTTTACTGTTTTAATTTATTTGTTTGAACAACTGTAATTTCACTATGACAGATATTCTACTTGTGTTGAAAACTTTCTTCTATGAAATACTAAATAATAACTCGGATACCATTATTGTTTTTAATTTATTTTCTTTGGATAATTACCAACAAAGAAATTTAATTGAATAATATTATATTAAAAAAATCGATAAATATATTCAAGTAAAATAAGAATTAAGAAGAAAGTTATTTCTTCCGTTATTAATAATAATGTTTTTCTTACTATTAGAATACAAAATTGTGTATTGATCTCATCACATTTCTAGATAACCACAAAAAGAGTAAATAAATTACAGTGAAATTTCTAATTATAATAAATTATGTTGCAAATTAAATAACGTATTTCGAACTAAACGAATTTTATATTATATTTTATTATTATTATTTATTTATTGTAAACAATGTAAGTGCAAGTAAGAGTTTATAGTAAGACAGTCGGTCGCATGGAATACTTGCAGCAGATTCCTTGTGGCAAGCTGTACTGGACAAGCAAGCCAACCAGTCCGGCAGATATTTGCATATTGCATCTCGTCGTTCGATGTTAAAATGCAATTGCACATTTTTTTTTATTCATCTTGGTGGGCATTCAATCTTGCCTGACTGCAGTTGCAGTGCACTCCCCCTCCCACAGTTCCCTCCGTTCCTCACCCATCCCGGTCAGTGTATCCGGCCTGTCTCGGTTTATTTTTCCCGTCTACGCGAAAGAACGTATTAAATATTCCCCACCTCATACATACGGTATGTACAGTCAATAACAAAACAACCGACTCGGCTATTTCGCGATTCAAAGCATGCAAACACCCACTATAAGATTACCCTTGAAATAATATTTTGTACGAGGGATAAAAATAGTACTGATTAAACTACATTAATAAAAAGGAAAATTATAAATTTTGATATTTCGTGAAAAGATCACAAATTTGATACAACAAATGGATCAGTCTGATCAGAGTAAATAGTAAAACCAATAAATCAGATCCAATTTTTTAAAAGGAAATTAAAGATAACCTTACTCTTACTTGTGATCAGTTTTAATTTATAATAAAAGAATCGATAGAAAAAAATACGAAAGAAATGCTTAATAAAAAATTATCATAAATCACCTTATTAAAGATATTTTATTAATAATTACTTTTAAAACAAAATTTAAGAAATTTTCCATCATTATGAATAAAAAAATAAAAAAACAACGTATACCTAGACGCCTTTGTTTTTATAACAAACCAGTGCCTACTCTGAGACGTTTTTTTAATTTTTTTCTCTTCCAACAAATAATTTCATTTTCTAACCCCCAAATCATAACTTTCTTCTTCATTTTAATAATTTTAATAGTGAAGCAAAAAATGTTTTTTTACTTCACATTATTTCTTTTTTTCTACAATTCATTTTTCTCTTGAAATTAAATTGTGTGTAGCACTCTTAATTCAAATTTAATTATTTTCTGTTATAGATAAGATAACCGTTTTTTATTTAGTAGTATCACAAAGTTTGAGACCATAAAAAGTTTAATAAAAAGTGAGTTCAAAGAAGAAGGTGATCAAATAATGAGTGTAGTTTTTTCTATCATAAATAAATGTTTTCTTTTTTTTTAATCATATATTGAGTGAAAAGGTATGGAAGGCAATATAGTTGGTGAATACGGGCTGGACAAAAGGAATGAAAGAGGGGACCGACTTATAGAGTTTTGCACGAAGTATATTTTAGTAATTTCCAACACCCAGTTTAAAACTCATAATAGAAGAATATACACATGGAAAAAGCCAGGTGATACTGCAAGGTATCAGATAGATTAATCATGGTTAAGCAAAGATTTAGAAATCAACTCTTAGACTGCAAAACATACCCTGGAGCAGACATTGATAGCCACCATAATTTAGTGATAATGAAATGTAGATTGGGATTTAAAAACCTAAAGAAAATGTGTCAAATGAATCGGTAGAATTTAGAGAAGCTTGAGGAAGAGGAGGTAAAGAAGATTTTTGAGGAGGATATCGCAAGAGGTCTGAGTAAAACGATAAGGTAGAAAATGTAGAAGAAGAATGGGAGAATTTTAAAAAGGAATTTCTTAAAGGAGCAGAAACAAACTTAGGTGGAAGAAACTTATTTGGGAAGTAGAATTACTAAAGATGTTCGAAGCGGGAGCAATATAAAATGCCGAATAGCACAGGAGAAACGAGCCTTCAGTAATAAATATATTTTGTTTACATCAAAAATTAACTTAAACGTCAGGAAAAGATTTTTGAAGGTATATGTTTGGAGCGTAGCTTTGTGGAAGTGAAACTTGGACGATCGGTGTACCTGAGAAGAAAAGATTAGAAGCTTTTGAAATATAGTACTATAGGAGAATGTTAAAAATCAAATGGTGGATAAAGTGACAAATGAAGAGGTTTTGCGGAAAATCGATGAATAAAGAAGCATTTGGAAAAATATAGTTCAAAGAAGAAACAGACTTATAGGCCACATATTAAGGTATCCTGGAATTTAATATTGGAGGGACAGGTAGAAGGAAAAACTGTACAGGCAGGCAAAGTTTGGAATATGTAAAACAAATTGTTAGTGAAGTATGATATGGGGGGTATACAGAAATGAAACGACTAGCACTAGATAGGGAATCTTAGAGAACTGCATCAAACCAGTCAAATTACTGAAGACAAAAAAAAATAATGAGAAATCATTATTCAGTATTATTTTATGTGCAACATCATTTGTGTGCATGTGTGTTTACTCCTATATATATTTACACTTCAACATTTAATTTAAATAAGTAAGTAATTTTGTTCTGATTGGTACATATCATATAAAAAAAATAAATTTTCGGTTGATCACTCATAGGTAAATTAAAAACAGAGTTTTTATCCATTTAACTTTTTTTATATTATTGTAACTTGACGCTAAGAACTAAGTTTCTAAAACGATTCTTTCAGAAAATATACCAAATCATTTACTAGAAAATGAAAAATTTCTATTAAAGAAAATTGCCTATTAAAGAAAAATTTTAAAAATAAAACTTTATTAATGCTTCATTATCGTAATACATATATATATATATGTTTTTTTTTTTTTTTTAGCAATTACAATTGGTACCGAATAGGGGACGATAAGAAAATCTAAGTCATGATAATCATGTAGAGGTCCCCAACGAAACCCTTCAGTAAAGCATACAAAGTTTTTACACATGATATATAAGAAAAGCAGTTGTATAGGTGGTCCAAGTAAATTTCAATCGTTGACATAACACACTAGAAATAAATCGCAAATCACAGGGTGAAAAAAGTAAAAACAATGCCATCAATACCAGTATATCGAAATAACATTATAAATATAACCAATATTTATCGGTAAATAAAAATAGTTATAATTCGTAGATTATCTAAGTGACATTCACTACACGGTGAATGTCACAGTTAACACAGTCATCCTATGTTCCCAACACCTAGGTTCTTTCTTCAGGTCACTCCTCTGGTTATATTTCCCAGATCCAGCACATGGAAACGTTTCAGTCGCTTGATATCGTTGCTTATGTCCAATTGATTTACTATCAGAAAATTAGATATGTGTGTCTAACCGCTGTTTATATTATGAGCCAATCTTTTGTATCTCTTCATAAAAACAACGTAATCCTAGATAGTCATGAATTTCTTACCCCCTAAAAAACAACTCTTTTGTGGTTCTCATAAATTTATTTTTGAATCTTTGAAATATTCAATATTGCTGTTTCTCGTCTTATCATTTAGTTGGATCCCGTAAGTCCAGAAACGTTATTAGGACAATTAATATATACTATTATAATATATAAAATTATTCTTGCAGATGATTTTCAGAAGAGCTTTTTAGTTAAAAATTATCGGTTTTTACTTTTTAAATAAAAGAGTTACCAAAAACAAAGTTTTCACCAGTAATTCAAAAGCACGAGATTAATAATTAAATTCAAAATAATCGTCTTGGAAAATTATTTTAAAAAATATAACGAAAGTGATTTGGTCAGAAGATATAATTTTTAAATGTTACTATGATTCTGTAATGATGATAAATAAAAAAAAAAACTTTAAAAATTGTTACATTTATTTAAGATAATAAATAAAACACCAAAAATTAGTTGAAATCTGTTTGACTGGACACGTAGATGAAGATAAAGGAATTAACAGAAAGTATTATAATAACTCTAGTAAGTAAAAATTCATGGTTTTTGAGTTTGTCAGAACGTATTTATTTTTATTAGTTGTATTTAAGTTATATATATATATATATATATATATATAAATATACATATATACACATATACTAAAGTTATCAGATTTTTCAGGTGTATTTCTGTATAGAAGGTGGGTAAATACAATATTCATTCACCTGTTATAATAAAAATTTCCAAGGCAAAATTAAACACCCACCGAGTTTGTCTAGTGTGAAGTCGTCATCGCAAATCAGGTGATTTTGAAGTTGAGAGTTCTAAGGTCCAAATCCTAGTAATGACAGTTACTTTTGTACGGATTTGAATACTAATCGTGGATACAGGTGTTTTTTTCTGGTTGGATTTCAATTAAGCACACATCTCAGGAATGGTTGACCTGAGATTATACAAGACTACACTTCATTTATATGAGAATGACATGTACTCATACATATCATTCTCATTCACAATCTGAAGTAATAGCTTACGGTGGTTCCGGAGGCTAAAACAAAAAAAAAAATGGGTGAGAGGGCAAAATTAAACAAGCAGAGGGAAGGTAAAAAGTTAACAAAATAAAACTTTTGTATTTCATGATGTTTGTACACTGAGTAAAATAATTTTAAGAACTTGTTTGAAAACAATTCTGTTTGTATGAATACGTAAAGATGTGTATATCATTACTTATTACATCGTAAAAGTGATCCATTATATCATCATGAAGTTTCATTTTCGAGCTTGCCTATTACAAGGAAATAATTTTTATAAAATCTTAAAGCAGAAATCCAGTGAGATGAAATCTGGAAATTCTGTAAGAAGCAGGAAGTAGGTTTTATTATAAAAAACAAAAGCATAATAGTACCTCTATCCTTAAAATATTGAGAGTTTGATAAATTTTCTAAATTTTGTTGTATTATTCTAGTAAGTAAAATAATTATTCTGAATCTTCTTTAAATTAAATATCAAAGGCGGGACCATTTTCAAATCTAATCAGATAGAAAGAGCTAATATGCTCCTCTCTATCAATAAGCGTTATGTAAATTTGTTTAATTTTATATTATATAATTAGAATTTATTTTATTTCCATCTTGCAACTGAAGAACTGGAGCAACATAGCCATTTCTTCCGCTACTTTTATATGCTTAATGTTGACCAACATGACGGATATAACATTACGGATGAATGTTATCACACCAAACCATGTTATGCACATCAAACCGGTTACATCATAGTTCTCATGATTTTATCTTGGGTAAGCACGGCACGCCGAATTCCCTCCACCATGCTTCTCTACGCTGCAGGAACAGATCGCACAGAAATATCGTATGTCCTGTGGTATCCTCCTCCGCGGAATAGTTGCAATCCGTAGCCGGTCTCTAAGTCTGTGCGCACAGGTATGCTTTGAAGTACTCCTAACCGGTAAGAAACTGGGCCAACTCGTACCCCAATTACCAGTGCTTGCAGTCTAGTCATCTCTGAATGCCGGAGCCTATTATAAATCTCTTACCAAATGCTATTTTTGTCTTTAATTATTGAATGAACTGCGTAAATGTTGAATCATGTTATTTTCTTCCAGATAAGAATTTACATGAGACAAACTAAAAAGCGTATTATAAAAATCGAACAACTAAAAATATATTGCTACGTTATGTTTTTTGTCTGACAAAACCTGTATTTTCTTCTTTGTATAATTTCTTTGCGTTTATGTGATTTATCAGTATTTGATTCACGATTTATCATATGTAATTTTTAAAAAAAAGTTACGTATTACTGTTGGTAATTAGTAAAAAATTATTTAGTAATCTGTGTAAATTATATTGTACAAACTTCATATCACTATTACTTAACTCTAACAAAACGATTTTTAACTGATTTTCTTTTAATATAAGTCAAACTGTTACAGTTACATTTGTTGATGACAACCGAAGAACTGTAATTATTCCAGCTGTTTTGTTATTTACTCACAGGTTTAAATCATTTATGTAACTAAACTAAATTTTAGCTGGAATCCTACTACTTACCGCATTTTTAATAAATTCTTACTTCGAATAAGTACTGAAGAAAACTAAAAAATTTCGTTTTTTCTGAAAATTACAACTTAAGAAATTCATAACTGAATTAATTAATATTATTAAAATAAATAAATAAATATATATATTGTATACAATTTATAAGAAAAAATGGATTCTTTTAACCATATAAGTTAATATAGTTACCCTAAATGAAAGTTATTTTAATGTATTTAAAATAAAACTATAAAAAAATGATAGGTTTTATTCTAACGAGCTCACATTGCATTGTTCATTGCCGTGTTCGACACAAAAGGTTATCTGTATATGGGAATACCACTTGAGGCACATCAATAACCCTGTGCTATCCTATACAGCGGTGATAAATTAATTTGAATGACTTTACTGCTGCACAGCTGTGCTAAGCATCAAGTGTCCGTAACGTATCTGCGTAATTAACATGGCTCATCCCTGCTAACACTCGTTATTCTTCCCTTTCATTATTATCTCTAAAATATAACATATTTTTTACACTTAAAATGCTGTTTCTTATATATCCCTTTGTCAATTTTAAAACAATTTGTTATATTTAAAATAATCGTGAAATTACTTCAACACTGTACACTTATTTATTTTAATAAAATTATTTTATAACTACCTGTCACAGAAAGTATTATAATAACTCTAGTGAGTAACAATTTATGATTTTTCAGTTTGTCAGAACGTATTTATTTTTTATTGGTTGTATTTAAGTTATATATATATATATATATAACTAAATATATATATATATATATATATATATATATATATATATATATATATATAACAAAGTAAGTTACCTATACTTCTGCAATTTTTATCCTTTTTATTTTGAAGAGCTGCTGAATCCGTTTTGATGAAATTGAGTAGATAAGTTATTTTAAATCTTACCCAAATCTTATTTTAAAATATTAATCGAGAATACTTCCTCGCAATTTTTGTATTCTTACAGAATAATTTCTTTATTTCATTATTTATTAGGCATAAACAATATTAAAATATTTAAAGAATCTACAAGTTCAGAATGATTTACAAAAAACCAAACAGACTTTTAGGGAAAGTTCTACTGATGAAAATAAAAAAAGAAAGTTTATATAAACATAAGTTTGGAAACGCTTTGGTAGCGAGTGTCGGTCGGCGAAATGTTTCGCCCTAATTTTTGCGTCTTTTGATTTTTGTGTCTTTTACCAGACACGTAAAATTTACAGTAATTTTTGGGACTCAACCTAAGCGGTAACTTTAGTGGTTTTATGGGATTTGACGTGAAAAATTAAAAAAATATCTCCATAGCTGTATATTTAGTAGCTTTTGATAAATCTGGAGTTAAACAAAAGATTTATATTAAAAATTAAAAAGTACAATTGCCAAAAAAAACATTGCTCTTTAATATAAGATAAATACTAATACGGGATAAAAAGCGTGCGGGTAACAATTGTATATAGTATTTATAGGTAGCATAATTTTGTTTTCAAATTATTTAAATTTATTTAAACATGTATACATACATATATATGTATGTATACATATATATACAAACAATTTTATGTAGCATATGACACTCACGGTAACGTAAGTATTCCAACGCGGAATCATACAACTAACTCGGTTCAGCTGTTGAGTTGCTTCGATGGAACAAACATCTATACACAAATACAACATCCTAAATATATTACCCTTTTTGAGCAGTCGTGTAAAAACACACTATTTTATGTTTGACGTAAAGTAACTTAGTTATATATGTAATAACCACATTAAAGTTTAAACAAAACTTATAGAGAATTTGATTCTCTACAAAAAAATAGTGAATAAAATAGTCAATAAAAATAGTAAAATAGTGTGAATAAAAACCACAGAATTTAAATATAAACGTAAGAGTTTTGAGGTTTATTAAAAACAAAGCATATCAAAATGTGAGAGGTTTTATTAGGTAGTATTTTATATACATATATAAAACAGGATTTTCAATATAAAAACCAAAACAAATAAATATTTTTAAAAAATAAACGCTCTTATTAAAAAAAAATTAAAAACTAAATAAAACAATTAATTAGATATCTATACAGCTAATTAAAATTAATTTTATGTAAATTTGTTTGAATTAATTTATTTCATAAGTTGGTAATACGAACAGCTGATTCCAGTAATTATTTTTTTTGTTTTGTACTTCAACACTTTCTTTTTCGTTTTCAGTTTAGCCTACGGAACCACAGTAAAGTATTACTTCAAATGATCATTGTGGATGATATATATGATTGTAAATGATGTCTAATCTTGTACAGTCTCATGTCGATTATTCCTGTGATGTGTGGTTAACCGAAACCAACCACCAAAGAACACCGGTATCCACGTTTTAGCATTCAAATTCGTATAAAATTGTCTTTACTAGGATTTGAAGCTTAGAATTCTCGACTTCGAAATCAGATGATTTGCGTTGACTATTCACCACTAGAATAACACGATGGGTATTGCATTTGATCAGCAATAAATATGTAAATAAATGAATGTAAAAGTACATATATATGAGTATCTAACAATGTAGAAACAAGATCCAACAATTAGAAAAAGAGCTATTAATAAAAGCAAGATTTCATATTGATGCTCTCTACAGCAGTCAATTATACGTTCCCGATAACCAATTCTTTGTCGATGTCAAATCACTTACCTTTCACATTAATAAATATGTTACCAAACAATATTTATTTATGTAATTTGTGTCACCAAAAAATTTCTCCAAGAGGTGTGAAGAGCAGATGATTATTGATTTATTTTTGAAAATAACTTATAAAAAGTAGTTGAAGCAAAGAAAGATGTAATCATATATTAATTATTTAATCTCTATTTTAATTCTCTCTTCTTTATCTGGGGTATTTTTTTGGGATTTCAAGTCAACTTATTTATTCCAAACGTGCACAACCTTTGTTATCCCATTCTTGTAGTATGATTTATCCAAGTCTTCAAAATTGGCAGATGTTTTGGCAGTAACTTCATAATTTCTAGTCAATCTCTTTTCAGCACATCACTTCATATATGAAAACAGATAATACTGGAAAAGTGCTGTACGAATAAGCCCTCTTACTATGGAAATATTCCCTAGAGTATTTTGAACAATGTTTGCTGTTACAGTAGAAAAAGAATGAGCAGGTGCGTTGTCTTGTTAAAAGGAGTTCTTTTTTGCCACTTTACCATTTTTTTTCTTTACTTCCTCATTTAGACGGTCCACCGGCAAAGGTTCAAAATATTCATCAGTTATCGTTTTACCCTTGTCGTAAAGTCAATGAAGATTACGCCACGAATAATAAAAATAAATGTTGACTTCTACTGCTGATTTATTGGTTTTCGCTTTCTTTAAAGCAAGTGCTGCGTCAAATCCATTTGGGTTGCAGATCTTCAGTGACGTAGATAAGTTTCATCGATTGTTATGAAACGGTGAAAATACCTCTTCATTATATTGAAACAACCCGAAACCTTGCTTACAAATGTTTACACGTTCACGCTTTTGGCCAATTGTAAGAAAATCAGACATCCATTTTGCGGAAAGCTTTCGCATATGTTAATATTCCTGTAAAATAAGAAACAACCACTCATTGTCTTTCCTTCTAGACTGTTGCCTTAACAATACCATGCACTTTCAGTCTTCTATCTTCCATCACAATATCATGCACTTTTCAATACACTTTGGGGTATAATATCAAAAGATCATCCAGAACATTCAACGTCGTTTATTCTAATGCGAAACTCTGAATACAACCAAATTACATTTTTTTCTGATTGTGGGAGTAAAAGGCCTGGGGGGTTATCATCGTCCGGGATTTTATTAATAAAAGGGTAAAACAACTTGAAAATAATAAAACTAATAAGGTGTAAAATTAATATTAAACATATAATAAAAATTTATTAAAACAAGAGTCAAGAAGGTAAAATAAAACTCAAAACTAATACCACAGACGAAGTCTTTAAAATATGGCAGTAATAAATAAGTTAATTAATTAATAAGTTAATTAATAAAATAAGTTAAAATAATCGAATAAAGAAACTATATAAAACTTACCTAATTCCGATGGGTTGTGCAAAAGGCTCCCTTATCGGATACTAAATTAAAGACATTGAACCAAAAAAATCAAAATTGAAAATAAAGGTTAAAAATTATCAACAACTCTTCTAGCATAAAAATATATATGATAATGTTAAATTTCTTGCAGTAACCTTGTACTATGCAAAAACGGAAACATCCGGTCCAAAATTTCGTTATTATTGTACAAGAGATCACGGATGTTTCCAGGTAGATTAAACTTTCAACTTGCAAAACGTTGAAATGGATGAACCCGATTTACCATTATATTTTTCCAGCTTTAGTTTCCAGGAAACTAAAACCAAGTAAAAAGGAAAAGTGCAGGTTTGATTTTCAAAACTAATATTTGATAACCACCCGAAATTCTTTTTCATTCATTTTTTACACACTTGGTGCATAATCTTGGTGAAGATGCTCAAAGTTAAGAATGATCTTGACAATCTATTATCAACCTCTTAACAGTGCACCGGCATATCAATCAGACCTCTTGATGTCAAAGTATTAAATTTGAATTATTAGCTTCAATTTTTTTATTAGCCCTTAAAATTAATCTATAATTTTTTTTTTTTAAATTCTGCAAATTACTGTGTGTATTAAAATGAATGCTAACCAATTACTTAAATTATTTAAAATAGAGTAAAATATAAATTACTTATCCTTTTTTCCTGGTTAGTTTTCTTGCCAGTACTTTTTTGTTTCAATATCAAGGCTCATTTCCTTCAAAGCAAGACGTTCAATTTCTTTTTGCTTACGCTACAGCTTCGTATTAATATCGTACTGATAACCCACCGGGTTGGCCTAATGGTGAACTAGTCATTGCAATTTGGCTGATTTCGAAGACGAGAGTTCTAAGGTTCAAATCCTAGTAAAGACAGTTACTTTTATAAGGATTTGAATTGAACCGGTCGTGGATACCGGTGTTTCTTTGGTGATTTAATACCTTACGGTGGTGTCGCAGGCTAAAAAGAAAAGAAAGAAACCTAAAACGGTATTTGTTCTGTTGTAATATCACACTAATTTACAATGTAATTAGCATATTTATGGTAGTGTTTTGTTTGCATTATGAACTTCATCACAGAATCTCGAAGCTTGTGCGTAGGAATATGAAATGTAATTTATTTAGAGTATGAAAAATTTCATGCCTGACCGGGATTCGAGCCCAGGTCCTTTGGATGAAAGTTCGAGACGCTATCAATCGCGCCACGGCCGGAAATTATCAAAGTATTTCTGTTTTCGTTTTTAATTACCTAACTTCTTTTCTGCTTCTATTATAGATCCTCTATTAGAAAATATAAAAATTATGAACACAACAATAGATTTGCCGATGAGTAAGAAGACTAATAACTTCCTTTATAATAAGGTAAAAATTGATGAGGTTATCATATTTTACTCTTCATTCACATTTATTTTAAGCTATAAAATTTCATTTTTTACCGAGACTATACTAAGGAAATAATTTTTTCGACAACTCTATAATCTTACACGATGCTCAATAAAAATTCTAAAATAATGTCCTACTAACTATGACTAGTGTTATTATCGTAAATATATAAATAATTATTACATAAAATCATTAGTTATTAAAGTCATGTCATGAATGACAAGACATTTGTAATTAAAATGTTATTAAAAATTTTGCTGCTGTGTGAAAGATGTTCATTAAATCTCTCAGGAATATAATTAATTTGGCGACTTGATATAGGAGCAGCAGCTCACTCACCATATTTGCAATTATTATGTTGTAATAAGTAGAAAAATAAATTTATAAATTATTTTAATTTTTTTTTTTTTTTTTAATAACATTTCGTCATCAAAGAAATTATTGTTTTTTTTATTATGCTTTAAATCTTCTTATTCAGCAAATAAAAATAATTTTTTTAAATTTATTAAAATAATTATAGTACCAAACTCTAACTCATATTTCTCAAAACATGACTTTTTTTGTGTTCAGTCCTGGTTTGATGCAGCTCTCCAAGATTCCCCTATCTAGTGCTAGTCGTTTCATTTCAGTATACCCCTATATCCTACTTCACTAACAATTTGTTTTACATATTCCAAACTTTGCCTGCCTGTACAGTTTTTCCTTCTACCTGTCCCTCCAATATTAAAGCGGCTATTCCAGGATTCCTTAATATGTGGCCTATAAGTCTGTCTCTTCTTTTAACTATATTTTTCCAAATGCTTCTCTCTTTATCAGTTTACCGCAACAGCTCTTCATTTGTCACTTCATCCACCCATCTGAGTTTTGACATTCTCCTATAGCACCACGATTACAAAAGCTTCTAATCTTTTCTTCTCAGGTATTCCGATCGTCCTAGTTTCAATTCCATATAAAGCTACACTCCAAACATATACTTCAAGAATGTTTTCCTGACGTTTAAATTAATCTTTAATGTTAAAAAAGTATATTTTTGACTGAAGGCTCGTTTCGCCTCTGTTATTCGATGCTTAGTCCAACTTA
Source organism: Lycorma delicatula (assembly GCF_047948215.1). Classification (NCBI taxonomy): domain Eukaryota; kingdom Metazoa; phylum Arthropoda; class Insecta; order Hemiptera; family Fulgoridae; genus Lycorma; species Lycorma delicatula. The sequence continues at coordinate 76,920,998 of NC_134455.1, forward strand.
GGTAATTCTACTTCCCAAATAACAAAATTCTTCTACCCTATAATCTTTTATCTTCCTAATTTTATATCGATGGTCCATCTACATTATTTCTACTACATTTCATTACATTCGTTATGTTCGTGTTTATTTTCATGCGGTAGTTCTTGCGTAGTACTTCATCCATGCCATTCACTGTTTCTTCTTAATCTTTTTTACTCTCAGCAAGAATTACTATATCATCGGCAAATCGTAACATTTTTATCTTTTCACCTTGCACTGTTACTCCGGATATAAATTGTTCTTTAACATCATTAACTACTAGTTCCATGTAAAAATTAAAAAGTAACGGGGATAGGGAACATTCTTGTCGGACTCCCGTTTTTATTATGGCTTCTTTTTTATGTTCTTCGATTATTACTGTAAAACATTACTAATAATTGAAAAAAAAAACATTGATCAAATATAAATAATACCTACTAGGGATAATTTTAAAATTTAAAAATTATGTATTTCAGTTAACAATTCATTTTTTAATGTTTCATTTGTAGGCTAAACGGACTCGAAAAATTTTTTTTTTCGAAAGTTAGTTTTTTACGCAAATCGATAATTCAGACTTTGCTGAATAGATTGATATATACACTTACTATATTTCTTAAGAATTATATTTTTAATTTATTCTTAAAACATAAAATGCATTGTATTTTTTTGTTTGCCCCGAAAGTATAAAATTGTAGAATTGCATAAGTTTTGAATTTCCTTATGAATTTCCATGACTTTATTTTGGAATGTACAATATTTTATGCTCTTTTAACTGGTATTACAACATTAGTCTCAGAAATCTTAAGATAGAAATAAAAGGCGTTAAGTTGTGAGATGGTATTGTGATCGTTTGACAGACAAACGGATCGATAGTTTTCAAAATTATTATGGCACGGGTATTTGAAACATGTAACAGAATTAAATTCTGTGAAAAGAGCTTTGTGGGCCATTTATTCCGTAAGATCTCCACTGATGATGAACCTTGTCATAGTTTGCCTACTGGTGGTGCAGATTCATGGTGTAAATATAAGAAAGCTACAACTACTGATAATAAATTACCATATCATAAAAATAGCATATTTAAGGATGCTATGCAAGCAGTAAAGCTAATTTTCCAGGAGCTATCTGACCCTGATTTATTAAAAACGTATTTGCACACGAGAACCCAGAATTGTAATGAACGTAGGAGTAATGTGATTTGGTCGCATGTTCCCAAAAACGTTTTTGTTACGAGACCTGCATTCAAATTTGAGGTTTTTGAAGCAATTACTATTTTTAATAATGGTAACATTGTGAAGCATGTTCTGCTTTCAATTGGGTATTACTCCGGATGGAAGAACTTTACAATGTATGAAAACTTTGGACCAAGAGTGCATTAAAAGCGGATTGGTAAGTAACAAAAATGGAACGCGAGGCTAAAAAAAATGAAAATTGTATGAAGATTTTGATGAGTTACCTGCTTACAATCCTGCAATGTATTGATAGTAAGTTCATTTATATAATGTCAATCACAGAAATAATGGTAAATTCTTTTTGTTTTTCACTTTTTACCATAAATTTTATTGTGATGTAATGGACAGTTTTTCTCAAAAACCGTTCAACTGACCATGATGAAATTTTTTACAATATTCTCCTCACAGTATTACATACATTGTAATTATTATCAGCTTGATATTTGCTAAGTAACATTTTAAAATTATTCTAGCATTTTAAAACAAATTCTGAACAGTAACTAACTATAATTTTTTTCTCAGGTACAGTACAATATTTTATCACTGAATGTATTATGCATGTCTGAAAGTCCTTAATAAAACTGCTGTAAAAATTTGGAAGACATAGGTTAAATAGTTTTTGAGAAAAATTTTCCTAACCTTTGCATTGTGTCCATCAAATCTTAAAATTGAGTTAAGTTAAAATATAGTCTCAAAAAAAATACTTTCCTTATTACTTTTCTTTCAGTATTTTGAAGAAAAGTTTCAGTTATAAAATCAAATCGGATAGGTCAAGAAAAATGTAACTGGAAAGGAATAATTCTATATTCCTTTCAAAATATGTCATTCGTAGAGAAATGTACAATAAGAATATAAACGTATTATCTTTAATGGTCGCAATTATTTTTATATGAAAGCCGCAAATGATAATATTATATGATTCATACATTTTCATTTTCATTTATTTGAAATGTAAAATTATAATTTTTTTTATTCAGTAAGTTGTAATGTTATTGCATAACATTATTAATAGGTAAGCATCTATTATAAAAAAAAGAAAATAAAAATATGCTTTTAAACTTTTTTTTTCAACAAAATAATATGTACGAGTATAAAGTTGTCTATTTTCGCAAGACCACAATGGGGCAAATGCATGGGGCCCTACCTCAGTTCTATTTTGCACCTTAACATTTTTCATCCTAAGTAAGAGATTTACTACATCTTGTATATTGAAGCTATCATTTACATTTAGCATCAAAACTTCGTCATATTTAAAAAACTTATGTAGATGTTGAGATGAAAGCGCGCCCCATGCTTTTCATTGTGGTCTCTCAAAAATAGATAACTTTATACACATTATTTTGTTGAAAATAAAAATGTTTAAAAACATATTTAAATTTTTTTTTTTCATGATATCTTTGACACATTTTCTGTAAGCTTACTTCATGCTGCTCTGCTATTTTTTTTGCCGTGCGTTACAATTAGCGCTGGCGTTCACTTTCCAATCGAGCATCGCGCTCTTCAGTTGACTGAACTGCACAAATTTGCAAATAACGCTGACGTCTAAGCGCCAATCGAACCTCTCGATCTCTCTATCTTTTGTGTTTCGTTAGCTTTAGACTTTAAATAACACTGGTTTTCTGTATCAAATCGAGCCCCGCGCTTGAAAGAATTTAAAAAATGGGAAAGAATTCAATTTTTTTTACTGTTCCTAAAACACAAATGTAATTTTAGATAAATCATCTTCATAAAGAATTCGTGCGATCGAATGAATCGTTCGTGCATACCTACCTACTGCGCATGTGCACTACAGCGTGGAATTTAAACGTTAACGGTGGAAGGAAAGTGAGTAAAAGAAATATTATTAGAATTAAACCGTTACTATTTAAAAATCGATATATTTATTTATTAATCGTCAAAAGTGCAGAATAACTCTGACTTAAAATTACCTAGACTTTATTATGAGATCCATTTTTTAAGCGTGTGAAATGTGAAGCCTGGAAGGAATTTACATCCAGAACCTTGATTTACTGACATAAAATTTTTATATGTGCCGAGGAATTTTGTATTATTAATATTTTCAAATTATAAAACTACGGATAATTTATTTTTTTAATTAAAATTCCAATATACCCTCTATTTATATAAGTTATATAATCTCTTTTTTGTTGAATGTTTGCAGTTTCGACAAATAATTTTTAATAAATTTAACATACTATTTTATTATTATGACGATGTAGGCGTTAACTGACACATTTTAAAGAACAAATAGATATAGATGAAGGAATATATAACAAATATAATTTCCTTCCTTGTATTTTAACCCCAGTTAAACTTTATAGCCCAAACTAATTTTTAATGACTACTTACCGATTGATCTTAATTAATAAATATAAGTAAAATGTTTGAAGGTTAATTTAATGCACCAAACAAACAGTTTCAATAGTTTTATTGCAAAAATTGTTGCAAAGTAGATTGCAACATATAATACACCGGCTGAATAGTTGTACGTTAAAGCAAATTTTTATAGACAACATTTTCTATAACTTTCCTGGCATCAGAGCAGTAGAGCAATGGAGTCATAAGGGAGGTATGTACTCAATCAAAAAATGAGCTATGGTTTTATTGTATTTCGAAATATTTCATGACCCAGGAACCCTAAAAAACAAAAAATGTGGGAATAAATTCGTATCAACGTTAAGTATGTACGTGTGTTGGCGTATTTGAAGCTTTATAAACTTTTACAGAATAAACCGATTTTGATGAAATTTGACTCGGAAACTCATTTGTACGGGACAATTTTATAGTGAAAATTTGGGATCAGTAACTCCATGGGGTGAGGTAGAAAGTTTTTTTGGGGTCAGTTTTCTCAAAATTTTTCAAACATTAACGCAATTTTTTTTAAGCTCAGTAGATGCCTACACGTTTATATATTCCCATTTAAAAAAGTATTTTGCGCCCAAATTCTCCTCCTTCCCCCTCCAAAAAAAAACCCAGAAAAGTTATCTTTTTATTTATTACATATTTTTATGTCTTCCTAAGCATAAAATTTTTGTAAGTGGCCTCCTCACCAAAAAAAAAAAACATCAAGAGCAGCAGTAATAGGTGGAAGAGCCGATAAAATTTCTAAAAAACTCTATTTTTTATATTTTAAAACTCTTTGTTTAGTTTATTTAAAATTTTAGTAATAATATTGCAATAAAATTTCATCACAATTTACTCACCTCCAGAAAAAAAAATATCTTTGATAACTTTTTACTGGTTGTACATTTTTCAGTGGAAGTTTTTTTTTCATTTAACATAGTAAACGTTATCAAATCAAAAACAAATTTTTTTTTTACCTTAAACAGTAGTATATCCATCACAAATGTTTGGCAATAACGACGAATTAAAATGAAGGTACTCCGTAGTTTAAATCACTGACGGCGTATTTTTTGCAAAGGTTAACTATGAAACCCTATAAAAAATTTGTTGTAGTTGAAGACAGAAAATTAATAAATAAAAGTTATTTAAAACTTTATATCATGTAAATATTAAAAAAAGTGTAAAATCCCAATAATTTATGTAAATAAAAATTATGTAAAATATACTTTAAATTACGTAAAATAAACTACTGATTATTTGGTTAAAGCTCTTAATATATAATTTTTTCTTCTTTTCCAAATCTAATTAACATTACCGCCACTTTTTTATTTTTGATGTGTTGTGAATACTATTTTAAATATATTTATTTTTTGCTGTTAGATCAAATTTATTTCTTGGCATAAAATTTTGTTAACGATTCCACTTGAAAAGTCTATATTGAAGATCTGTCAACAAACCCTATCAGTCAGACAATGTTACCTGATTACCCATATTTACCCATATTATCCATATTTTACCTGATGTTATCACAACTTAAGTGGTCAGTCATCCCCTATTGTTCATCAGTAAAGTATCAGTAGAAAATAAAATTAATGCGATATTTTTTTCAGGACTATTGTTATTGTAATGAATACACCTTTCAATAACAGGGTCGAAACAGGTCAATGACCGCTCATAATGATGTCGGATGTAATAAAATGTCGGATTACTAGAGGTTTTTTTAATCAAGATTTTGCTAAATATTAATCATTACATTAAGGCTATTTTCATTTATTTCTAATAGGTTTTTATTACGTTTATTTAAGTTTTATGCTTATCTAAGTAGCATAGATCTATGCTACTTGTAAATTATTGGTTATGTAAACACATAAAATATAGTAATCTTATAAATATAAAAAAAAGCTATCTTGTAAAAATTAAATTCAAACATGATTGAAATACTTTATAATGTTTCATAAAATATACCTGTATGATTCCATACGGTTTTAAATAATGATATCGCATGAACATATTTTCATTTACTTCTTTTTCCTTTTTTTTATAAAATCCAACACTATATCCTGTATTGGCGACGTGTATCTTAATAAATTCACTTATTCATTCACATAGCGTGTTATAAATATTTATGTATTAAATATTCATACTTAAAACAAGTATTTAAACAAAAATAAAAATGAAACTACAAATAAAACTTGACGTTTATTTTAAACATTAGTACTATATTATTGCAGAGTCTATTTTCTAATTTGCTAAAATTATTATTTTTTTCTAAATAAATTAATGATTTTATATTTTCAGTATTATTAACAAATAGTTTATTCTAAGAGAATAAACTATTTGTTAATTAGTTTTCAACAAAAAAAAATTTGTTATTCAACTAAAGAAATAAAAGTAAATTAAAAAACAATTTTCAGTAATATAAGTAAGATAGTGGAAGTAAGATTTAGTATAAGTAAGAGAAATACGGAAAAACTTTTATTTAAAAGTTTCAGATTACTATTTTTTTTTTCAATAGAATACACATTTAACAAACCTAAAGCATTTTGATAGGTGTTCGTCATTGGGTAGTAAATTTAAAAAAAATTCTTACTCGGGAAATAAGTTTCCATTTGTAGAAACTTGCTTGAGAATATGTATCCAAACAATCGGGTATAAAGAAAATTAACAGAAAACCGATAAAAATTATTTTTCTATAGTTATATAAAGCAGTATTTAAATGTATGATCTATCAGTAGAATATTTTTATTCTGCAATAGTACTTATGCGTTCTTTAATATCTACATTTTACGAAGGATTGAAGGACCAAGCTTTATAGGATAAGTCATAGTTAGAAACAAAGTAGACTGGTTTTACTTCAATAGTAGAACAAAAGGAAAGAAAACTCTAGGTTCAGGCGTGTAACCTGACCCGTTTTTGGGTTGGTTTAGAAGTATTTCTCCCTCTGGATCCATAAAACATGTACAAACTTAAACATCCTATCATATACTGATAATGATCTTATTGATACTGATCTTATTAATTCAGATCCTGGCATACTGCCAGGATCTGAATTAATAAGATCTAATTTAAAACAAAATATGTGGAAAAAGGATTAAAAATAAGAAAAAGAGAGAAATAATTGAAAAGAAAAAATGTACACTGGTAAGTACCAAAGAATGTGACGAACTACTTCACCTCAAGGTTTTCCCGTCATTCAATTGGAAAAACTGAATTTAATGGGTGTTTATGCCACCAATAATCCGTCAACAAATCGAGAAATTTTTAATCAGATGGTAGAAACACAATCTTGACCTGTTCTTTCTGGGAAAAAAAGTTTCTTCCGAATTAAAGATCCACTCGAGAGAAGGAAGAGGAAGGAGTTCCTAAAAAAAACTTACCCATTCCCAGGATTATGTTGCATGTGTACATATACAACTACGGTATATACTTATCTGACTCCCGTTGGTAGTTCAGAGCAACGTTTTTTCTTTTATTTTTCACTTATTTTTCATATAACTTATTCTTCTTTATTAATAAGTACCTTTTTAGTTTATTTATTCCGGTGACACAGTTTCGATGTCCCACCAATTTAGAATATAATTATACATTATAAAATTACTTTCATCAAAGTTTTTCTGAACTTTTTGTCTTTTACTTTCTTTTTTGGACCTTTATACTACTAGGTAACAGGTAGTATTGAGTATACCATAATTACTTGATATTTTTAAGGATCACGTGAGTTGTGATTTAATAAATCTTTTCCATCTTTAATGGAAGACCGTATGGTATGCTATTCTTGAAAATAACTGAGGAATTTTTTAACGTGTTTGTAACTTATATTACACTACCTACAACCATTATCGTTATGGAAAATAACAAATTTTTAGTATTAAAAATATGAACTATAATGATTTAAAGAAACTTCTAAAAATGAAAAAGAATAAAAAGTAACTGCAGAAAATAGTAAGAAAGTGAAAGGATTACGGAACCAATTCTTTCCCAAAAATAAGGGGCAAAATGAATCCGACAAAGTAAAGAAAAATACTCAGGAAGAATGAAAATAATGTGAGAAAAAATTAAGTAAAAATAAAAATAAAAACTACTTCCCAGTCCTTTAGCTAGGCAAAATTTAAGAAAAGAAAAAATGTTTTAAATGAGATAAATACTTAAAAAAACAACATAAAAAATTCATACGTGGTTAAAGATTTCATGATTGTGAGAGACTACTTATTTACGTATTAAATATTATTAAATGTAGTATTATTATTGTACAATAAATTTCGATCTCATTTTTATATAAATCTTATTAACTACGTACCAAATTTTACCAAGCGATTAAGAAAATGTCGTAACATAATTCTTTACTCATCTTCAGATATCAATTATCCGCTTGAAAGGATAGAATTATCATTAATCAGTTATTAAGCAGTTTTTAATGGTTTATAACCTATAATAAATTCAAAACAAAAGTAATATATTTCTGAATTCAATAATTGAATTCAGGTTATGAATTTGAATTAAATAACTCTATTACTAATATACCAATATGTTTGTAGTTTCTATAAACAAGTTGATCTAAGAGCAAAAATATCTTCACTTTCAGTGGTAAATAATACTCCTTTAGTATAAGATCATATCTACGATAGAATTTTTAAAATGAAAATTATAAAACGGATTTTAAATTTCTAACGACCATCATAATTCATAAGAAAAAGAATTATAAAAGTACCCTTCCTCTTAAGGTAATTTACATATTAAATAAGAGTATAAAATCTGGTATTAGTAAATCCAGTTTGCCAACAATAAACTGATATAATTTTCAGATGTTTAAGAATTGTTAAATCCAGCTAAAATATTTGTTATAACATACGGTTTTATAATACAAGTTGTAATTTAATAATATAGAACCCGTTATAGTTAATTCAAAACGCGTAACCTTATTCCTATTCATTTAAATATATATATATAGATCACACGATATATATATATATATATATATATATATATGAATAAAAGAAATTTCTTCTCTCTTTTTTTTAAATTCTTGTTTCATGTCACCGTTTAAATTTAGAAGAATAAATTTTATTAAAAGTATAATACTTTTAATACTACTTATCCGTTAAAATAGCAACGACCTATTTAAATATGTAGATATATATACATAGAGATATATATATAGATATATATATAAATTGTTGAGATTTAAAAAATAAAATAAATAATGCTTATATACTAAGTTACTTGTCCGAAGGAAATGTAGTCATGTAACTTTATACTAGGTTATTCATAAATACGCATTACCGCATTACATTATAGTAATAATAGTATATGTATATATATATATATATATATATATATATATATATATATATATATATATATATATATAATATTATTTTAGCAATGAATAAGTGCGTAAACATTTACAACTTTATAAGCTAAAGCATCATAGTGAAATACTCATAGAATACAACCCCACACATTTCTTATAATGTATATATATATGTCTTAAAAAAGAAATATATTCAATTAAAATCTAACATATTAACGTTTAATATATGTACCGTTAAATAAAATCATATTTTAATTGTTCAGGTATTAAAGTAGTAGAGGTTTGTATTTATTTGTATGTAAATACATAGTCGATGATTTTATTTGTTAATGAAAACATTTCATAGTTTATGTGTTACAGATATAATTCTAATGAAATGTTAGGATATAAGAAATAATAATTGTATTTGGTTTTCCTATTAAAAAATAAGAAAATAGATAGAACTAGTTTTTTGACTTATAGTCGTCCATTAACGATTGTAGAGCACTAGTGGTTGAAAGTCGGAGTAATAATGTTTATAACATTTAATAAAGCATATTTTCTATTAATTTTTAATAAATTTTCATATTCGATAAGGTAAAAAAAATAAAAGGTACATTTGAATCAATAGAATTTGGTGATATTGAAAAATAAATGATTATTTTTGGTTAGGATAATATCCAATAAAGTTTCTTGGTTATTTACACGAAAAATAGAAATTACTGTGCAATGAAGATTTTTGTTTTTTTCATAGTGTTTAATTTGGTATATACAAAAAATGAGTCTAAAGAATAATGATCAAATTCACAAAATAAAAAGCGAAGAAAACATTAAAAAATAGTCTTAACAATCACACAAAAAATAACTAATCAAACAATGAAACGGTGAAACAAATTAAAGAATCAACAAAAATAAATGGCGAAACTAAATGATTCACTTCAAATCTCTAAGAACTTACAGATCTAATACATGCAGTCGCTTTAAGCGGCGCTTAATGTCCTCTCTGTTATCGAGAAGGTTAACCGCAAGTCAGTTCACACAGTTTGTTCAGTCTCATTTTGTATCTTTTACTGAATCGCGGTATCTCCTCTCGAACGATTCCCAAATAATCGTGTATTTCAGAGTTTTTCGCAAACCACAGTGCTCTGTTATATTTCTAAATAGTTTGTTCTGGAATCACTGTACGACTTCGATGTTACTCTTGCTTTTTGTATCCCAGAGTTGGATTCTGTAAGTCCAAATCGGTTTCAGGACCGCTGTATATAGAGAAATTGCTTGTTAGATAATAACAGTGGCGACCCCCTGCCTTTCCTTTTCTGTTTAGCCTTCTCAACCGCCGTAAGTTATTACTTCAGAGAATGAATGAGGATGATATATATGAATGAAAATGAAGTGTAGTCTTTTACAGTATCAGGTCGACCGTTCCTTAGATGTGTGAGGTGTGGTTAATTGAAACCCAACCGCTAAAGATCACCGGTAACCACGACTTAGAATTCAAATCCGTATAAAAGTAACTACCTTTACTAGAATTTAAACCTTACAACTCAGTACTTCAGAATCAACTAATTTGCAAACGAGTTAACCACTAGACCAGCCCGATGTGCAACCTACCCAATAAGTACGTGGCGGGTAGATAACCGATAAGAACCAAATTTTTTTGTCCAATGTTAGTATTTTTTAATTGTTAACAATTGTTCCGAAGAAAAATAAGTCCTTAATTAAGTAAAATTTCGACATACTGAGAGTGAACTTGCTCTACAGCCTCAACCCCTTAACCTTTTAAGTTGAAAATTTAATGGCATCAATGCCCCATAAAAACAAGTAATCTGACTAAGTTTGGTCAAAATCGGTCTGGTAGTTCTGGTAATATAAGAAGTGCAAGATCGCACACACACACACGTACATACGAACATCCGGAATATTTCCACCCGGTTTTTTGGTTTTTTGTGTTCCTTAGGTGTCAAAACGTAAAGATCCGGTGAAAACCAAATTGTGCTCAAATTGAACCGATTACAATACTTTCCCTTCTAAATTATTAGCTCTGCTATAGCGCTAGACGGAAAAATAAAAATAATCCCATTTTTTTCTAAAGAAAAACCTATTGAACCCTAATAAAATACTTATTTCAAAATAGTATTAATTAAACTAAAATTTTTATTGACTTCAGAAACTTTTATAAACTTAGTTTTTATTTATTTCATATTTACGTATAACAAGAAATAGATGTTATTCACATTTATGTATGTTTTTGTGTGATGTTTATTTACAGAAACTTTCAAATGATCAATATATGTTAATAATATTTAAATAAATCATCGAGTGTTTAATTTTATGGATGTGAACACTAATTTTACCAGCCATATTTCATTCTTTTATGTAAATATAATTACGAAAAATTGAAATATATGTTGTAAATCTATATTTATAATTATACATAAAGTAAAACTAAAGGTTACACACAAGAAAATGAATAAATTTCATACATGTATCTGTCTTGTTATATACCACTCAAACATTGCAGATAAATATATTTTATTGTTTCATCTATATTAAATAATAAAAATTAACTAGGCTCAATTCATACTGGCACAGTTCAGAAAATTGTTTCATGCTGTAAGATTATTTTTTCTAACAAAATTTTGTGTTTTATCAGTATAAACATTATTTAAATTAATTTTTGTTATTTATCCATTAACATAATTTTACGCATATCAAAGTACTTAAAAAAGCTTGGATTAAAAAATAAAAGAAGACTAACCACCGAGATATTTGTATGAAATATGTGAAATAAAATAAAGTAAAGATAATCTGGAAATTTAACAGATATGAACGTGACTTGAAATATAAACATACCCGGTTTGGTGTTGCTGTTATTAATATTTTTAAAAGATTCCTGTTTAGGTTTCATCCCCCATTTCTTTTGTTAACAAGATATAAATATTAAAAACTAAAAAATACGACAGCCGAAAAAAATATTGCTGACTTACATTGCTCTTTTTATTTTGGTATGGTTCTATCGTGATTTTGTATTATACTAGCAAATACTCCGTTTGAATCTAAAAATCGGAAGACTGGTTGCGAAGATATTACAGTATATCCTAATTACCGTGATCTGTTAGATTGAGAATGTACCTGATGCAGTAGTTAGCCTTCAACCTACTAATAAAACCCCGTTTGAATTTTGAAAGTTGGACGATTGTTTGCACAGGTGTTATAAGAGCAACCCCATTGCCCCTTTCAAACCAGAACCCCAGGGGCACCACTTTTGTTATCAGTTGGTCTAGCCAAGCTCTAGGTGCTCGCATCACCTCACCACTCTAGCCTCACACGCAGTCCCCATTTTTTTTATAAAAACTCTTTTTAAATATTTCTTATAAATTTTTCGTTTTTCAAAAAATGGAAACTGCAGTTGTAACCTTTTTTACTTCCTCTAGTATTGTAGTCGCGAAAAATTTCGGTTTTGAGTTTCAACGTAAATATCCTTTCTGATCATACCTGAATCCACTATGAGTAGTTTTGGTGTGACGTCTGTATGTAGGTACGTATATATCTTGCATAACTCAAAAACGATTAGCCCTAGAATGTTATAATTTTGGATTTAAGACTGTTGTAACATCTAGTTGTGTACCTTCCCTTTTGATTGCAATTGACTGGGTATCTAAAGTGTCAAAAAATTGTATTTTGGACTTTTTCTTAACTGCAGTAATAAGCTCTCATTGAGAGGTTTTCAAAAATATGTCATAAGTGGTATTTATTTTCATTGGTTACAGAGTTATAGCCCAATAAAATTTTAATTAATGAAATATTTGGATCTTACACGGGGAAGGCACATCAGCACTACTCCGACTTCATTTCCTTTTTTTTACAATTTAAATATATTGATTTATTTATAATTATTAACCTTTGATCGCCAAAAAAGTTTTAGAATGAATAATAATTCAATAATAACAAAATAAAATAAAAAGATATGTAATAAAAAATATAAATATATAAAAAATAAATAAGCATACATGGAAGTCATGTGGGTCCACATCACATTATTTCTTTAAAAAATATAAGTTTTTACAAATATTTTTTAAGAAAAGGAAACTTATTACGACATCTGGTGGTGAAACTAAAAGTTGACAAGGAGAAGGTTTGTGGCAAATGAATGGAGACAGGAGTGGAGTAACGAATCTACCGCTAGACAGAACAGGTGATGATGATAATGAATATATTGTTTACTTTGACGAAAACGGACTAAAAGTTTATACTTTGCCACCAACATAATTTTGTATGTTTTACAAAATTTAATAATTAAATTTAATTATTATTAAATTTAATAATTTTGTATGTTTTTGGTGGTGATAGGGTGAAATGTTACTATTGACATTATTATTGTTAATAGATGATGATTTTTTTATTACAAATATTTTATACGTTTGTGATCTAGCAAATACTTATTTATGGTTGTGTACTGTGTATGAAACAATACGAAATTTAATTTTGTATTCGATCAAACATTTTATACAAATAAAACCAAATTTTAGATCCAAATTCTTTCATAAAACATTTATAAAAGAAGTAGAACGACTTGAAAAGTTTATTCAGAAACTAAATAAGAAGTCAAACACTGTAATACACATTTAAAAAATAGTTTTTAGAAAATTATTGCGGTCTACAACCACAAAAGGGATTTGTAGTTTTCTAGTGACACAATTTTTTTAAGTATTTATTCTGTAAATCTGGAGAAAATATTGGATTCGAAATAAATATAAAATTACTCAATAACTGTTTGATTTATTAAAATATTTTAAAATAAATTATAAAATCTAAACAAGTGAATATTATAAAATATGAATATTATAAAAATATTTAAAAAGTAACATTATTCCAATTAAAATATGTTAACTAGTAGTGGAGTTAAAAAAAGTATTTCTTCCTTTATACTCATTGAGAAATAATCTTTGTATAAAAAAACAACAGCTTAAAACTTTTGCCCGAGATTTTTATAATCGAAGTTGTGCCTACATCCTTCAAAATTCTGCGGAAAACAGCATAATAAGAAATTGAATGTTTCACTAAATTTAAAAAAAAAATTGTATATCAATACCAAATTAGCCAAAATTACTTTTTAGTCGATTATAACTACAATAGAGCCATTTTAGTTTCCCGTTTAGTGCTACAGCAGAGCTACAGCTGTAGAAGGGAAACTATTGTAATCGGTCAAATTATATGCGGTTTTCTCTGGATCTTCACGTTTTGACATCTAAGGAACCCAAAAAGCCGGATGGAAATTTTCCGGATGTTCTTATGTAAATGTGTGTGTCAGTGTCTCACATCTTATATCTCCAGAACTACTGCACCGATTTTGACCACACTTGATGAGATTACTTCTGTATATGAGGCATTGATGCCATTAAATGTTCAACTTGTAAGGTCAAGGAGTGAGGTTGTAATATATGAGTATATCGAGATTTCGCCAAACTAAGGTCTTATTTTCTTAAGCACATTTGTTAACAATTAAAAAATAACAATATTTGTAAAAATAATTTTCTTTTAAAATCGCACCCCTATCCTAAGAAAATCAACTAATCTAGTGGCTAAGTGGTATACTGCGTCAATAGTACACCTTCTCATCACAAGAAACGCTAGTGTAGCACCTACGTACACCTGTACTAAAAATATTATATTTAAATAAAATAATAAATGTTTTAAATTAAGTTGTGTGCGTGCGCGCGGGCGCGTGTGTAAGACAAGCATCAGAAAAAAGACGCATGACAGGAAAGTCGTACAACTGCGTTGTCTGCTTTTTTTAAAAATAAAACACTTACTAAGACATTAAAAATAACTATCATTGTTAAAACTACATATAATAATACTAAATATATAATTTTAATGATAAAAATTGGCAAAGAATAATATAAGAAAAAATACGCTAGATCCCATAAGGAGTCAGACTGAATTTTAAATTCGTTCTGAACAGATTCCAAAAGTGATATCTTGCCCAGAAAGTAACATTTTTATACGAGATTCCAATTGAGATTTCACTGCATGAACCGACAGAGAGGAAAAATCACTTTTTCGATCAAGTTATAATCTTTAAAGTTTTTTTTTTTTAATAGCATCTGTATTTTGATTATATGTAGATATA
Source organism: Lycorma delicatula (assembly GCF_047948215.1). Taxonomy (NCBI): domain Eukaryota; kingdom Metazoa; phylum Arthropoda; class Insecta; order Hemiptera; family Fulgoridae; genus Lycorma; species Lycorma delicatula. Next base: position 76,936,014 of record NC_134455.1, read on the forward strand.
CATAGTGTACATACATATGTATGACATATGTCTTTTTTTTTTTTTAAATGAACAAGATTTTTTTTGTAAAAATAGTTTCTAAAATTCCAACATAATTGAAGGTTACATTGTTTAACTATAATAATTCAGGTATGTTTCTAACATTGGAATTAAATATTAATCATTGTATTTAATATAAAATATAGCCCACCTAGTGGTTAACTTGGGTCTATAGGTCTAGTGGTTAACTTGTCATCTTAAATCAGCTGATTTTGAAGTCGAGTTCTCAGGTTCAAATCCTAATGAAGTTAATTACTTTTATTCGGATTTGAATAGCAGATCGTGGATACAGGTGTTCTTTGGTGGTTGGGTTTCAATTAACCACATCCCTCAGGAGTAGTCGAACTGAGTTTGTACAAGACCATAAATTTATCGTTAGTTACATTACACTAATAAGTCGCTAATGACTTCAATTGTTAATGCGACTTTAAAAAAATTATTAAAAAAAATATATGTATTTTAATAATTTGTTTTATATTATATATATATAATATGAACATAATATATGACATATATACATGACTAAAATTAAAAGATTAAAATTTAACTATGAATATTTATCGATGGTGAAAAAAAAATGATATTACATAACAGCATTTTATTATTTTTAATTTGATTCTTTAATGATCTATAGATATTTTAATTGGAAATTCACATGATACTGTATTTCTATTACGCGTCAATTTTGGATTTACGATGATAATCTAAATAAGTTATTGATTAAATTTTTATTAAAGAATTACTGGAAATTAATAACCATTCCGATGTGGGAAACACAATCTTCTCTTTTATTTCTCTCTCGCTCTTTCTTTATCTTTCACTGGAGCAGCAACCGAGCGAGCGAGCAAGCAAGCAGATCTATGATTAAAAACACATTAAGTTTAAATACCATTTTGCGGAGCGGCAAAATTAATAGTAGAAAAGTAATGGTGTTTATTTTCAGTTACAGTTTACAAGTAATAAGCATTAAGTCTCGAACTCAATTTGCAGGAGGCCATAAGTCGACTGCTTGTATCGAGTCTGTCGGCCGCGAACGATCGAGTAGAAGTTTACGCCGGTGTATTCGCAACGAGTACGGAGATCTAACGTTAGCTTCCCTTGCTAGAAAACAGGCAAGTAAGACCTGTTGCTCAGACGTATGAATAAATTCTGGAAACATGGTCGAGCACAACCCTATGGCAGCATATTATCTTTTGATGGCCATCTACATGAAGCACGTCTGGTATCTATAGATTCATAAATAAAACCTGTGTTTTCATCGCGTTATTCTTTTATTTTTATTTATTTTGTTTTTTCAAAAAAAATATTTATGCCTAGATAACCTTTTTCATGCACTAGTCTATGGCTAGAATACCTCCTTATAAACACTGCATATATCACATAAATTCTTGTTTTTGCTATTTTTTTTTTTGCTATTTGATATCGGCGTTCTTTTTCTAAAACTTCAATATTATAATTTTTCATTCATTATTTATTTTAATTAAAACATATCACTTATTATATATATATTTTTAATTTTATTTACAACAGTATGTTTAAAAAAGTAGACGATTTGTTCAAAAAGTAATTTAATATAATCTCAAACACTAAAAAAAATCAGCTATTGTAACATCATTATTATTACTTGTATAAAAATAATTACGTAACATTTTAATAAATTATTTATTATTTTTATTTAGAGCTTTAAAAAGAAAAATATATAATATGATTTCTTGTAATATTACTACAAAATTTTAAAATTCTACACATACGGACTTTCAAAAACACAAAATAATATCTTCGTCTTTAATTTCAATTTTATGTATCAACTATTATCACTTAATGAATAATTATGAAGAAATTCCCGATTTAAACGATTTTTTAAATATTATAAAAAGTATTTAAATATATGTTAATTTAATTTTCATAAAATATTGTTTTCTATATTTTTTTTCCTTTCTTTCCCATAAAAATGGATGATGGTATGTGGGTTCGTTTGTACATTTGTTTGATGTACGTGCTACATTTTTATTTTAGCTGCACATTTTTACTTCCTTGTACGAAGTGAAGGAAATATTGTGATCGCGAAAAATTTCGGTTTTCAGATTTCAACGGAAATATCCATTTTAACTAGTTTCGGTGTGAGATATGTACGTACGTACGTACGTATGTATCTCGCATAACTCAAAAACGATTAGCCGTAGGATGTTGAAATTTTTGATTTAGGACTTTTATAAAATCTAGTTGTGGACTTTTCCTTTTGATTGTAATCGACTGGACCAAAGGTGTCCAAAAAAGCTAAAAAAAAAAAAATGGATTTTGAACTTTTTCTTAACTGTAATAATAAGCCGTCATTGAGAGCTTTTCAACGATCTAGCATAAGCGGTTTTCAATGGTTTCAGAGTTATAGCTAAATTGAGTTTTAATTAATGAAACTTTTAGGATTTTACAAGGTAAAGCCACATCGGTTCGACTCCAACTTCATTTACATGTATTTTTTTTTAACTTTTTTAAAATTATAATATAACTAACTTCTGATTGTAAAAAATAAATTACAATAAGTAATAATTTAATAATAATAATAAAATAAAAAAATGGAAAACTCAGAAGTTATTAGTGAAATAAAAATTTATGTGTATATCATTTTAATTCAAAACTTTTTGCAGAAGTTAATAATTACTAAATCAATCAATATATTTAAATTTTTAAAAAAATACGCATAAAAAAACGGATTCGAACTGATGTGTGCATGGTTAAGTGCTTAATCATGCACACATCAATTCCGACACGTTCTCACTTACATTACTACTTCAGTAACGTGAAACAAAATTAATATATAAACTAATATAAAATGCTGATACGGACACCACAAAAAAATGTGATGCAATGTGGTGTCCATTCCAATGCAATTGTGCAACTGTCTACTTTAATATGTAATTTAATAGCCGTACAAGGAAATCATGTGGTGTCCACATCAGATTTTTATTTTAGCTATTTTGGCGAAAAGAGGACTACATGGTACGCTGGGTGGCTGCGCGCAGTGCACGACCAGTTCATTCGTTCGAATGATTTATAATTCTCGAACGATTCAACCGTTCAAACCATTTAAACTTCTTTATACAAACGATTTATCTTAAACTATTAAAAGGCGAGCCTATGGCCCACCGCGAAAATAATACACGTTTGAAATTTCATTACACATGATTTGCCTACCGTAACTAAATAACCTTCATGAATTATCGTAAAAACAACCAACAAAAACTACAAAAAAACAACGTAACAACAAAAAATTTTACTACAAAAAACTTCAAAATCCTCAACGTTTTTAGCGGTTTCTTGAGTTGTAATGTTTTAACACAACTCTAACCACATTTTTTTTTCCTTTTTATCTCCAAAGCACAAATATAAGTTTACATAAATCGTAAATCATAATCTAATTATAGCAACTAAAATAATAACGTGAGTACATACATCAAACAAACAAAAAAAACCATCGTTTTTTATGAGATAGATTATATTTGTGTTTTGGGGATGAAAAAGGAAAACATTAGGATGAGACCTGTGTTAAAAAATCACAACTCAAGAAACAACTAAAGATATTCAGGATTTTAAAGTTTGTCGTTGTAAAATTTATTGTTGTTGTTAGTATGCTAAATTCATGAACGTTATTCAGTTGCAATTGGCGAAAACATTCAACAAAATTATGTGTAATGAAACATAAACCGTGTAATATTTTAGCGGCGGACCATAGGCCCGCTGTTTTTCTAGTATATTTGACTGAAGTAGAAACAACTTAAAATGAAATTGTTTTGGTTATCTGATAATAAATCAAAATTCTACTTATCAGAATCATTTTAATTTTAATTTTTTTAAATTTCATAAAATATGGTATGATGCAGTGACATACAGCCTTACCAAACGGCTGCCGTATCAGGCTTTGATAAACTTCAAGAATTTCACCAGTGGAAAAATATTTGAGAATTCTCACCAGTGCTTCCTGGTATGTTATGAACGAAATATTATTCATTCATCTTAGAAATCCCCAATACAAAAAAAAATTGTCTTGACAAGGGAAAAGATAAAATTGTGTATATAGGGATAAAACAATTTCCATTTATAATTTATTATTTTTATAATACCTCTAAAGTAGATGAAATTTCAAATTAACAAAATCTGAAAAACATGAAATAAATTATTTTTGTGCATAGAAATTAATATTATTTTAAAAGGTATTTGAAATATTTCCTAAAAAAATTTCATTCTGATAATGATTTTAATAATGATTTTTTTTTTTGTTCACGTGATTTGTCATTGATACAAAATAATTAGGATTTACAAAACATTGTGAAAGTTATAAAAAATATTAAGTAGCAACAGAATCTGATATTATGTAACTTATGAAATTCTTAAAACTGTGCAAATTTTATTCTATTTCATGCGCATTTATTATACATTTTATGTAGTTTTTAATCTTTACTTATGAAAATAAAAACTTGAAAAATTCTCAAGTTCTGTTAATTTTATTGTTAGCTTGTTTCAAAGTGAAAACGATTTCAATATGCAATTAAAATATATTTAATTAATATTAGTATTTATCCGTAGTAAAGTTGGCCTGTGAATTCAGTTGTTGACTTTTTAAAATCGATGAAGGTAATAAAAAGTTGCTGGTGGACAAGTTTGTAATTTTCCATTATTAATTTTAGACTTAGAATTTTTTCTGCGCAGCTTCAGTAGGGTCGAAACCCTCCTTGGTATTCGCCCAGCTGAGGTTCCAGTGTGTTTTTAATTGTGTTTAGAATTATGCGAGAAAGAATCGTTTAGGTAAAATCCAACAAGGTTATCCTTCTGTCGTTATCCGAGTTTGTTTTTCCTCTTTCTTAAAATGCGGGTGGATTGTTCCCGTGGTCGTGTTTGGTAATTTTTCATTATAAATCAATCTGGATAGATTTTATTATATGCAATTTGTAATGTATGTACCGAACATAATAAACGTAACAAACATTTTTTGGATGATTAACGATGAACTTATTAATTTATAATTGTAAAATGAAAAAATATTTCGTTTAATTAATTAAAAATAAGAAAAAAAAAATTATAATACAGCAGTTTAATAAAAAAATGATAATTTATGTTTATTTATTCTTTTAATTATAGAATTAATAAACATTCAAAGTAAATGTTTTCAGTTTAAAGATTATTCAATTTATTGTCTATGTACTCACGCGCGTACGTATGTCGGAACACGGATCTAGCTTTTCTACGGTTAACAACTGCCTATGGATCGATTGACCTAACATATCTATTATAATTCATGATTCCTATAGTTAAAATTCATGCCGTTAATTGACATTGATATATGTTTCTTTAATTACATTATTAAGTAAAAATAAATGGAAATATAAATTGTATCTCTTAAGAAAAAGAAGCATAAAGGGCGTGGTGTTTATTTATTATTTTTTTATCCACATATTTACAAAAATAAATAATCTTGTAAGAAATATAATGTTAATTATTATTAATTATAATTCTATTACTATTACATATGTAAACTAAGAAAAGAAACTATTAAACGGTATTTATTACTTGAAACTTTAAAATGTATAATTGAAGTTACGGGTACACACAATATTACCTAATACGTTTCCTATTTAATACATAGTTAGAATTCATCGTAATAGAAACCGTATTTTACTTACTAAAGATTTCGATCTATTTTATTTTTTATTTTTTCATTAATTACGTGAACTTATGCAAATTTCAAGTTTAACTATAACGCACACTAATTTAACAACCGCTACAGTCTGTAGGTATAATACATGCATTATCTCTATTTACATATCGTATTGGTAATTTGATTTAATTATCAATTCAAATTTCATTCATCTGTTAGCAGCTACTGGTATAATCACAAATCAGCTATTTTATTTATTATTTATCGAATAATGCACTAAGGACAAACTGTAGTATAAGAAAATTCTATTAAAAAAAAAACTATCCCTATTAAGAAACGAACCGAGGACAAAAAGAATGAGAAAACATACTGACAATAACATATTATATGAGAATTTTGAATAATACAGACGAATAATGAAAAAAATGGTTAAAGAACAAGAGAATGGATTTAGGAGAGCAAAAACGTATGAAATGCAATTGATCTAATAAGAACTGTTGGTAAGAAGTGTTTACAAGAAGTAAAAGAATATGTTTTAGAGGTATAAAAAACACCATCACGATATATAACATAGATTATTTAAAATGTTAAAAAATAAGAGAGTAAGTTGTAAAAACAGAAAATAATAAAAGAGAACAGTCCTGAATCAGCTAAAAAAAAATTTATTTTCGATAAAATTAAACCAGACTGTAATTCTTTGAACACAAATTATGGGAAAAGATAAATTAATAACATTTTTTTTAGGTAAAAATTAAGGGAAAAATTTAGTAGTTTTATGAGAAATATGATCTGAAAAATTAGTAAAAAATAGGTCTCACAGCTGTATCTTAAGTAGTTTTTGAGAAATCTAGGGTAAAAATAAAAAAAAATTGGGTCGGAAAATACACTATTTTATGTTTGGTCTAAAGAACTTTGTTAAATGCGTAATAAACAAATAAAAATTTTAACAGAACTTGTACAGCATTTGATTTTGAGTAAAATGGTTCAAATAAGAAACAAAATACAAAAGTAAGAATTTCAAAGTTTATTATAAAAAAGTATCAATATTTTTTTAAAATAATTCCTAATTTGTTCGTTGAAATTTGTTCAACTAATGAACAAAAAGCAACTCCCTCCAATGAGATGTGCCCAATGATATGTGCATTATAAGTATGGCATGTAAATTAGGTGTAGTCTTGAGCAGTGTCCAAAGTACACCGGTATACACTGTCTAGTAATCAAAACCGCATCAAAGTAACTAAATAAATTTTATGTGGATTTGAACCTCAGAATCGTTGACTTCGAAAATCAGCTGTTAAAGAACTGATTTATGATGAAGAGATTACCACTAGACCACAGTAATTTATATCAAAATGTTGTTTAGTTTAAAAAAAAGGTATTTTAGAAAAAAAAAATACAAACAAAACTATCAAAACGACTTACACATATTTAATAAACTATTGACAATGTCCTCGTCTCAGTGGATGCAACACTTTGCCAGACGAGCAATGTTATTTGGTAGCTTATAATGTACTGTTGTATCTGTATTACAACAAGATTGTTATGTATTCGTTGTACTACAATGAGAATTCTAATAACTAACTCTTCATATACTCTCTCTTTCTTCCCTTATCACCCGGCTAAACACCGCTAGGTATTCCTTCATAGGATGAAAGAATGATTTTTGTGAATGTCTACTTTTCAATTTTTGTGAAATATAGTCTAGTCTTGTACAGTCTCAGGTAGACCATTCCTGTCCACTGGGCTGGTCTAATTGTTAACTCTTCATTGTTACTCTTTATTACTTAAGTCGAAGAGTCTAAGGTTCAAATCCTAGTAAAAGGATACTTTTATACGGATTTGAATACTAGATCATGGATACCGGTGTTCTTTGGTGATTTGGTTGGTTGGTTTGGTGTTCAAATCCGTGTAAAAGTAACTGCCTTTACTAGGATTTGAACCTTAGAACTCTGACTTCGAAACCAGCTGATTTGCGATGTCGAGTTCACCACTAGACTTTTGTTCATATAGTAATGATTTAAAGTGATCCCACAAGTAGTAGTCCAGAGAAGTTAAGTTGTGCAACCTTGGCGGTTAGCTGATATATCCATCAGGTCCAATCCGCTTGTTTAAAAAAGTTTGTACGAACTTTAGATGAACTTCATATAATCTAAGTCTATATGAACTTTCTTCTTTATTTTCACCAGTAGAACATATTCTGGGATTTTGTTACTTTCCTCGTAAATCACTCTGTATAAACTAAAACTAAGATATATATTGCTCCACAAAAGGGTGAATGGATCAGCGTATAATAATAGGAAAGAAAATAAATTGATGTAGAGACAAAATTTACCATGGTTATTAACATTAATTGAAATCTAATGACAAGAGTAAATCCATGGAATGAGCTTTAAAATCCAAATAATTGTTTTATCCTTTTTTCAATCTGGTATTGAGTTCTGAATTAATCGAAAACTATGATAGATAATTACTAAAACAGTGTCACGTTAGGGCAGTCGATTACATAACATTTTACTACTTACTTCTAGTTCAATTTGAAAATAATTAACCATAGAAATTTGAAATGTCATATACCAAAGAATTATTATTTTTGAATAGTTTTAATAAAATAATTTTTGATAAAGTAGAATATAACTAAATAACGTAGCGTTTTCTGACTCTTAATTCATATCAGTTAATTAAAATATCTTATTCAAAACCACACAAAATAATTATTGCTCATCATCATGTGATATTCTGTCTATTGGCAGGTCCCTGGCACCATTTCTGTCTCATGCTTTTCTTTTCGTCCCTATTAGGTCCACTATGCTTTGTTTAATTTATTAATTTCAGCCTCTCCTTCCTCTTCTTTTTCCATCTCCAACGGAGCCTTCAAGAACTGTATCTATTATTCCTAATTTTATGCCCCATCCTTTTTAATTTTGATTCCTTTTTCTGATATTCGCTAATTTTGTTATATCTTCATTTATTTTTCTCAATGTTTCTGCATTACTTACTCTTCCTTTTTCCTGTTTAACCTCTCGGAATCATCGTCAGATATTACTTCAGAGGATGAATGAGAAGATATGTATGAGTGTAAGTGAAGTGTAATCTAGTACACTTCAGAAATTGGTCAGGTAGACCATTTCTGAGAGGTGTAGTTAATTGAAACCCAACCACTAAAGAACACCGGTATCCATGATCTAGTACTCAAATCCATATAAAACTGAAACTCTCGACTTCGAAATCAGCTGATTTGCGATGACGCATTCACCACTAGACCAATCCGGCTGGTTACGTTACTTACTCTGTCCACCCATTTTATCTTTCCCACCCACCGCAAACCCACATCTCAAAAGCCTCGGTTTTATATTTTTCTTTTTTTCCCCAGCGTTCATATTTCACTACCATACAGATGTATACTGCAAACATAGCATTTTACCAATTTCGTCTTCAGGTTCACATCCATGTTGCTACAGGGTTGATTTTTCTTTCTATCTATGGCTACCTATAATTTTTTAATTTTTTTTTCTAAAATGCTTTTCATAAAGCAAATTTTCAAAGTGAGTGTTAATACAAACACGCCAAAAGATGTTGAAATTAAAAAATTAAAAAAAAAATTGGAAAATATGAAGTCTGATTTTAATATTTTATTTTAAAAATAATTTGCTACACATTCTGGTAGCATTTGTTACAAAAATAAAAGATGTATAGTGATATTTATTTTTTTAAATATAATGTAAAAAACGTTTTCCAGTTATATTTAAGTTAACAAAATATATTATAAGTTACATTTTTTTAAACATGGCCATTTGCTATATAATATTATTTATATATAAATGTCGCAGTTGTTAACAACTGCGGCCTTCTTACATAATAGACGTGACTAACTTTATACTACGACGACCAGTTCTGATTTTAAATTTACTTTTTACATAATTTAAATTTAATGATATAAATTGAAGAATTACTTTTCTTGGAGATGTCGAATGACCAAAAGTACTAGAAAAGAGACTCCGGACGAATTGTTGTATTTCATTTATTTATATATAAAAAATATATAACAACTTTGCAGTCCAAAAGTGAAACACAGATTCTCGATTAAATTCTAGTTTAAATTACATTCATTTTTAAATCAAAAGTCATTAATATTAAAAAATAACCTTTCTTTTATATTTATTTAGATATAAGGAATACATTATATTATATGTAAAACAAAAATCATTTATCCAATAGATTCTGTATAATATCACTGATAGACAAAAAAGATTAATGTTTCTCTATGTGTGATACCATTTCTTGAATTACTTTTCTGCGTACATTAAAAATTTGTGAATACAATCTTTCTATGAACCTTAGTTTTTAATAAATTACGCTTAAAAACAGTTAGAGTTAAATACATCATCTTTGGTCAACTCTCTTATTTGAGGACCAACAAATATTGTTTTTTTTTAAATTTTCCTTTATTTACGTTCGGAAATTTTTGGCTCAAGGACAAAAATCCAGGACTATCCTTTTTCGTTGCTTTTACAAAATTTTTCATTAGTCCTAGCTTGATATGGAAACGAGGTAAAAATATGTTTTTGGTTCAATTAAGGGCTCATGAACAATATTTCCCATTTGGAGTTAAGTTGTCGCGTTTCTTCCACTTTCTGGTAACATAATATTTATCCCTAGCTCGGCTGCCCCATTCGCAAAGAAAACACGTGTACTTGGTACAGCCTATCTGCATACCTAACAAAATAGCTATAACTTTCAAATCACCACATGTGTTCCAGCTATGTGTTTTATTATTTATTTTTTCAAGAACGTCTTTCATCCCATCTAATGTCTCTTTCAAACTAATACCATAAGCGATTGGTATCGAAGGATATTTGTTACTGTTGTGTAGTAAAACCACTTTTAAACTATACTTGGACGAATCTTTGAAAAGGCGCCAGTCCTCCGGTTTTTGAACTTCTCCTAAGTGCAACATAAGCTCATCAATATTCGTGCAATAAACCAAATTATTTCCATCAATAAACTAATAACAAATTTCTTTTTGTCGGCTTGGAATGACCGAAATTTTTGTATTTTTTAAAAATAAATTCCAGTTTTGATCTTAACAGTTCAGCTTGATTTTTTGATAAATTTAAATCAATAACCAAGTCATTTAATTCACCTTGTGATATAAGATGTTGCTTATCGTAAGATAATTCAAAATCAAAATTATTGTTGTCTTCTTCAGTACTGCCTAATTCTTCATCGCTGCTTTCGAAACATACATCCACAAGTGGCTCAGGAACTGGAATAATTTCGAGGTACAGATCTGATTGTAGATTGCAATGAAGGATATTTTACAATACGTTTAGATTTTTAGAAATTACAGATACACTTGTTAAACAGAAGTAACAATCGATAACATGATCCTTTGGTTCACGCCAATCCATATCTACACCAAATGGCAAAGACTTCCGTGTACCTTTCAGCCATCATCTTACACAGATACAAAAATTAGTGCTTAATGTTTGAGAAGCATACGTGTTATCCTGATCACCAATTTTACAATGTAAGAACAAATGATTTGCTTTTGTAATTAAAGTTGTAATGTTTTTTCTATTTGATTTTACAGTAACCTTACCACATACATAACAATAGGCATCCACATCATTTACATAATTTCGAGGCTTTATGACATTGCACTGTTAACAAACTTAAGACAGCAATAAGACTGAACAAAATTAATTCATTCCTAAATCCAGCGCTGAATACAAACAACACAGCTATATGTTTTCAGCTACATGTTTTGACCTGCACAGACATGATTAATCTTGGTCACGAAGGCTCACTCTTCAGTGTTAGATATGACGTCATAATGTGTGACTATGATATGATTTAATTCTTTGTCTAATACTGTTTATTTATAGCTTACAAATTTTGTTAAAAAATATAAACAATAAAAAATGAGCTAACAAAATACAATACAGGAGCTTAAAATGCTAAGTATACGTTGAAAAATGAAAAAATCCTTTAATCAAAATTAAAAATTTTTTCAAACATTGTAGGAGATAAAATGGTTCTGAGTTGATATTCGTTTTCATCATAAAAAAAGAGATTGAGATCATGTATTGCATGTAAGGAAACAAAAATTATGTTTTATCAGTGTAATTATTAATAAATCAATATATTTAAATTAAAGAAAAAAAGGAGATAATGTCAGACTGGATCCGATTTGCCTTCCCCATGTAAAATTTTATTTGGCTATAACTCTGGAAACAATGAAAATAAGTACGAAAAGCTCTCAGTGAGGGCTTATTACTGCAGATAAGAAAAAATCGTTTTGGATTTTAAAATTTTTTGACCTTTTGGTTTAGTGAATTTCAGTCGAAATGGGAGGTGCACAACTAGATTTACAACACTCCTTAATTCAACATTTCAAAATCCTATCGCTAATAGTTTTTGAGTTATGCGAGATACATCCGTATGTACAGACGTCACGCCGAAACTAGCCAAAACGGATTCATTAATGGTCAAAATGGATATTTCCGCTGAAATCTGAAAACGGAACTTTATCGCGATCACAACACCACTTCCTTTACTTCGTTCAAGAAAGTAAAAATTAATAAAATCGATTTATAAAAAAAATCTTTACCAAAAATTTAAAGATAATGCTTCTTCAATTTTATTTGAAATATTAATGTTTAGATGTCAGCTTAAAATAAAGTAATAATAAATTAAGTCGTTTAGTACTAACTTTTAAAATTATAAATTTTAAGAATTACTCATTTTTAGTAATGATTTTGTTTATTTCCGTTTTATATTTTTTAATACGTTAATTTTTATATTAAAAATATTTTTTACATTGACTCAATTGAACAGGAGAGAGCGTTTTGTCCTACTACATCAAAGATCCTGGGCTCGATTCCCATCTAGACAAAAAAAATACTATAAATGAAGCTCATAGTAAGATCTTTGTAGCAATTTCTAATAACCTTAAGCTTAGTATTCATTAAATGCAGCTTATATAATTATTATGTATAATTATTATTTAATTATATTCACTATTGAAATACACGCTTTTAAAATATTAATAAACGTTCACACGTGTACCTTGACGATCTTGTTTAGCCTATATGTAATAATAATAAGCTTTCCACTTTTTCATATAACGATATTTCGGAATGAGTATTAATTTCATATTCATCTGACAGTAATCAAGTGTCTGGTAACTCGTACTGTCAGCTGCCAGAAGACCAAACACAAATTTCAACCTCCCTGATCCAGCCGACTCTATCAGCCTCTGGCAGGGTTCAGGTAGATGGTTTAATATTAGTAATAGTAGTTGTTGCAAGTAGCATCAGCAGAAGCAATGTTAGCATGGTAGGTATAATAGTAGCTAGAAGAGGAAGACGAATAATTACCGGCAGCTTAGACTGGGGTTATTGTGCTCGTGTGAGATATGCCAGCTGAAGCCACGCCCCCATATCTTGTATCGGTACTTCTCTATTTCTATTTACTAGTATTCAGGTATACAGTATTATTATAACCTGTGTAATGGTATATTACCTGCGTCTTATATGGAAATTCTTTTCTTCTTTTCATCAATTTTTAATAGAATCCGTTATAGATGATAGAAAAATATTTCTTATTAGTCTTAAAAAAATATAATCGAAACCCGTTTGAAAAAAAAAACTTAATCATGAAAAAAAGCTACATCAAACTAAAGCATTTTTATTAGGTCATTTTAGTCAAAGTTGAAAATTAAAAATAATTGCACATAAGCTAACGGCAGTGTCATGTATTTACTTGAATAATTATCTCTAGAGCGGCATCACTACCTCCGTTTTGAAAAATTCCTTGTTTAAATATTCGTCAGACTTAATATTTTTACACGCTAGAAAAAATATTTACGTTATATTAGACAAAAGAAAATTTTTGGGGAATTAAACTACTTTAAATATATATATATATATATATATATATATAAGAACAAAAAATATTCAGATCCATATAAGTTATAGAAATAAATACAAATATGCAGATAAAATATCTGTATCACAAATATTTCATTTTATAATTCCTCAGGTAATAATATATAAAATATATAAAAGGTTAAGAGAAGAAATATAGAAACATGTATTTTAATTTCAATTTCTTCGTAAATATCTTCCACCGTATTTTTATGAATTTGGAATGTACTTAAAGACGTCCACTGAACAACAAAAGTTTCTCTATCTGCATTTGTGATAATATTATTTTCTTCACTAGCCATTAATCGCTCCTACAAAGATGTTGTTGCTTGGACGGTAAAAATAGATTAAAATATACAGTGAGTTCGGAAAGTTGCTCTGCAGTATGCTTTAGAATTGTGTGGTGCATTCTGCTCTTTCGGTGTTAGGTTGGTTGCTACGTGGGTTCGTTGGGCGTTGCTCAGTAACAAATCAAGACGCCAGTTGAGTTATGTTTGAACGTGCTTGGTTTTGTTCGCTGTGCAGTGAAGAACAAATTTTTTGAAAAGTTTGCAAATACTCCTCTTCCTCACGCCAATGCAGTTTGAACACTATCGATAAATTTCGGACATCAGGCTCTGAGTGGAAGACCGCCGAAACTAAACGAACAGAAGCTGCTTGATATTTTGGATGCCATGACCGAAATTCCATCAAAGTCAATTCCTATATTTTAGTACAAGAGCAAAATATCGGACTTCGTACCGAATATAAATCTGTAAAAAAAACTGAACTTTTCTCCTACAAAGGAATGTATGTTTTTAAACCTACAGATTGTGCGAAAAGACTAAATTATTGTCAGTGGTTTAAATGTTTTATTGGCTAAAATTCCGTTGATATCCTCGAAACTTTTTTTTACAGATGAAGCGTGGTTTCATCTGGGAGGATATATTAATTCACAAAATATACGTGGTTGAAAACTAATCCCAATGAATAACACGAACAATCTTTACAAGAAGCGAAATTTGGTGTCTAGGTCGGTGTGAGTAGAACGCGCATTGTGGATCTAATCTTTTTGAAAATACAGTTAATAGTGATCGTTATTGTCCTGCTTTAACAAACAGTTAGTTAGCAGAAGTGAATATCAATCACGGTAGGTTCCAGTAAGATGGCGCTACAGCGTACACAGCTAATAGGTCAATGACATTTTTACGAAATGTCTTTGGTGAACGAATAATTTCGAGAGGTTTGTGGCTTACACTATTGCCCAATATGACCCCTCAGATTACTATTTATAGGGGGATAACAACAGGGGTATATAATAACATCATAAGTACCAGGCATTCTTGAACATCAATTGGTTAAAGTGTTTGAAAACAAATTGAAACGTGTGAAGTATTTTTTTGTTGTTGAAAGAGACCATTTTCAATTCCTTTTATACACTATTCCTGTTATTATAATATCTGTTTCTATAAAATATTGAAATAAAAATAGAAAAAAATAATTACCAAGGATTATTCATTAGACTTGGATAATTCCAGTGTCCAGCACCGAACGCACTGTTTATTACCCTTTTACGTTCATTTCTGATAAACATCTCTTTTGATATTAAAATTATTACCTTTAACACCCAATCAAAGTGCAGAAAAATTCGTTCTTGAAGTTATTTGAAGCGAAGAAATTCATCACAATTCGAACGCCAGCATAACCATCCCCTTCAGTCACAAAGAAGTCGGATCTCCTTTCCGGGTTGGTACCAGTTTGGATGGGTTTGGTATAGACGGCTTTGTTTGGATAAAAATTGGAATTTATCACACCCTGTTCTAAGGCGCCACAGGTCCCAGATTCCTGCGTCAACTGCGGCGACCAACACCCAACGAGTTACAAAGGGTGTAAAATTTATCAACAATACAATAAAGTCTATCTATCCAAACCCATCCTATCTTCCAGATTTACAACTACTATCATTTCTAATGGTAATTTTTTCTTTTTAATAATGTTACTGCTAATAACATTCCGCGTGTCAAAGAAGGAGATGTATGGGTAATTGGCTCGGTGACAATGATTCTCATCTTTGTAATAGTAATAATATTAATGATAACAATAATACTGACTTTGTTAATAGCCTGAATATTTCTGGTCCTACCTACGCTGAACGAGTTAAGATGAGTGGTTCTTATGGTCAGCAAACTACTGATAACCACAATTTTCTTGGGCTCATACATATCGTAAACCATATGTTTTAAAGATTTGAGCGATTGATGGGAATTATGATGGACAGGATGTTCGGACTTTTCCTGATTAATCTTGAGAAAAAATTGACTCTCAGACTAGCAATCTAGAATGCTAACGGGTTGTCTGATGAAAAATTAGATTTGGGTCTTTTGTTTCGTTATTATTATTATTAAGTTACAAACCACTGGGTCTGTGGCTACTTAATGTTGGTTCAAGTAGATCTTATTTACTTGTTCAGTTATGTTACTGAACCAATTGTAAAGTTGCTGTGACGTTATTATATATATATATATATATATATATATATATATATATATATATATATATATATATTATTTAATAAAACATAAAAAATAATAATTTCTGTGTTTGTTATTATAAAATGTTGACAAGTCAGTGACTTTTATTCATTGTCTCGTGGAACTTTTATTTTTACAAAGTTTCTTCTACTTTTAAGTGTTATTTAAAAACATAACGTTAAAAGATAATTATAGTAAAAAGAGTTTATAAGCAATTAAAAAAAGTTCATTATAATGATGAAAATTTTAATTACACTATAAATTTATAAAAGTTAATTAACATTTTACTATACAACATGTTTTATATAGTTTATGTAAAATTACCCTAACTTGCAGGTATTTAAGGTTTATTTAGGTATATTAAGATTTATAAATATGGCTAACCTGCAATAAAATTTAAAAACATTTCAGTTTAATATAGCTTACTAACAAAGTTAATCCGTATACATGTCAATATATATAAAGCTGTCCTGACTGACTAATGATAAATACCCAGCAAAAACGACTGAAGATAAATTTATGAAAATTTATATACAAGTTCTTCTTACGTGTAAGTGGACATTAGAAAATAATTTTTTTAAATTCCAAGATTGAAGTGTTGAAATGAAATAACTTTGATTTTTATTTATTTATAATTTTTTTTATTCTCTCAGTAACATATAAGAATATCAACTTGATTTTTGGTGTGTTCATATTAATATTTTTTTTAAATTTCCAGATTTTTTCGAAATACGATTTTCAAAGGGATGAAGAGAAGTAAAAAAAAATTCAAATAATGATTGCAAAATTCTCCCCATTTCTGACTATGCTAAACGAGATATTCACTTGATTTGGGCTTGTAAATATTTTTCAGATATATATCTAAGAACAATTTTCAGTATTTTTAGAATTTCAATTTTTTAAAGAGTGAGACGATGCACGGTGAAGTAGCTCAACCATTACAGCCACTGACATTGTTACTACATGTGCGAAGCAACTAACTGCAAAAAGAAAACTACGATGATCGATTAATATTTTTTTGTATGAGGGCAGGTTTTTGCAAATTTCTGTAATTTATACCCTCTTTTAATAAAAAACACACAAAAAATATAGAAAAACCCAAAGAGATGTATTTATATACGAATGTACACACGTATGTAGATGTGCATTTTGGGAAATATCTTGGAAAACTCTCAATATATTATATATATATATATATATATCTATATATGGATCATTAATTTTGTTACATTTTAAACTTAATGAGACGCATACCGCTATTTTTAAATTATAAACTTTTGTGAGGGCATCGTAAGAACTTAAATTCAGTACAGTAGTATAATTGCATGAGTTGTTCACAATTCTGAAATATTTGGTCAATAAGATTTAGGGGTTGGTGGTATAATTATCTTAATTAAGATTTTTGTTAAAAATTTTCAAAATTGATTATTAGAACTCATGAAAATAGAAAGACCTACCATTAGCCTCAGCAAAGCTCCAATCGGCATTAGACTTGATCGGTGTACGGTTATCAAAATGGAGAATAAGGTGAATCAAAATAAGTCAAGTCATATTACATTTGGAATGAGAAGAGATGACTGTCTCCGAGTCCACGTATCCATTTTCATCTCACTCTCTCTGATGGTGCACGGTGCATTGGGCCCCACCTTGATCGCTTTTAGACGTGAGAGAAAAAAGAAACAGTTAATCACAAGATAAAAGAAACTTTATTGCTTGTTAGGCAGGAATTCACACTTATCGTTGTCCAACAAACATTTAATATACAAAGTGATTTCTAAAACCGATTTAGACGCATGGCATGGAGCTATGGGCTACGACGAGCAAGAATAATATTGCGATTATACAACATTTCCAGAACGAGTAGGCGAGATCCATTGCAGAGGGACCGTAGTTCACACGAAACGAAGAAATTCACGACTATCTTGAATTACCTTATGTTCGCGAAGAGGTCAAACGGTTCGATTCAAAGTATAGTCAGTGGTTAGATAATCACATGAACTTTCTAGAAATTAATCTCCTAGACAATAGCAAAGATGTTGCGCGACTAAAATGACTGTATATATTGCACTTGGGGAAATCTGAGTAACTCTTAAGCTGGTTCAATACCACATACGCGATGAGAATCTTTCTATGCCTTGATGAGGAATAGCTTGATGAGTCCTAGTCACTTCCATGAGCTTGTTATATTACTATTAGTCTATCTTTGTCTGTTGTTTAATGGTGTTATATTTACATATATATATATATATTTTTTTTTTCACTAGACCTTTGTGAATTATTGTACTTGTGAGGTCTTGTTCAGTGCGATCAAGTTTATATATATATATATATTAACTTTGTATAGGTATTTATTGTACTTATTCATATTTTCATGTATGTATATTTTATTGAGGGTGCTTGTTGAAAACATCTCATCATGGGCTTTTTGTAAAACAATTTATTTGTGGTTCCTAACTCGGAGCCGATTGTAAATACAGAACTTGTGAAGCAAAAAAAGTTCTAACTTATTTTAAGTTCAGACTAGGAAATTTTAAAAATGACTTTTTCTTTAAATTTTGCTTAATATTTCTAAACCAGCAAAATCACGAAGAAAAAAGTTAGGCAAAAGTATTTCTGTGCATGAGAACTTAATTTGATTTAAGTTTGGGGCTATTGCAAACAAGCGCATGATACCCAATTTTACATTTTATTAGTTTTCTTCTAATATTATTAAACAAATTTTATATTAAAGCGCAAAATTTAATTAAAATTTTCCTTGTAGGAGATACAACTCGTCATATTAATTTTGAAGTGAGTAAATATTAGACTATTATATTTGGCTACCAATATTACTTAGAAAATACCTTCAGACCATTTAGAAATAATGGTATTTTACCTAGTTTAGAATACATTCGATTTTGGAAAAGAAATATTTATTTATTTTTAATTTTTGCATTTATGAGAAATTATAAAAATGAAAATAATTATATTTTATCTTATTTTGAAACACAAATGCATAAGAAACTAATTACTAGTGACTGAAAATTTATTTTTTTACATATATTTTTTATCATGAATTTTTATTTTTCCCGCTCCCATAGTCTTTTTAAATTTTTTTCTTATTTCATTTTTTCGTTTATTGCTCTTTTTCTTCTGTCCGCCTTTCATGTTCTCGCCTTTCTAATGATCTTTTCTTTAACTGTTTTATTTCTACTCTTTTTATTTGATTTTCTTCTTCTTTACTTATTCGTCATCCTACTGTGTTAATTTTTTTTTCTCAAATATTTCTCTTTTTGTAATTATATTCTCTTCCTGATTTCTTTTTATCTGCTTCTTTTACTTTTCCTTCATCTTCTTTTGATAGATTAATAAAAAAATTAAAAAAACACCAAAAACTTCTTGTGTTTTTCTTTCCCTCTCCTTCTTATCATTGTAGTTTTTCTTTCTTTTTCCTCTCTCTCTTCTTTCACATATTTATCTTTTTTCTAATTTCTTCCTTCTAATTCTTATTCTTTTACATCTTTCATTCGCAATCCTTCTGCTCCTTTTTCTTATTTCTCCTTATTTTTTATTGATCTCTTCTTTTGGCTTTTATTCATTGTTAATTTTCTCTTATATTTTAATGGTTTGAACCGTCAAGACATTTATAACCTATATTTAAATTTTGTTTATTTTTCTGAAACCAATGTTTAATATATCAGTGTTTAGTATTTTATGATTCCATAAAAACTAACAAAAATTGACCGATGTAGTTGCAGTTTTTCTCTTAACGGAAATATTTTTTTGTTATCATTGCATAATTTAAATTATGATATTTTCTAAATAAGGTTCTTAAAAAATTCATAAAAATTCTGGGTGTGAGTAGATGCGCATCTGCATTGAATTTAAAATAGGATTAATTTCTATTATCTATTATATTTTTGTTTTATTGATGATTATAATTGATTTTACGTTAAACATTTAATTTTTAAATATCTTGTGTTAATTAATAAATAGAAATATCACTTCAGACCATTTATTTTTCCAGATTACGATATAATTTAATTAAGGTTTTTCTAGATATTATACAGAATATCTTTAAATTCAAGCTGGAAAAATTATCCAAAGCTCTGTATATCTATGAATTTTTTATTTCACTTTATTTTTTCAATTCTATTCTGTTCTCAGTCCCATACGAGTATTTCAGAGCCAATAAAAATATTTGAGACCAGCGAAATCTTTTCTTTTTAAGTCAAACAGCAAAGTATCATCGACAGTGAGATTTTTCCTAGTGTGTATGTATACATTTGTGTGAAATATTTAAAAGTACTCTAATAATTTTCAAGTCGTTCTTCGTTCCTTAATAAGAACTCCTTTACGATATACACACTCCATTGAAATCAACCAGAAGATTTTTTTTTAGATATTCCATATTTCAGTTATAAATACAATTAAAAATTTTCCACTAAATTTGATTGCATATCACAGATCACTGTAATATTTTATCATTTAGCATTTTGGGATTTTTTAACTAAAGACTAGTTAAAATATATATGTATATATTTCCATAAAAACTAATAAATAGATTGACCGATTTAGATGCAGTTTTTTCTTAACAAAAATAGTTAGTTTATTTTTTAGATTAGAATAATTTAGAATCCGAACATATTAAAATTTCATAAAAAGAATCCATTTAAATTAAATTTATATGTCTAGTTTTGTACGATTTTTAATAATAAATTTTTAGATATACCATTTAATATTTTGATAATTTTAAATGTAAAATAAAAATAAATAGGATAAACAAATAAGATGTAAGGAAGGGGAAAATGCCAAGATTTCCTAATATAAATAGATATTGTTTATTTATTAGCATAAATAACGAACTACAGTAAGAGATGGGGGAGTAGTCTTATCTATAGGAACACGGTTTATAAACGGTGCGTTGTGTCGTGCATCCCGGTTAATGAAGTGGCTGCTCTGATCCTATTAATTAGTCTTTAATTAAAGCTATATTCTTGTACATTATTTATTCCTTTACTATTATTATTTTTAATACTTTTTCTTATTCTTTAGTCTTTAGTCAAACGTGGAATCATAAGTGTAATCGGTTATCTATTTACCTTCAATTAATTACATTCAGTATCAAGGTGGTCTCCAGTCACAATACCAACAGCAACATGGTAAATAAAATAAAATGTTATAAAATTTAAACGAGTTATTCATTAATGTAAGTGATTGGGTTATAATTACATATGGAAAAAATTATGATGAAAATAAAACATATATAATTTTTACTATAGGATAAATATTACTAGTAGGTGTAATAAATAACATGCAACACAGCTTCGTATGTATCCCTGCTTAATATCATACAAGTTATTTTGTTTAAATTTCCTAAGTTAAAGTGAAGCTTAATTAATTTTTGTTGTTAAAATTAACATAAAAGAATTAATCCTACAACCCATTAAAATTTATTTACATTCTGAAACTATTTCTCTTTTTTTTAGACATAATTTATTGACCGGTTTGGTGCATTTCTCCATTACTTACTATTCAGTAGCAGCCTGCTTACCTCAAAATATCTCTAACTCCGACATCATCAATTACTTGCTTTATGTATTTTAATATATTTATTTCCCTAACCGTTTTTTATCTTATAAACTTTCTTCTAGAATTCAATTTATAACCCTAAATCGTCAAATTTTGTTCAGAATTCTAATACAAGTTCTCTCTTTTACATGAAACCTTCTTGTTTTATAAATTACTATTTTGTAGCTCTAATAAAATTATTCTATAAAAGATATATTTTAAAAGGGTATATTAAAACCAACAATCCAAAATAGAATCAATAAACTCAGATTTGCATAGAGCTTAACACGGCACGCATGCAAAAAGAACTCCTTCTCGATAAAGACAAAAATTAGACACTACAACACAGTAACACTACCAGAAGTAACCTATGAATGTGAAACACTATTTAATCTGTTTTAGCAAAAAACAGAACAGAAGAACGTCAGAACGTGGAAAGAAGAATACTATGGAAAATTATTAACAAAAACATATAGCAGATAGAAAATATCTTATATTTCTCCCTAATGAAATCGTACATCAGAAGAAGGAACCCTTAGTGAACATCATGAGGAAAAGAAGAGTAGCCTTCTACAGTTATCTAGCAAGATTTCCAGAAGAAAGGCTAACTAAACAAACCGAGAAAAAATAAAATTAAAAACAACCTGTTAAAAGAAATAGAAGACCTTAAAGAACTTAAAATTACAAACGAACAGATTTTGAATAAGGAAGAAAAAATTAACCTTAAAAACAAGAAAACAAAATTAAAAATCAGAAGCTCTGAAACAAAGAAATTACAATATCACAGACAAACGCAGATTCCAGAGATCCAAAAGAATGAGAGATTGTTGGGGCAATGAAGAAAAATTCCCAGAAATGATCTTTCCAACATTGACTAGAATTGCTCCCATGAGGGATTAAACGAGATAAAAAAATGGGTCTATTCGTTATCTTTTTTATTTCTTTTTCAGTTCATGTTTTGCTGCTTTAAATTACAAAAATCATACAAATATATTTTTTTAAATTTGCATTTAATTCTTAAATCCGCGTTTGACATCATTAAATTTTATTTATGCGTAAAAGTTTACAGGGTTTTACCAATTTTTTTTCGATAGTACAACATGCTTTGTAATTTTGCTATGCAAGATGCAAAATTCTGAATCTTGTAATACGTAGTGTTCTTTAAAATTAACATTTTGTTTTCTACCTGCTGAATTTTACAGTTATTTTTTATTTAGTTTACTTTAAAACATAATTCCTCCTCAAGTAATAGATCCAATTATTTTGATTTTAGTCAATTTAGAACTACATTTCAACTCCTTCACGTCTTTAACCTGTTTTCTTTCTTTCCAGAAACTCTTTGTTCTATCTGAATTGTTTTTTGCGTTCTTCAGATCACTTCATTTTCAGAATTTTTCCCTGGTTTTTTATTCTTAGAACAAAAAGTAAGGAAATATATACCCAAATCCGAATTAGTATTATTATTATTATATACTTAATCGATATTTCTTGTAATGAAACATTTATTTAAAATCTCAGTTAAAATAAAAATATCATCATCGATTCTTAACATTTTTATGTTCTTTCTGGATTCTGGATTGTAATTCAATTTAAAGACTTTTGATTCATTTTCTTCTTTCTCAAAAATATAGGAGAGAGATTATATCCTTGTCTCATTTCTCACTCTATATTTTCAATGTTATTATTATAACTACCAGATTTTTACGTATAAATTATAAATAATTTGTCTATGCTGTATTTTAAACTTTTTATTTTATTCTACATTATCAAATTACTTTTCAAAATCTGCAATTGTTAAACGGGTAGCTTTATTTTTTGTTCTGTTTGTCTTTTGAAATTAATCTGAAATTGCATCTTGTATTCCTAAAATATGGCGTTTCAAAATTTAACCGTCCATTATTTTCTTCTAATTCTGTATTTTATTATATCTTTATTATCTTAGGCTCAATTATTAAATTATCGTAAGAATTTATCAAACGCGTGTCTACTGAGTAGTTTAACAGCTTATAATTGGGTCTCAAAATCTCTGCCAAACCATGTAATCTCTCTGCTTGAACTCTATGCATCTACTTTTACTCTTATAAAAAAGGTTTCTGAAAGTGGTCTATTAGTACATTATGCGCGTCCTTAAATTATAAAATATTTATAACTGTTGAAAAATTTAACCTATATTAACTATTGAATTGCCCACATAATTTAAGTATATAAATATATATATATATTTAGGTTCATCATTTGAATGGATGTAGGTGGAACAAATATGAGAAATAAAAACTTCTTAAACTTACATGTCAATTCTTACGAATAACAAATAACCGAAACTAGGCTTACTAAGAAAAGAAAGAGGGAAGTGGTTTCCCATTTGTTATTAAACCTGCTGACCGGCTGACTTACTATTAAACCTATGTTTAAAATGTCATTTTATACAATAAATGTATAAATTTCAAATGTCGTTTCAAACCGATTACCTAATCGCTTTGCGTGTGGACAGATCTGACCCCCCGAACAGTCCTGATTTAAATCCGTGTGTTTATTTTCTTTGGGTATTTCTAAAGGAAATGATATTCCTTAAACATCCTTATACAGTGATGAGACTGCGAGTGCTGATCATTGAGACGTGCAACGAGGTAACCGAGAATATGTGCGGTCGAGTTATTAACAACATAGGATTTCGTGTTGAAGAAGTTGTTAGAAGTAATGGTGGTCATATGGAATATGTAATAAGGAGAACATAATTTCCAGATCTATAGTAAACAGGTCGTATTTTACTATTCTGTATTGCGATTCAAACAAATATTTTTTACCAATACCAAATGCTGGATCACTCTGAATAAAATAAACTGATCTTTTACACCCTGATAGCTTTCCTTTGCATTTTGTCTATCCTTTCAAATGTTCCTACCTAAATAACTAAACAAGTAACTTGTAATTTGTTTTTATTTACTTAA
This sequence comes from Lycorma delicatula, assembly GCF_047948215.1. NCBI lineage: Eukaryota > Metazoa > Arthropoda > Insecta > Hemiptera > Fulgoridae > Lycorma > Lycorma delicatula. The sequence goes on from NC_134455.1 coordinate 76,960,639, forward strand.
GTTCCACAATCTTAGTAATTAAATTCATAATCGAAATCGATAAATAAAAATTATTTTTTTTATTGTGTTATTTATAGTCAACATATAAATCAAGTATCATACAACCATTGTTTTATTTTTAATCTGAATAATTTTGAAAAGAAAAAACACAATTGTCACACCCATACACACGTAAATTAATTAAAAATATTTATCATTATATTTACTAATAATATTTTTTTCTTTATTTGATTCAATGATTCTAAAAAAAACGCGCATGCATAACGTATTTAATTCGCGTGGGTGTGGCGGTATTAGCGGCGACAGTCGGCACTAACTAATGTAATTTTATAACTTACATAAAACAATTTCGCTTGTACCGTCGGAAGACTGGTGTAGCCGCGAGGCTTAACGCTCCAGGTACCGAGTCGACGATCGAGATCGAAACCCAGCCAGAACGAATTATGTTTTTATACTTTAAATATTATTAATTTATTTAATTCTATCCCTCACCTGTATCGTCACAACATAGTGGACGATTATAACAGCATTTTGGTGCAGAGCAATTTTGGAAAAACATTTTTTTTTTCAAATATTGTTATTATTTAATTGTTAACAAATGTGCCTAAGAAAAACCTGACCTTAATTAAGCGAAATATTAAAATACTGAGGGTGACCAGGCTCTACAGCCTGACCCCCTTGAGCTTTTAAGTTGCAAATTTAACTACATCAATGCTCCATATGTAAAAGTAATCTGACCAAGTTTGGTCAAAATTGGTTCAGTAGTTTTAGAGATATAAAGTGATTTAGATGCCATCACCGAACACATACAAGTGCATACGAACATTCGGAAAATTTCTATTCGGTATTTTGGTTTTTTGGGTTCCTCAGGTGTCAAAATGTAAAGAGCCAGTGAAAACCATACATGCCCAAATTGGATCCATTACAATACTTTCCCTTCTTGAACTGTAGTTCTGTAATAGCGGTATCTTGACGGAAAAGTAAAAGTGCTTACAAGAAATTGCGCATTTCGTTTGTTACAATTATCATCTAAAAGTATAGAAAAACTATTAAAATCAAATATTATTTAAAAATAAAACATAAAAAGGATAAATGATGCTAAAAAAAAATTAATAACACATAACATGTCAATATTAAAAATCCCACCGAAAGAAAAACACTAAAACTACTAAATTAACACTAAAAAAACACAGTAAATTCTTTGCTCGGGACTGGCCAATTCAAGTGTGTTAATTGGTATTTACATTTAATAACCTTTTATTCTTGGCTAGGATTGTCCTAAGAGATATTATAACATTTTTAATTCTTCTGCGTTCTTAAGCGGTAAAGTTCAGCGATTTTAATATTTATATGTGCCAAAAAATAATGAAGACGAACATGTTTGAATATATTATTTACTCAGTCCTAATATATTCGTAACAAAATATTATGATACGCTGCATTCTAATTGAGAAAAATTATAAATTTTGATTTATTTAAGATGCCTTAAAATATTATTTCTAAATAAAATGCAGGATGTATCCTTAATCAATGGTATAGAGAAAATACTGTAAGTTTCATTTTTTTATTCATTTATAATTAAAAAAATATAAATAAATTTTTTATTCATCACATCTATAAAGCAAGTAACAGTCATAGTAACCTTTAAATTTCTACGAACAGAGAGACGCAACTTTTTTAATTTATCCTTGATAAATCACAATACTATTAAAAAGAATTATTGGTATATTTTTTAAGATAACTTAGGATTAATTTATATTCACCAGTTATAAAGAAAGATGAGTATTAATTTATGGCTAAAAGGTACAGTTTAGTAATGCGTAATAGATTTTTAAGATAAAAAGATAATTTTATAATAAATAGATAATAATAAGTAATAATTTAATAACAAATAAAAATATGATTTTATTGTGATCTCAATAAACCACAATAATATCAGTTTTAAGCAATTTTGTTTATATAATTGACAGCGATTATTTTGGAAATAATTAAAAGATAATTTTATGATATGAAATATTAAATATTTATTAACAATTTACTATCCGAAATCTTTCAGTAATATAGCTAGCTTACAGAAACCAATTCGTTTTCAGATGTTTGGTAATGATGGGTTATACTAGTAGAGATATCTGGTGGCAGTTTAATACAAGTAATTTTCGTACCAGCTACGCTATCTGTTTAAAAGTGACATGAATATAACATTTCAATGCCGTTTCTAATTTTATTTTTATTTATAGTTTACAATAGTAGTTATTGTTTAAAAACTTTAAAAAATTATAGTTTATAATATATATATATATATATATATATATATCATTTTTTTTTTTTTAAATAATATTTGAGGTGTTTTAATGGTACCTATTTACCATTAAATGTGTACGTTAGCACAGAAATGAAATTTGATTACTTGATTATTATTTCATGTAGCCAAATTAATTACTTTATTTTTTCTTAACTTAACGAGAGAAAAAATTTCAGATTGATTTATAAAACCAATAAAAAATATTTAAAATGTATAAACAATTAAACACTAACTGTTTTTCTGCCCTAATGTTTTAATTAAAAAAAAATAATAATAATAAAATCAACAACTACAACACGCTATATCATAACGAAAAATATTCCTCATACAGTAAGGCGTAGATATCAAGTGTCTATGCCGTATGCTAAAGGCGAAATAAAACCACAGTGTAATACAACATTAAAAATCGAACTTAAAACAACATTACCACCCGACATAAACCAATTGCTATAAATATACGAAACACGTTATAGTAATAATTAAATATACAGATGCACGGACTTAAGAAAGTGCAAGACATTTGATAACAATCATATTGTTCCCTAAAACATTTCGGACGTTAACCCCTCATTTAAATTTTCGACGCGATGCCGCATAAGAGACACAGTTCACAAGGATGTGATATACCTAAGTTGATAGTCCCAGCAAACACAAACGAATGCATCGTTCTGAACTATGAGATATCCATTAGTGAGTCTAGTATGCCCAATTTGAAACAGCAAATAACAACACCCTCTCAAAGGTTATTTCTGCATGAACAGCTCCTGAGTGATATAGTGTCCTTTCCTGGACGTAGTAAATTTTTGATGGTAGCATTTCTACCACTAGCCTCGTTTGGTGCACTACCATCGGTAAAAGTGTAGAGAGAGATATACAATCATATATATTTATATTGATTTGTAATTATTTATGTGGAGTATATTCCTAATGGTAGTAAAACAGTGGGAAAAGCAAAAAGTAAAAGAATAAGGCCTTAAAAATGATATTACAGGTGGATGTTGTAAATCATGTACATAATTAAGTTCAGGATGAAGAGGTAGTAGAAATAAGTTGATTGGTGATACACGTATGTAAATATAAAATGAGCACAATGTTATTTTCGTTACATAGGATTGGACACGATAAAAGCAGCATAGAATAATAATTGAATATATAAAACAAATTATTGATGATTTATGTAAAAATTAAAAGCTTTAGAACAAGAGCGATAAGATTGGGAAATAGAATACAACCAGGCAAATAATTAATAATTTTAAAAAAATCGCATACTTTATCTTTCAATGTAACAAACAGAAAATTATAATTCTATTTTAAGAGAAAACTATTTATACGTACTAAGTAGATATGTGCTTCAAAAAAATTGTTAAAAAAATGTATTTTTACTTTGGTGAAACCATCAAAAAGGTCCATTTGTATTAAAAAACGGCAGATTACAAATTATAAAAATAAACTTTTAAAATTTTTTAGACATTATACAACAGTTTTTTGTAGTTATGTTGTTACTAATTAATTTTAGTTAATAATTATGACATCTTAGCTGAATTTTCTGCTAAGGTCGTCATAATTTATGCAATTCAACAATAATTATAATTAGTTTGATTATATTCGAAATTTATTACTTAACTAATGTTAAATTTAAAAATTACGGAAAATTTTTATTTTTAAACAAATAATCTCTCTGGTACAGAAATTTCAAATAAATACGTTGGCATTTAAAAAGTCAGCTGTGATCCTTTTGTAAACATTAGGATATCCAAAATTTAATTGCGTCCAATAACGACAACAATCTGTCACATATTCAAGTAATTTTTTTACATATAAAAACACGACCCTTAGCAATTGGCATTAACATACAAAAAAGTACAAATGATCACAAATATCACCACAAAAAGCCGTAAAGACTGTGGACAAAATTCAACATATCCGGTCCCAGCTGATGGTTAAAATGAAGTTATAACATTATTTTTTTAAAAATTATATTCTCCTCATCAGTTAATTTATTTTTTATTATGAAATTATATTCTATTTAATAAATTACATAAAAACATTATGTATATTATGGCCGATATTACTTATCGGGTACATTAGAAAGTAATGAAAGCAGAAAATACACTTTTAATTCAAGTTGTATAAAATACTAATTTTATATATAGGTACGTTTTCTTTAACTTTTTTACGTAAACCGTTTTGAAACGTAATATAAAAGACGGTAAATGGAAAACGTTTTCACTACCTAAAAAAATTAAAATATTTGTTTTTTCTTTTACGGATTTTAAAAAGAAAATTGTAAAAATTTGTTTTTAGTAAAAATATTCAACGTAATTTAAGCTAAATGCTAATTATTGTACGGTCTAGTTTTAATAATCAAATTGATAAAACAAAATTCTCTTAAAAACTAACTAGCATTAAGGAATTTTGTTTAAAGTAAAATTTTTCATGATGATGATGATAAAAAAATTCTGCATTTTTTTGTAATTTCAAAATTATTTTTTTTTTTTTGTTTATTAAATTTTAAATCCCAGCCTTCATCTGTGAAATCTGCTTTAAATTAGTTTATAGAAGTTTCTTATACATAACAATATGTTTATAAAAATAAATAAAGAGCTGTGAAATTATTTACGCTCTTTTCCATCCCTGAAGTGTATTTAAATGAAATAATTTTTAAATTTTTACATAAAAATATAAAATAATTTTTATAATTTTCTTTATATCATTTATACTTTTATTATTGTTTATATAGTTCAATAATTTTAACTACCTAATGTATTATATTTTTAAAATATTTTAGTATATTTATTTTATTATTTAGTTGAAATTGAATTACTTTTTAAAAATAATAGAATATTATAATGTATTTATTTTTTTCTTATTTGTATATTACATATACGAGTGTACATGTAATATATATCAATATAGAGATCGCTAAATCATTTTAAAACCTGCCGTTAGTAAATAAATATACATCTCTTGCATTATTGATTTTCATACATATTAGTTTCCAACGTAAAATAATAACGCGTTCAGTAAAACAAAATCTATTGTAATACCAATTGCTGTAAAAATTTTGTTTGTTTTTTACACAGAGAAGATCGAATGCGGTAACGTAAAGTAACTTAGGTTATAATAAGCACATTGTAGAATGAAATCAAATGGGGACTTAGCTTGCGGTAGGCAACAAACTTTCACTAGTAGGTGCGGTGAATTATAAGCGGTTGATTTGAGCTTCCCTTTGTCACCGTTAGAGTGCAGCACAAACCGAAAGTTACACTCGGTTTGCATACCCGCTAACATTCAAATTAATTTTATAACGTTCGATAATATGAAGAATTTTTAAACTAGAAAAAAAAATGCGATAATTAATTGGAAAGGGTAAAAAATAAAATACTTTTATTTATTTCTCATAATTAAACAAAAACTGCTAATTAAAAAAAAATATTTTAGATCGGTTATAAGCACTGTTTCGGAATTCCCCCTCCACAAAATTTTCCAATTTTTTTTGTACGATGTATACTTGGATTATCGTGCAATATTATATTTCATTAAAAATGCATATATTTTAATGATTAGTTAAAATTATTTTGGAGAAACGAGAGTATATTAAAAATTTATATATACGTTTAAATTAACATTTATCATAAATCATTATTACAGTTAATTTTATAATCACATACAATACTTATTTTATATTAAAATAATAATATAATAATAATAATAATAATACCTATTTTATTACAATAATTATACTACAAGATGAAACTTACTAATATGTTGAAGTATCATGCTGAACAAATCTTCTTCATTTTTACGTCGGTGATGCCAAAGAAATTGTCATAAATAAGAATCCAGCAAACTCTATCAGCCATTATAAAAGATTACATCGTTGTTGTATATAGTTTGTATGTTTAAAGATAATTAGACGAGATTAGCAAGCGAAGAATGCTTAGGTTATATTTGGTATGGTTATGTTGATATAATCCACCGCGGATGGGTCTACATGATGTTATATTCTGTCTGTTGGCAGGTCCCTGGCATATATTCTGTCCTAAATATAATTTTCTTTTCGTGTCAACTTCACTACTCTTATTCATTTATTCACTTTAGCCTGTTGCTTCCTCTTTTTATTTCACCTTCAACGGAGCATTCAAGAACCGTATTTATTATTAATTCCCTTTCCCTTAATTACGAGAATAAGTTCGATCCAGTTTCCTTTCCGTCTTCGGATAGTCGCCAATATTTTTCTAACTTCATTTATTTTTTCTTAAAAGTTATACGTTATTTACTCTGCCCACCCATTTTATTTTCTTCATCCTTCTCCTGACCCACATCTCAAAAGTCGCGAATTTATCAGTTTCTTTTTCCTCCCAACGTCCGTATTTCCCTACCATAAAAAGTGTAATCCAAACATAGTATTTTACCAATCTCGTTCTCAGGTTCAGATCCATGTTGCTGTAGGGTAGATTTTTCTTTCTATCTAAGGCTTCCTATAAGTTTCTAATTTTTTTTTTCAAATGTATTTCATAACATACAAAAGTGTATGTTAGAAATCCCATAAAAATATGTTTAAAATTCAATGTTAGAAGAATAGATTGGAAAATAAGTAGTCAATTTCTTTATTTTCAAAATATTTTTCTAAGATATATTCTGGTGCACTCGTCGTAAATCCGCTGGTTTCGAAGTCGAGACCTAAGGTTCAAATCCTAGTAAAGGCAGTTACTTTTATACGGATTTAAATACTAATTAGTGAATACCGGTGTTCTTTGGTGGTTGGGTTTCAATTAAGCACACATCTCAGGAATATATATATATTTATATATATAAATACCGGGTGATCATTTGAAAAATTACCACATTTACTATTCAACAGGTATCAGTCCCATCGTATTTCTGTTTGTAGGCAAGTGTACCATTCTCGGTGGGAAACTTTTTAAAACTATATTCAAAGGTTGGAATCCACCCTTTACGCTACACCTACCCCAACTAAAAAATCTCAAATAGCAATGATAACATTTAATTACATTAATAGACAATCCAAAAAAATAATGAATTTTGGCGAAAATAAAATTTAAATCCGCCCATCCCTTCGCTTGGTAGGTGCGAAAAACCATTGTTACAGCAACAGCGAGGCTTAACGCACTAGGTAACGAGTCAACCGAGAATCGCGTTCAAGATACAGCCAGACCGAGTTACTTTCTTATCCTTTAACTATTTTTAATTTATTTAATTCTACTCACCTGTGACGTCACAACGTAGCAGTCGACTACAGCAGGATATTTTTGGGTGGAAATGTGAATTTGCAAAGAGTTTTTTTTTCAGATATTGTTATTTTTTAATTGTTAACAAATGTGCCTAATAAAAAACCATGACCTTAATTAGGCAAATATCGAGATAGTGTAGGTGAACTCTCGTTACAGTCTCACCCCCTTGACCTTTGAATTTTAAAAATTTAATGGAATCAATGTTTCATATATAGAAGTAACCTGGCCAAGTTTGGTTAAAATCGGTCGAGTAGTTCGGAAGATTTAATAAATAGTTCTGGAGATTTTAAGGTTCGTCAAGGTGATTTAGAGGCCAACACTGAAAACACACACGTACATACAAACATTACCGTCGAGAAAATTTCCATCCAGTTTTTTGGGTTTCTTAGGTTCAAAACATCAATACTTGGTAAAAACCACATATACCAAATTAGACCGATTACAATGCAATCCCTTCTCTAGCTATAGGTGTGATACAACACTATCTGGATGGGAAATCAAAACTGGTGTTGAACGCCATCGCTTGAAAACTTAGAAAAAATCTTGGCTAGGTAGACCGCATTTTAGTGAATTCCTGAATGCTCGGGTGGGACATAAAAATGCCGGATGCAATGCTTTAAATATTTTTGAATAATAAAAATATAAATGTATATTTGTTTTAGTTTTTATAAAAATTTTATTGTTTAATAATTGATCGAGTATTATTGTATTTTGAAGTGAGACTGTTGTCAACATTTGACGTGTTCCAAGAAAAATAGGATACACTTAGTTTCGGAACGGTATAAATTGATAAGGGTGAGTTAATGAAATTTTATATTAGGGTAGTTCAAATTACATTCGTTTTTACTTTCCCGTCTAGCGCTATAGTATCGCTATTACTTTAGAAGGGAAAGTTTTGTAATCGGTCAAATTTGGACTTACGCGATTTTCACCTGATCTTCACGTTTTGACACATAAGGAACCCAAAAACCCCAAAAACCGGATGGAAATTTTTCGGATGCTCATAACTTAAAATTTAACTTTAGTAAATTAAAATTTAAATGTAAAAGTAATAAATCTAAAGCTGAAAAAGAATATTGCGATTTGTGTAGATTTCTACTTAATTAGAACTAAAATTTTAGAATATCAAGTTGACTGATGGTAGTAGTTTTAATTGTAGTGAATGCCAATTGACTATATGGGATAATTTTTCCAAACTTAGCTTAGATTATATCAGCTTATAAGGTAATTTCTATCTTTATAAGTGATTTCTTTATAACAGGCAAGCCCATAAGGATTTTTTTTTAATTTTTGTTTTAGTTCTTAGCGGTATTAAATGTATAAATTTTTTTATTATTAATAGTTTTTTTTTGTTTTTTTGAGAAAATTGTAAATGATGTAAGAACTTAAAGGGTAAATTTAAATTAAATAAGGTTTTTATCTATGCTATGGAAACCTTGAAGTCCGTATTGGATAGTCAAGCATTTGTATTCATAAATTTTATTCATTGCTTACATATAGTATTAGCATTTGTTATTTTCTTTCAATTTTGCTTTTCCTTAATGTAAATGACAGCAAGAGCCTAATATGTAAATCAACATTTAATAGTGTAAGTTTATAATTTTTTAATAATACCAGTAAGAGAATCAATATTTATTTGTAAAAATTCAACTTCATTTGCACTTGGTAAGGACTCTATAAATATGAAGTTAGCCTATTTATTATTTAATTTAAAAGTTGAAAAATTAGAAGGTATTAAGTTTTTATTTTTTAATGTAATGATGAATAAATTAGGTCGTTTGAAATTGTACTCTTATGAAGTGATCTTATTAAAACTTGTTAATTAATATTTTAATTGGATACACAAACGTTTCTCGTAAGTGATTCAGATATTTTAGCTGATAAAATCTAAATACAACAATTTAAGAAAGAAGTATGTAGTTAAATAATAAATGGGTTTGCATTTCAGTATTTTGATTGATAATTCTAAACTCACTTATAAATAAATAAATATATATATATAAATTTATTAGAAAATAAATCAATATACAGATATATATTTTTTTTATTTTAATAGTAGGCTACATAAACTTTAATACTTAGAAATGATTGGTTAGATCTATTATCGTTTCATATATAATATTCTATATATCCTTTATTTTTTGTCGTATATATCCTTTAATTATTAAACTATTTTTAGATTTACTGTAAAGACACTGGCATGTTTTTAATACAAAAGTTAAAACATGAAAAAAGAACTTGATACTAAACAAATAGGAAAATTAATTAGTATTTAAGAAAGAAAAAAGCTGACAACAAAGATATAATATTTTCCTGGCATCGGTTACTTATTCTTATACAGTGGATGGATAATGATGATACTTGAAAAAAAAAAAAGAATTTAATTCAAATGATCGATATTTTTATACTACTATCGGCTTCCACCCACAATATAGTCTGCGTAGTATTTTTTGAGGTCTCTTGAAATACTAGTACTGCCTAGTAAATATAACAAAAGATTCGGTTAAAAAATATGCAATAAATAAAAAGATAGCTTTTTCGATGTTTGACTAAGGGGAAAATTTTTGGGCAAAATTAAAAAACAAGTCCCATATACGCGAGTTCCTGTGTAAAATTTCATTAAAATCGGTTTATCCAGTCAAAATTTATTAAGCTTCAAATATGACAACACATACAAACACATCGTATGTGTTCGGAGATATGTACGAACGAACATTACATTCCAACTATTTCTTTGTTTTTTTTGGGTCCCTGGAACATGAATCGTCGATAAATAGAAAAAACCCGTACCTCCATTTTTTTGATTGATTACCATAACATCTTACATTATAGCTCTAGAGCTATGATACTAGGAAAATCCTGGTAAAAGTGAAAGTTCAGCTCATTTTTTAGCATTAAACCAATGAGATGTTATTGCCCTATACATCTATTTTATTGATAAAAGAAAAACCACTTTTTATTATTTTTATAATTTATAGTTATATATAAATTATAATAGTTTTATGAGATTTAATTTGTTTGCGATATTTCCATTATTTTGCTATTATTATTATTATTAGCCATTTCAGTCGTGTTCGGCCTTTGGTTATTCCATAGGCGAATTACTTTTTTGCAATTGAAATTTTCCTGGAAGGTTTTGCCAGGTGTTGGCAAACACCTGGCACCCAAAACTGGTTTTGGGTGGTTTTTCATTGTCTTCTTCTCTTTTTATCAACTCTCCTCTTTTAATCCTAAAGAAAGGTTGATAAATGTGTGAATGTATGACGTAAAAGGATGATATGTGTGAATGTAAATCTAGTATAGTCTTGTACAGTCTCAGGTCGACCATTCCTGAGATAGATAATTGAAACCCAACCACCAAAGAACCTCCGGTATCCATGATTTAGTATTTTAACCCGAAAAAGGTGACTGTGTTTACTAGAATTTAAACCTTAAAACTCTCGATTTCGAAATCAGCTGATTTGCGATTATTAGTTTTACCAGATTATTAGACCAACCCGATGGGTTTTTATGTATACGTATAAAACAACAACAACAACAACAATAATAATAATAATATATAGATAATATACATATATATTAATTAATGAAATTTATTTAATGATCTGCAACGAATTTTGTATTAGATCTTTGATTATAAAATATTGAATTAATAGTTTACTCAGTAGTCTATAATTTTTAAAAATACAACAGTTATTGGTAATGTATTAATTACCATTATTTTATTCTGAAATAAGGCGTTATCATTCCGTGATTGACAATGAAAATTAATCAATTTTAACTGATTTTAATGCTCGTAATTAAAGATATTTTTTTAAATTATTTAACTCTAATTTATAGTTATACCTCAAGGATGACTGGCTTCATGTAGGAAAGTGCCAGCTTATCTGAGTATCACATAGAAAGGCCCTGGAAACATATTTGTAGATGAGTTTTACCTAATTGTAATTTAAAGTTTGAGAATTAATTTATTCCAATTTTATATTTTTTGTATGAAGTAAAATAACTTCTAGAATAAATATGATTAAAATATAATAACAATGTAGAATAACATTATCTAAAAATAAGGTATAAAGTTATTTTATTCTAAATGTATAGCAGATTGTGATCCTAACTGATAACAAGCTGGTCATGTCTTACACCATCCTACCATCCTTGAGGTATAACCATTAATTGGAGGTAAATAATAAAAAAAATCATTTATCTTTTCAGGACTTCTGCAGACCGAAAAAAACGATAATCTGACAGTTCCAGGTCCGGGCTATACAGTGGATGCATTAAAATCTTCCAGTAATTTTCTCTCAATTTCTGAGGGGTCGTTAAAGATGTACGTGGTCTGGCGTTGTCGGCTTGTTATACCACACCCATTCTGTTGACCATATCAGGCCGTTTCATTTGAATTGTTAGGTGTAATCCCACTAAGTGTTGACGGTAAAGGTCTGAGTCTACTGTACTAGCTGGTAGCAGCAGCTTATGATGCACGACGCTCTTCAAATTCCACCAAACGCACTCCATAACCTTCCTGGTCGTCAGTGTTGGCTTTGCCGCAGAGTGTGGAGCTTCTCCTCGCTTTGACCGCGATCTTTTTCGTACATTGTTGTCGAAGGTTATCGGCTTTTCATCACTCGTGATCAAACACTTAAGAAATAGCTCGATTTTGTAACGTTTCACTGGAGATTCGTAGATAGAAATTCGATCGAGTCGATTTTTCTGAGTCGATCTTGTGGCACCCAAACGTCGAATTTCTTTTTGCAGTTAGCTTTCTCTAAACGGTTTGGTGATGGTTGTTTAGGTCATTGACGATGTCATGACTGCTTACATGCCGGTCTTCCTAACCTTTTGCTAGAATACGCTAACGTTATCTCGTGTGCCAAATGCTCAGTAATATTTAGACTGCCTAATATTAACATGTAGACTAAATGAGGTAGGCATCAAAAGCAGATGGACACAAACCAAGTGATGTTTATCTGTGGAGTTTTGTAAAGGATCGTTTGCATGTACTTCTGCTAAGTAATGATCTACCTGATCTGAGGCACAGGATTAAAGCAAATTTTATTTCGATTACTCCAGATATAGTGGTTAAAGTATGGGACGAACGCTTCTGTGGTTGGAAGTATAGCTATTGTCTCTTGTTTCAAAATTAACTAATGAATTCTCAAAGGAGGTAAATCAATTTTTTTGTAAAAATCTTAGGATTAATACGTTTTTAAAAGAAACAGAATTAATTTAGTTATGGCTATTTTAACATTAATTTTTAAAAAGATAATTTCTCACTCTAAAGACAGGATTAATATCTATTATATAAAAATGATGCAGCAAAACCTAAAGAAAATAAATTTGGGATGATTCTCGATAAACGAGTTCATATAAAAATATCAAAATATTTGAATACACTCTGAAAAAATGATTAGAATCGGTAGCTATAAAAAGATGTTACTTACTCGTACACGATCAAAGGAAATAAGATTTTAGGTTGTCCTTAGATAAATAGAGAAGAATGAACCAAGAATAGGCATTTTGCCTAATACATATATTTAAATATCAAGAGAAATCAATATTTTACTATTAAAAATCAAAAAAGAAACGTTATTAATTTTTAAATCAATCTATTAACCGCACGATCCATTATTTAAAGTATAAATTACACTGGTTAACATGATTTTTGTTTCACGAGTACCAACAGCTGTACTTAATGCAGTCTATTATCTTGTTTTCAAATATGTATTAGGAATTTCTCCATCGCTCACAGTTTTTTGTTATTTCAATTTTATTTAAATATTTTAAAATGTGTTTTCCTTCATTTGTCCATTGTCAAGTAAAAGCTCCTAAAGCACTATAAATATGACGGAACCAAATAAGTTAACTCAAAGAGAAGCGTTGCTACTGTTGTGCAGCTTCAGATGTGTATTGGCATGTACAAATGTGATCTAGTGTAGCGCATATTCATCAGAACGATGCCAGTTGTAAGATAGTAGTGAATCAGTAAACACGTCATTGTGAGTGCTTTGTAGGCCTGAATTATTGTGTATGTTATATTTACAACTTTATCTCTTTTAATTAGTCGTTAGTTACGAAATCCCTAGAGTTTGTTTAAATCAACTCAATAATTTTTGTTATGTATGTGGTGAAGTGACGTTCAAGTCCCAAAGGCGAAACATTACTCCATTAGTAAATAAGTGTTATGAACTTTAATTTGGGTGTAAATTCGGGCCAAACAAGAGCCTGGGTTCCACATATCTATTGTTTACCGTATTCTAGGCTTCTCACTTCAAGGAAAATGGCACACGCCAAATGCCATTTGTTATCCCTATGATTTGAAGGGAACCCAAAAATCACTCTTCTGACTGTTATTTCTGCTTAATAAGCATTGCAGAGATTTCGTCAAAATAAAAACTTAAAGTGGTGTACCCTAACTTACAGTCAGCAATGAGATCAGTTCCACACTGCGAAGAGTTGGCCATACCAAAGCCTCCAGAACATGTGATATTAGATTAAAAGAGCTCAGAATCTGATGGAAGTAAGGAAGAAAACAAACAGATTCAGATGATACAACTTTTGAACAAAGGAGTTTTATGTATATTTTTGAAAGGCTAAAAATTGAAAAACCGTATAATTTTTGCCCCTCTGTATTTTCTCCGATGTAACACTAACGGTATTAAAATTTGGAAAATAAGAAAAGCAGAAAGGAAAAGAGTAAGGCTGTTAAAATGTATTGTTTACATAAATTGGTAGATTACAAAAATCTTTTAAAAGTAAACAGAAAGAAGAAAGGTTTCGATTATAAGAAAAAAAAAAAAACTAGATCCAATAGTATTAAGATATCCAGGTTTAGTTAATATTTTAAAGCGTTGTTTAGACGGTAAAACCTGTTAGAAAGACAAAAATTTGTGTATTTAAAAAGATAACTGAAGATATAAGCTGCAGTAAATAAGGGTTAAAGAGAGCCCAGAGCAAAAAAGAGTGGAGAAACAAATAAAACCATTTAAATGTCTGATCTAACAGAAAACCTGTTCAAGAAGCGTTCTACCTGTTGATGAAAAAGTGGTTTTATATTTCAATAAACATTAATTATTTACTTTATATGCATCTACACAAACGTCTTCAGAGTAAAAACTACTGTGAAGAAGTGGAGAATAATATTGATAAAAATAGAACACTTCTCAGTATCCAATTAATTTATTTATATATTTACTGAAATTCAATCATATTTTTAATTTATAATCAAAACAAATAATAAGAAATCTAGTAATGGTTTACTTTCAAATTGTGTTGAAAACTCGAACTCCAGGAATAGCAATCCATTTGCTTACCTGATTACATCAGCAATAAACTGACAATACATATTAGGTTTCACTCACCACGTTAAATTTCATCTCCCCAAATCCGACACCTTGCAAATTTAATTTCCACTCATTTTTGTCTCATCTTACTTGTCTTAAGTAAATGTCAGGTAAGCAGTAGTTAAATTACGCAATATACTATCATCAAAGATATTTTTATGTATTTTTAAGATAGTATTTTCAGAAATGTATATTCTTTACTTCAAAAACGTAAAGAAAATTAAAAAGAATGCCGATGTAGGTGTACATCCGCATATTATTATAATCATACTCATTATAAAGCTATATTGAATAATAATAATAATAATAATAATAATAATAATAATAATAATAATAATAATAATAATAATAATAATATATATAATGAAACATATATATATAATCTTGTGAAACAATCAAAGTACTTAAAGTACAAGAAGCCGGTGTTAAAGTTGCTTTCTCTGTGAACAATGATGTTCACTATTCATCTCGTCATTTTAGTAAAAATGACAAGTGATAAAATTAAACATTTTTAAAAACCCACTCGCCGTTTCGAAGAAACATATCTATCTCTGAGGTGATACCTATCTAATGCAATGAGGTGATATCTTTGTATTGCAGAAAACCGAATCAAAATTGGCCCAATAGTTTTAGAGAAACGCATCTAAAGTAGCACTTTCTGGTGACCTATGACGTTAAAACTAATCTAAGAACCTGCTGTGAAGTGATACCTATGTAATGCAAAATACCGCATCGAAATCGGTCCAGTAGTTTCTGAGGAAATGGTAACACACACACACACAAACTCTTACCCCAAACGCATATATTATCGCCGTTCCGTCGTGGGTAAAAAGAATGAAGTGGTCACTAATAAGTTTCAAAGTTATCTCCATTTCACTGGGAGTTTGGCATATTAATAAGCAACCTCATACTTAGACCACCTACAAAAGGCTATGGAAATTCGTTTTTTCTAGTATAGTATGGGATTTTGTTATTTCTTAAAAACGGCTGTTTCATTTTAACTATAAATTTCGACTCAAATCAGATCATGTACATCGTTAAAATTGACGCTTAACATACACACAAAAACATTTTTTTCTGCTTTTTCTTCGCTATGTTCTAAAAGAAAATCATTCAAGCCATAAAAATATTAAATTTGTTTAATTCAAGAAGTTGGAGTAATCTGAGAACTTTCCACATATTTTTTTTTTTTTATTTATTTAAAAGATATTACTTCTTGAAAACGGTAATGTAAAATAGTTAAAGTTTTGTTTATTAAAACAAATATTTTGGGAAAATTCCCCTTCTGACTAATACAATTTGCTAATCCATATCTAAAATTAAATACAAATATAAAATATATATTTATAATTTTATTAACTGTATATAGCAAAAACAGACGTATGGTAAAATATCAGTTAACGAATTAAATGATATAATAATATTTTATTTTATGAAATTAATTTGGTCAACTTAACATAAAAAAAGGAATATTTTTCACTTACGTAGAACATTATGAAATTTTAATATTTTGTAAAGGATATAATAATAATTTTAGATTTGAATCCTTATTGTAACAAAAAAAAAAAAAAATAATGAAAAATTTACATAAATAAATTTTGAAATTTTTTAAAGATAAGAAAAAGTACATTTTCTACTGGACTGGGTGAATGTTTATAAAATCAAAAAACAAGTCCACAAGCAATATATTCTTCTATCTTAATTTCTTTAACCGAAAATGTGTAGGTTAATTAAATATTAAACGTAATGATTGCATAACAATGAATCTTTTATAAAATATTGGTTACTTACTTTTAATCACTTATTTTATTATAATTTTACTTGAAAAAATATTTTCAAATGGAAAACGTTAGTGTAAAATTATGTTTATTTTAAATATTAAAATTTTAGAATATAATAAAAGAAATCATACGATTTCTAATTATGATTATTATTCAAATAATTTTGATTTATAGGTCTTATTATTTAAATTAAAATTTTTATAAATGATAAGATTGTAGCTAAAAAATAAAAAATAAAAATTATTTATTTATGGAATATCTTCGTTAAATTCCATTCCGTTTTGTACGTTCAGCTAAAAGAGAAGTTCACAGAAAATGTACGACAAATAATAAGTGTACAGTTTTATTAAAGAAAAAAAGATATATATATATATATATAAATAGTTTTTTGTTTTAAACGAAATATTTCACATGTTACATTAATAAAAGATAGTTTTTACTAACCTCTAAATATCAGATATTTAGTTGGAGTTAATATTACACTCATAGATATGAGTAGTAGTGAACACTTGTTTATATACGCTTGAGTGAGCAAGCCAGTCCGTTGTTAAAACCGACACCTCTGCTTTAACGATGATTATATCTTACCAATTTAAAATAAAGTAAATAATTACATGTAATGTAAACTTTTCCGTTATAAGTTTATGTACATTTATTTACATACGTGAAAATATACTAATTTTATGTTATGAGTGTTTGCATGTACGCATATATACTCACGCATATATATTAAAGATATAAATTTTAAACATTAATCAATATAGAAAATAATAATAAAACCATTAGCTTATTTGTTCATAAAAACATCGCCTAAATTAATTTAGGACAAATCAAAATACAATAAAGTGATAACAATAGACATTGGTTATATAATGTTTAATTTTTTATGATAAAAAACGCTTAAAAAATTAAAATTATACTTAGTGAAGTTTTTCTCAAAATATCAGATGTGGTTTCTTATGAACAAAAAAATTAATTAAGATTTCAATTTACGTTAAAAAAAAGCAGACGATACAGTTATAGGACTTTCTCGTCACGCGGCTTTTTTCTGATGCACGGCGTACACGCACAATTTAATTTAAAATATTTATCATTTTATTTAAATATAATATTTTTTGTTTATTTAATTCAATGATTCTAACTAAAGCGCGTGCGTATACCGTATTTCATTCTGGCGGTACTAGATAGCCACTACTTTAAATACTTTTTTACACTTTAAATATTATTCTTTTATTCAATTATACCGCTCCCCTGTGACGTCACAACGTAGCGGAAGACTACAGCGGCTGTACATTAGTGCTACCTAGCGCTCCTTGGGATGAAAGGAGATACTAATGACGCAACATATCTACTTAGTAACTAGTTTATTTAGAGGATTTTTTTGGGGTGAGGGTGCAATTTTTAATGTTTTTTTAAAATAATATTATTTTTTAACAGTTAACAAATGTGTCTAAGTAAAATAAGACCTTAATTAATGGAAATCTCGAGATACTGCGGGTGAGTACCTCCTACAGTCTCACCCCCTTGACTTGGTCAGAAGTAATCTGACCAAGTTTGGTTGAAATCGGTCGAGTAGTTCTGGAGTAAAAGGTGATTTAGTATCCAACACCGAACATACACACGTAAATAGAATCGTACATACACACGTAAAATTTCAATCCGGTTTTTGTTGTTTTTGGGTACCTTAGGTGTCAACACATGAAGATATGATGAAAACCGCATATGCCCAAATTGATGCGATTACAATACTTTCCCGTCTAACGCAGTAACTCTGCTATAGCGCTAGACAGGAAAGTAAAAATACCAACTTTTAAGCAGAAAGAGTTAAACTAAAACGATACTTCTCATTAATCTTCAGACTACTTTTTTTTACAAGCACGAAATTATTATTTAAAAATTTGTTTTGTTCCAGTAAGTTTCATGTTTCAATAGCTAACCATCACATTAAAATAACAGTTTAACCAATTATTTGAAGTACTTCAAAAAATTATTAAAAAGTATATTGTAAAACTACTAAAAATTTATATTATTTAATGATTCAAAATATTTTGCTTTATTATCTTTTGGTGTAAAAGAGAAAAATCATAACCAAAATTATATGTACAGCACAATACAAAATAAAAATAAAGACGAGTACGTCGG
Organism: Lycorma delicatula; assembly: GCF_047948215.1. NCBI lineage: Eukaryota > Metazoa > Arthropoda > Insecta > Hemiptera > Fulgoridae > Lycorma > Lycorma delicatula. Next base: position 76,979,459 of record NC_134455.1, read on the forward strand.
TGCGTGGTCACTCGACATAAGAAGCTCCACAGCTTCTTACGCAATATTATATGAATCATAATTGGTGCAAAACAACTTATACTCAATATACACAAATCATGTTTTTTTTTTTTTCACCTCTACACGCATAATCCGTGTATCGGAATGAGAAAGTGAGTGAGAGAGAGAGAGAGAGAGAGAGTGAGAGAGCGTTTACCGAAGACGCGTGTTAATATCTATATATAGCACGTGGAGATATAGTGGGGAATCAACTAACGGGTGATGTGTGATGTTTTTTCGTGATAGTGAGTGATGGGCTACGGAATGGGAAGTCAACTGAAACTTCCCATCCCATCCGTGATATTTTCACAAAAGACTAATGGTAACATTCTTTGAACAAGATTCTTGAATGAAATGTGTTATCAGCTAGCGTGTGACGCTTTTTCGTGACGTTCGATTTTTCTCAATTGACTCCCTATCCCTAAGCCTGCTTTAAGAAGCTTCGCTTCAAAAATTGGTACATTTCTTATTGTTTTCACTCTTTCTTCTATTATTAACCTCTTTGTTGACTAAAGTCCAGTCCTAGTAAAGCAATGTAGTAAACCCAAAATCCATGTTTTTTTCAGAAATTTCACTCAATAATATTTAATCGATACCATTGAAATGGTTTACCAAGACATTTTTCACCTTACTATATTACTGCTGAATAATAACTCTATGAATAGAACTGTTATTATATACAGTAAGTAATTTAACTCATCGATTTACACAATTAAGAATTAAAAATTTTATTAATAAAACAATTTGGTCTAAATTTAACTTATAACTGAAGAAATAATATTTTTTCATGTGGAAATATTGTAAAAAACTTTGGTGTAGAAAGGTTAGAAAGTAGAAAAATGTTGAGTTACGACATGATGTTACTGGGAATGTGATACTAGTCTACAGGTCTTTACTTTTTAATGTGTAATACTAAGAACAAACACAACTGCCTCTTAAATAATCTCTTAAATAACTGATTCGTACAAATAAATTACTAGTCTGGTGCGCTAATAATGATTTTTTTTTTAATTAATTTAATAATGAATTTAAAAAAATAATATTTTTACAAAAAATTTTCAATTTTATAAAAAATGTAATAAAAAATAATGAATGGTTAATTATTCATGAGGTACCATAATGTAAATAAATGTGTTTAAAAAAATATTAATGTTCTAAAAAATTAATTTTTTTTTAGAATAAATAAATAAAAATTATAAAAATATAAAAGATTAAATAAAAAAATCATGTAATAAAAGTTTTTTTTTATTCAATTTCTTTTATTTAAATAAATATCTAATTGTAATATACGACTGAATAAACGCTACTGTTAATGATGAATGAATAATACGTATATCAGTACAGTACAATTAACCGACACACTCGGAAATAGTCTTACGTCAGTTTGTTTACATAACCTTCCCTTGATGTATATTTCATGTCTTAAGGTTGAATTAAAGGTAAAATTATTACGCTTTTCTTTTCCCCATAAATTTTTGTTTTTTAAATATAGATACTGAGAAACGTAACTGAAAAATTTATTATTATTAATTTGTTTTTAATACAATATAATTTATACGGTTTATTATATTCTAATCTTTAGGATTAGAAAAGTATGAATAACACTAATATTATTATCGATAATATTAAAATCAGTTAAAGGAATGTAAACAAATGAGAAAATGTAAAAATAAATTTATGAAAAAGTTGTAAGAAAAATTTACTTTTTTGCTTCCAGGAATTTTTATCTTTGCATATAACCTGTTAGTTACGGTATTTTTAAAACAGCAAGTTATTTTAAATATGATATCAAGAAAAAAACTTTAATATCATTTGAATTTAAATTTTCAAAAGAATTATATCAATTCTACAGTAAGTGATATTTGAACAAATTTTATTGTATTTTTTATATTTATATTACTCACCACCGTAAGATTTTTCTATCATTTTCGACATTTAAAATTACTTTTTTTATGTTTAAACTGATCTATCTATTAATTTAAAAAGGAAATGTTATGTTTTGTAGATTTATGTTGTTTATTCCATAAAAATAAATTCTTTAGAAAGATAAACATTAGTTCCCTTTCAAGAAACATCTCACTGGAATATTTGTTTGCTTTATAAATTTAATAAGCTATTATTACTGAAAAATTGAACTGAGTTTTACATAAATTATGTGTTATTCCGCATTTATATTTACAACTAGACCATTTCCATCGTAAAAAATTATTCTAGGTTGCATGAAAACTAAGGGTCTTAAAACGAAACACATGTCATTTTTATAACAAACTGTTATTAAAGCGATCTATTTTTGTCCTTTTATAAGCTCGAGAAGTAATATATGTAAACAAATAAACGATAACGTAAAACCTAGGGTAATCTTAAAATTAGCTATGTTATAAATTTTATAAAATTACTGGAAACGAATAAATTTTTTTAAATTACAACAGGCCGGGAGAAATAATAAGATATTTGAGCGATTCTTCATACAGAAAGAAGAAGGGTTTTCTTCCCCCACCATATACATTTTAAGGGGAGGGGTGCAGCCTAAGATCAATATTTCTAGACGCGCTCCTTCAGACGAGCCTTCTGATTGGCTGAGACGCCTCACTCCCCCACCAGATAAAACGCAACCACCTACCCCTTACCGTCAACAAATAGCTGATTTTCTTTATTAACGAAATAGATTTTTGAAGGCGAATTGGGTTATACACGGGAACCTCTCCCTGCGCAGTGTGTCCACTGTTTCTGGACTGAACCCGGCCGGATATAAAAGAGATTGATTCAAATGTACTATAACGGTTGAACGCGTTTACAAGTATTCGGCTGACCACTCGATAAACACAAACCAACTTTCACAACCCAACTTCATGATAATCCAAAACGTAACAGTTTTATAAACTCTTCAATATTTACACCTTTAGATAATAAATTATTAGAATCAATCAATAAAGTCAATTTGTTTTTTGTTTTGTTTTATTTTGTTTGTATTATTACTTACTCATATTGAATTTTAAAATAATTTAACGAAAGAAATAATAAATATAGTCGTAATATTCGTTAGTTAAAATATAAATCTAAAAATTACAATCTAAATATTCTACTTTTGTTATTAATAAATATAATTTCCATATATAAAATAGTATACTACAAATAATTACTAATAACTAACATATATATTGTTTATGATTGAATTAGTAAACTTACCTTTGTTGTTACGTCGATTCATCTTGCAGCAGACTTCAACGAGTTAACAATCCTAGTCGAAGACGATTTAACTGTCGTAGTAAAAGTGCAGTTATAAAGCTGTTAAATATGATTTTTTACAATGTCTTAAAAAACGGTTCAAAAAGTAAGCGAAATAAAATATGATATACATAAAATATATCGATATAAACGTTAAATGTAAAGCTCGATAAAAGAAGAAACGTTTAATATCGATTATCACAACGAAATGTTTTTTCCCGGTTAAAGAAATTCGTTAACTTCTTTACTTAACTAAATGAACTGTAATTATTTAAAAAATACCAATCTATGATGTTTCGTATTTTTAGTTACCTAAATGCATGTGTTAGTACACAATTAAACAATACTACAGTAGAACGTCGATTATCCGGAATAGTTAAGGGAAGGTTGGTCGACATTATTAAAAAATATGAATAATATAACGTAACATTTTTTAATTTATTAAATATTAATAAAAATAAAATTAATATTGTTCAATCCTTATAGTTAGTTATTTTTTTTATTTTTTGCTATAATAATCATAAGGCAGTAACAAAAGCCAGTAGTAATTTAACTGCAAACAATTTTTTTAAATTTTATTCTCTTCAGAAATCGGTTTATTAAGTTATCTTTAACTTTTGATATTTAATCCTTAGTTTACTCCATTAATTTCCTGTTTCTTGTTCCCTTAGATGTTCCAAGTATTACACAACCATCAGGTTATAAAAGTTTGCTGTTTATAAAGACCTATAACCCTTTTAGGTCTTATTGATTAAACTTTATGTTTGTTAATTATATATATATATATATATATATATATATATATATATATATATATATACTCAAATTTTAAAAATATTAATAAATTCAAAATTTTTTTTTAATCTTCTAATCTATAGATTATAAACGACACACATAAACTAATTGAATAAATTAACGATATTCCTTAAAATATTCCATTAAATTTTGTAATAAGAAACTTAAAAATTTAAGAGTATTTTTATTTTAAGAAGAAGTAACCGTAAGAAAGGAGAATACTGAAAAAATTATGATAAGAGGTCCAAAATGGTACTACATAAAACTGAAACTAGTTCTAAAAGAGTTTATTTTTTTGTTTCCAGTAGGTAACCACTTAATAAGAATAACGTACAGACCAAGTTTGAACTAGAAATCCATGCAAATCAAAGCACAAAGTAAGCTGAAATCTGAATAAATATATCAAATCCTTATTCATTGATATTAAATATTTTTTAAAAAATATTGTAATAAATACTTGTTAAATTTGAATTTATAATGATGTAATAAGGTGAGGTATGAAATATAAAACTTATCGATATCAATTCTGTGAATAAACTATCGATAAAATTGATAATCATCTACTTCGGTTCTTGATATATTTTTGATGAAATTCGTTTCAAAATTGTATCCGTCCATTATTTACACAAATATTTGATTTAATATTCAAATGTACTATTAAAATTTTAATATTTCATGGAATAAAAATTAGTGTAAGTAGTTTTATGCCTGTAAAAATTCTTTAAATAAGTTAAAACTTGTTAAAGCTTACCATACTTAAGTTACCTATTAAGTAAAGTGAGATCACAGATAATCGACGCTTCAATATAGAATACTTCTTGTTAATATTAAGTAATTTTATTACGTATATCTTTATTTGATTAAAAATATATATATTTAAAATATACCAAAACTATAAAGCAATTGTTTTAAATGCTAAAATTATGAAACAAAAAATCAATATTCATTAAAACTAAAGTAACCTATTTTCAAGTTGTCTTTAACATATTTTTTAAAGTTTATTTAAAAAAACATGAACGCTATACCTGATTTAAGAGTTGAATTTATATTTAAATATATATAAATAATCAATTTATAATAGAGTAATTTAAGTAAAATGATTTAAGACTGAAATTACATTCAATTTAGTTAATATTATTTGCAAATTAGATTTTATTTAAAATACAATAGTATTTTATTAATTAATCGGTCAACGTTTGTACTTCTAATATTTAAATTATAAATGATATACTACTAAAAACGTAATTAAGAATTAATTTATATTAAATATTTAACAAATTAATTCAACTTAAAAAGTTTAAACTTTGAAATGATTAATCTCAAATTGACAATTAAACAATAATGCAGCAGGGGTGAAATCGTGATTTATTTATAAAAGCAAGTATTAAATTTTGAATTGATTGTTGAGTTGTATGTAAGTAATTAGTAAAATTAAATTGTGTAAAATAAAAGTTGTGGTACCTAGGTTAATATTGTTTTACATTGTTAAATAATTTAGTATATTATAATAAGCTAGTAAAAATACATAGTATTATAACAAGATCACAATTGTGATTTTCATAGAAAAATATTACAATATGTAGGACCAGAATAAATTTATTTTTTAAAAAATAGTAATTTGAAGCTTTTTAAAGATTTTCAATCAAATCCTTAAGAAACTTTTACCTTGGATAAACAATATACCGTAATATAAAAATTAAATTGATCTGACAGTTATCATAGCAGAAAAGTACAAAAATAATAAATAAAAAATAAAAAAATATCAAGAACTTGTGAAAAGGAAGAAACTGATGTAAATTACCAATCTGTTACACAATAACCTACGATGATTTCCTTATTCACTTTTCAAATTATCCTATATAAATAAGAAAAATAGTAAAAAGAAAGAATGAGGATATATTTATAAAACTAAGGGAAAAGGAAATCCAGAATGAAATAATATTTTTTATTTTAAATACAATAACATAAAAACTGATATAAAGTTTAAAATTGAAATTCTATCACCTGTTCAGATAAATTATAATTTCAAATTAAATATCAAAAGGATATGTATTATTAATTAATTTTTTATTTACTTTTAATTACTCTGAGAGAGAAATATAATTTATATGAAGTGTATAAAAGACTTTATTTCAACTTTGATAGAACAAAGAAAAAAAATCAAATTGCTGAAAAATAATATCTTGTACATTTTTATTACAAAGATGTTTTTCCATTTTTTCTGAATTATGGTAAAAAATTGTAAAAAAAAATCTCTTATTCATGAAAGGATAACAATTTTTTTAAGTATCAATTTGTTTATAATTTATTACTATTAAGGTTATTTTTCATCTAATAATGTAAAGTAATCAATTAAGTAAAAAGGAATCTTATGGGTTTTAAATATTTCAAAATATTTTTGTTGCTAAAATCAACGGTTTTTAAATACTTACAAAAAAAATCTATCCCCTTTCGCTGTTGTAGTATTTAAATACATTATAGATGATTCTATTTTCTAAGGTACCCAGTACAGTAATCCCTCGTTCCACGCGCTACCCACACAACGCGGTTTCGATATAACGCGGTTAACAAATTGTGGATAGATTATCGCAATGAAATTACAGTTTCTATACAACGCAATTTACAGATTTTTTTTAAATCTACGAATTTATGTTAGTGGAATTACTTCTTATCAAATATATATATATATATATATACATATAGAATATGTATGAGGGATTTATAATCAACTCCCAGCAAAAACTACTGAAGATAAATTGATGAAAGGTAAATTGATTTACACCTCCTAAATGCAAACAAAGAAGGATTTTTTGAATTCCGAGTTTGTATGGTTAAAATGGATAAAAATGAAATTTACTATTTTTTTAATTTCTCGAAACGAATAAAGATATCAATTTGTATTATGGTATGTGGCATTAATCTCATTCTGGCATGGCATTTTTCATACGTTACAAAATTTCCATTTCATATTGCTACGCACAAGCTTCATGCTTATATGGTGAATAAATCATAAAACAGAGTAACTTGATTTCTTTTTGAAAACAGAGTATTATTTTAATTTATCAGTAAAAATTGAAGATATTAAATTGATTTTCAGTGTCCGTAATCATCATGTAAATATCTGTTCATCGGGTAAAAACCGGATAAAATGCATTTTTACCCGTACGAAGAAAGAGTAACCAGCTATAACTAATATTTTTAAGGTGGAGGCCGACTATCTGGCAATTCGGATTCTTCAATTCACGCAAAGTTTTGAGTCCTGTACTGTCCAAACTGTTAGTCTGAAGAATTTACAATACGCTGATGTTCTTTTATAAATTGAACAGGTTTTAATATTTTAATTATCAATATTATTCTTACAAGATTGAGTTTAATGAACACAGGGTCGCCCAGGGTTCACAATCCTCTGATCGCATCGGGAAACTTAAATAACCATGCAGCGTGGGCGAAGCCGTGACTGGTGATCTATACGTATTTATAAATTCATATATTTTATGTAGCATTAACATAAAAAGAATTTCTTTGAACTGATAGAGCAGAAACTAGAAAGAATAATTAAGATAGACTATTCAGTTTAATATAGGCCAATACAATATAATGTTGTGCCCTGAAGTCATTCTTAAAAAAATTCCGTAAATCCAGATACAAACTAAATCTTATAATAAATGTTACGCACACTTTGGATAGAGATGGCTGTAACGATTTGGTTGAAGACGAAATTGTAAATTAATTGAAAAATAAACTGATTTAAAAGAGGGAAACTCGTAGATTATTAGATGACACTGAAGCAAATGCAAATAGAGGTGATAAAAGCAAAATTTTGATGAGCAAGTGAAAGAGTTAGATTGTAAAACATTAGCCGAAGGTTTAAGTTTAGCAAGAAAAATAGCAATCTTTCTTACGAGAAATGATCCCTCAATAGAGACCTCTGGAAATTTTGCAAGGGAATTGGGTATTTGTTTTGTACCATATTATTATCTTAATAAAAATTACAACGTGATTTTAAGTGACAAAAACAATTGGCCACTGCAAAACAAAGAACACCAACGAAATCTAATTCTCGAAAACAGCCATAGGGATTAGAAATGCTTACTATTTAGTTTACCTGTAGTATGGATGTCTAATGAAATACAAGTACAATATTGAATTTTTAAAATAGAAAAATTACATTTTTTAAATTTTCTTAAAAAAATAGTTTCTTAAGTTACGAGTACATGAATAACCTAATTTAAATAAAAGATGTTATGTCTTGCACATGTCTTGTTGTTTTTGTTTTGTGTTTAAAAGCAAAACACGTAAACAGAATCTAACCTCTTTTTTGTATATTGTGTCTTTTAAAACGCGATGTATCTGTGAAATCAATTAACCTTGTTAAACGAGGAATCACTTTATTTAATAAATGCCTTTCTATGATATCCTCAACCATCTTTTAAATTATGGTAATAATTTATGAATGTTTATTATTTGTCCAGTTTGTTCGGGATCAGTTTGATAAAGCGGACCTACAAATTAAACTTTGTAATTTTTACTGGACTCTTTCCTAACAATACGTACATCTTTACATTAATGCAATTCTAAACACGTGTATTCTGATTTCAAACAAAAAACTGTCCAGACAATATTTGATGACGTATAGCCTTCTGTAAGACAAAACCATTAAAAGTTAAAATAAGTCGAGCAAATGTAAATAGCAGTGTGTTAAAGAAATAAAAAAAAAACTGTGCTTTTTAGGAAAACATACATAAGTATTTTCTTTCTATACATCTTCGTTTACTTCTTTTTCTTCCATTTTTTCATTATCTTCTTTGCTTACTTTTATTCCAATTGTTCTTCTTTGGTTTTTAATTTGTTATCATTCTCGTCCCACTCTTGCTCTCCTTTCTAATCCTTTTCTTCATTATCCTTCTTCTTCTTTTTATTTTGATATTTTCATCTTTCTTTTTTTCTCTCCTCTTCTTATTCTACTTTTCTTTTCTTTGTAGCTATCTTTCCTTCCCATATTTGATGTATTCTTATCTAAATTACTTTTAATATTCACGTTCATACTTAGTTCATTACCGCTGTGTCGTATAATCAGTTAATTGTTTTTCCACATCATTTATATAGTTGTTGTCGTCACATTTAATTATGAATTACTTATGGTTTTAAATATTTTACCCTACTATTCCACCTACCTCATCAATTGCTGTTTCTTATTTCATTTTGAATCTGTGCATTAGTTTATGTACAATTCTTCACTCTTTCTTTTCGAACTTTTATCTACTGCTTCTATGATCATTAACCAAGTTTTTTCGTATATCTGTCGGTTATTGTTATGGTTTTAATCTGATGAAACAAACTTTGTTTTCTTTAATATTTTTTGACTCTACTTTGTAAGTATATTTTTATTCTACAAAACACAAAATCACCAAGTCTTATTACTCTTTTGACTTAACCACTATTTTTCTAACTTATTGTAGTCTGAAATATATATATATTTATACCTCTTCACTTATTAAACTACTTTTTTTTTTCTACAATTCATGGAATATTTTTCAATTACTCAATTAATTCATTGTTGGCACAATTAAACATCTACAATTTGTTCCCTCAGAACAATGAATAGATGTGTTGAATGTATATAATTGACTCAAAGGAGAGAAACCCAACAGCTTTTTAACTCTATGAATTCTGTTTTTTTTTCCAAATGGCTCACTGTTACTGCCAATAGATGATAATGAAATGAATTCTTTTTTGTAGCGAGTGAACAAAGGCCATGCCTGACAGGGATTCGAACTCATAACCTTCGGATGAAATGCAAAGAAGCTACCACTCTACGAAGATCGGCTTAAGTAATCTTAAATGATTTTTGGTTTTATCGAAAAAATTTAGAGTAATGGTGTTTTTCGTTATTGTCATTATCGGGAAGAACCCTTATTCTATTGTTCACTACGTAGTTCCCATTTTGACTTCAAGGTTGGATGGAAACCAACTGAAGAAAAGATAATTAGACAGGGAGATTATTTTTTTTTTTCAAGAACGTGCACTCACACCAACCCATATTTTTAACAGTTGATTAATAATTTAATATATACTATTAATAATTTCTCCCCTACACACGAAATATGGAGTGGGTCATCCGCTGGTCACGAACATACGATGACCAACTGGTCACACCTGGTCATCTTAATTGTGATCGACCGTTTATAATTCTCGCACGTGACTTGATCCAGCTTTCTATATCACAGCTGTCACTACAGTCAACTCCCTCAGGTACATTCAGTTAACAATCTATTGCTTAATACAACTAAACAAGCCAAGTACAATTAATTTGAAACATAAATTTTGCTGGATTAGTAATTGAGTCATCGTCTTGCAAATAATCTTATTTATATCTAAATTTACATTATAGGCGTACAAATAATCAAGCCTATAATAATTTTTTTTTTGTATTTCTTTAAATAACTAGGTTAATAATACTTATTAGAAAAACTACAAGGCGAATTAATCTTTTTAATTCAAGAAAATATTCTTCTGGAGAAAATTATTTTAATTAAAAAAATATTAGTTTACATAAAAAACAAAAATTCATCTTCTAATTTATATAAAAAGCACAACATATAAGTAATTATTTTTATATATAAGTATAATAAATTAAATTTATTTAAATATATAAGTTTTAAAAGATAATTAGGAAGTAAATATTTTGTTTTTATTTTTTGTCATTAGGTGTTATTTAGCTGGTTTACCTGAATTCTGAATATGTTTCTATTCTTTACTAATTTTTATGGGGAAGAATAAAAGTAAATAAGAGGAGGAAAAAGTGGTAATACGATTTATAAGATTATATTTTTAACAAAAATTGAAAATAAATTTGATAAATGACAATTATCTGAAAATATTTTATTGTTTCCGGAATAAATTTACTGTAAGTAAATAAGAATAAAAGAAAAATTACGAAGTATGAAAAAAAAGAAAATGTGTAATAATAATAATAATAATAAATTAGGAACATAATATTTTTAAATTTACATGTTTTTCAAAAACAAAGTTTTTTTGAAAAATTGAAGGGAGATTATTAAAGGCGTTTAAGGAAAATGGAACTAATAAATATTAAAATCACGAAAAGGGAACAAGGTTTGTAGCCCATATTAATTAAGACAAGTAACTTTCTTAAATTATCAAAAAAGAGGGTTTTACCCAGAGATAAGAGTGTAGAGGATGACAAAGATTGGTATACAAAAGAAGATTTTTCAGAATGTAGTAAACGTAAACATAGCAAACAAATATAGTAAACGTTTTAAATATTTCTCAGAATGCAGTAGTAAATTTAGAATCAGCTAAAATTTAATAAAGAGAATATGAAATTAAAGATAATAGTAAACACAGTTTAATAATTTGTGACAATATAATCTTTAATTCCAAAGTATTTATTAGATACAGTTCGTCTCTTTAATTCTTCCACATAATTTACTTAAATATTTATTTTACTTTTACTGTCTAGGGAAATAGATTTTAAAATTATCTTGTTTCATCGTGAATATTTAAAAACAAATTATTTATTAGTCTCCTAATACACTTCGTGTGCTTTATTGTATTCTGTTTTTGTTTCAAATTATTTTTTCTTAAATAAAATAATTTACACAACCAAATATTTCTTCTCAATTTCTTTTTTTCGTTTAAAAAAACCAAATCATTAGAGGATATTTTCTTTTTTATTAAGTTCTGCTATGTAATATTGAAGTTTCTACAACACAATTGTGAATTATTTCATCAATTTATTTGAACACTGAAAAGTAATAGGTGAAAAAAATAAACTTTCCTTTTTAAGTTATAAAGATAAGACAGTCTTTGATTTTTACTCTGATTCTTAAACATATTTTAAATGACAATTATTTTACTACTTATTAAAAAATCCTTATATCTTCATTGTAATACAAACTATCAAATGACTTAACAAGTTAAATTTTTGATTGATATAATACTAAGGATAATAAATGATAAAAGATTGCTCACTTCAAAAGAAAAAATAAAGCACCAACATAATATAGGAGAACAATTATAAATCTTGTACATTTTATCTTTTAAACCATTCCTTTATTGTTCAAAATTAGCATTTATTATCCTATACACGAGAAAAAATTTAAAAATATAACTTCAAAAATTAATTAAAGGCAATGTACAGTTAGCTTTGTTTATCCCTTCTCTGACAGTTAAATTATCCTTTCTAGTATCCGTTGAATTATTTAGCAGTATTGTTAGGATTAGATTTTGCAAGGAAAATATACAGTGGAATAAATAAATAAATTTAATCCATACAAATAAAAATAAGTGATAACAGGTAAAATACAAAAGTAAAGTAGAAAAATATTAAATATTAGGATAATATTAGAATAAAAACAGATAAGGTACTAGTAGAATAAAGGTAAGAAGTATAAATGAGACTTTATAAATGAGACTCGTAGAAGAAAGAAAGAAAGAAAGATATGGTATTGATAAGCTGAAATTTTAATTTTATGGTCTTTTGAGAACCTATCTCAAATTTTAATATTGGGGCCATTTACACCCCATAAGTGTTTGTGATTGTCCTTTTCTTTTATGTCTTAATGTTTATTGTGAAGTTTGTGTTTTTAAATAAAATGTAAGGGCCCTTTACACCCTTACATATGACGATCCTGATGGAGATAATAATTTCTTTTAAAGAATGTGACGAGGGCTAATGACCTTAGCAGTCGATGCCCGTAAAATTTCAGTTAAAAAAAAAAAAAAAGATAAGAAGTCATATATAAATTAGAAAATAAGAAGTCAAAGCAGTTAATGGAGTTGTTATATGCAAAATATTTTCCTGTCTAATATCTCTAGGTATAGTGGTCAAACTAATGAGTAAAACAAAAATGTATATTTGTGAACATTGATATTTTTATAAAAATATGAATAAAATTAATCAAAAACGTAAAAGAATGATTGAAAATCTGTTAGAACTTACATTCGAACAGTAAAAAATTGAACTGATCTGTATAAATAAAAGACAATCTTTGTTTTTTGTATGCCTAATGACTCAAAAAATAACCGATTTTGCAGAAATTTCACCATTTATTATTATTTATCCTGGAAGTGTTTACATGTTCAAATATATACATCTTTAAACAAACGCACAAATAACCCAAATTGTCTTTTATACAAAATTAATTCGTTGTATATATTGAGAGATATCTATATTTATTTTTGTTGTTTATATCGATCTCTGTCTATGTCAATATCGTTTCAATATATGCTGAACTTAATTGAAAACAATGGTCTTTTATTTCCGCAATTTAACCTCCTGGAATTACCGTTCAGGTATTACCTCAGAGGATGAATGAAGAAGATATGAATGAGTGTAAATGACGTGTTGTCTTGTACAGTCTCAGTTCACCATTTCTGAGATGGTTGGTTAATTGAAACCCAACCACCAAAGAACACCGATATCCACAATTTAGTATTAAAATCCATATAGTCTGTTTTAAAATTTTCACTGTATCTTTTTTAAACGTTCTTCAGTATATGGAATTAATAACATGTAAACAATCCCGGAACAAATTATAATAAATTGTGAAATTTTCAGCGAAATTGGTTAATTAGTTTTTCAGTAGTTAGACACACAAAACAAAATATTGTCTTTAAACCATGATAGATTTTTTAAAAAAATGTTTTTTTTTTGAAAAATTTTACTTTTACTTTTAAGAACACATTCATGAGAGCGAAACCGCGGAAGATAGCTAGCTAGTAAAAATTACAACTGGTTACCCGTTTTAATCCTAAAACCTTTATTTGTAAATTTCAGAATGAAATAATGTTACTATTTTGAAAATAGGCTACTTTATTACTTTTATTTAAGTACAAAACAATTTTATAATTCATACCTGGATAAAAAGTAACGATGTTCTGCTCCATCATCTCACCTGAAAAATTTGAAAAAAAAAATTATATTATTAGTTCAAAAATTTTCCACAATAATATCTTATTTTTTAATAGCCTCACACATACTACCTACTTCAGTAAGTCATCCTTTAAAAAAAAAAAATAGGATGGATTTTCAACAAAAATTTCTCATGAAATTTGATGAAATTAAATCAAAGCCATAATAATCTTATACTTCAAGTTTCATATTTTATAATAGGTTTATTGGGAATTTAAAAACTTTCCTTCTACTTATGGACCTAATTGATCAACATTGAATATAGAAAATTCTCTCATCTTTTATGAAAGCAGAGAATATTATAAATAAGCTCAATGATAACGATAAAGAAGTACCTTTATTTTCATATGGAGTTTTTCCAGTTGTAACCAGCATCGAAAAATATGTCATCTTATAAAAAAAAAAAAAAAAAAAAAACTAAAAATACATACGGGTAAAAATTATGAGGATAGCTTAAATATAAATTATAAGCTACAAAACTGTTAATATTAGATTTTAGGTAGATACAATATTAACGAAGGAGTAATATTAACGAAGGAATATAAAACTAACACTGTTCAACTCAAAAAAACATTATACTAAAAGTGAGAAAAATATCTCAAATAGTAATTATTTAAATTTAATTAGATACCAGGGAGGTTTAGAAAGTTCGCGGCTTTATAAAGAACACGAGGTTTTCCAGAAATTTTTTTTCAAAGTAATCAGTTTGCAATTAGTACATTTAGATCAACGACTTTCCAACTTATTAATACACTTAGTATAATGCGATTTGTCGAATTGTATTTCGCAAAATATGTGTTGTCATTGCTTTAACCTATAATTTTGAAGTGAATCTTCGTCGAGTGTGCTTTGCTGCACAGGTTTGGAAGAGGACGTAACCGACGGAGCCAAATCCGGTGATTACGGAGCTCTGTGGAAGCACATTTTGAAGGGATGATAGTAGTAGTATAGTAGTCTTACAGCAATTAGAAATGTGTGTGTAGGTCACCATTATCATAATGAAAGAGCACTATGTTTTGGCCAGACATAGACGTTTAGTATAAATAAAAGCTCATCGCTCCAGTAGTGAATCGTAATAATCCTTGACTTCCCATCAATGATCGTGCTTTTCTCCAGGGAGTCTATGAATACCACGAGAATCTAAACAACCGTAGCCATGATCGTTCCTGTAGACTGAACTTTTCTCCCTTTCTTTGGCACAATTTTACCTGTTTCCATCTACTGTTTGCACTGTTGTTCAGTGTCTAGCGTATAATGTTGAATCTATATTAGATTCACTATTGCTAAACGTCGAAGAAACTCGGCGAAATCACGGTTAAATATGTCTAAAAGCCCTTGTGAAATATTCAGTCGAATGCCTTTTTAATTGACTATAACAAATACAACACCTTTGGAGCGAAAAGCTCCAAACCATAACTAAACCATCGTACAAAATGAAATGGATATTGTCTATCGAGATGTTCGTAATGTCAACAAGCTTCTGACTCTTCAGTCGGCAATCTTTTAATACGGCTTTGTGGATTTTTATGTAATGATGATCATACCGAGTTTTGAACGTCACGGACGTTCATCATCTTGAAAGGATGTACGAAAACGTTTGAATTCAGCAGCTCACTTCCTTATTGAAGATTAACGGAAGAATCCTTTAAAGTAGAAAGTAGTTCCTTTTCCATATATATCGGTGTTAAATCCCTTAAAATAGAAGAACACTTTATAACAGCTCAAACTATACTTTTATTCATTTTTCATAAAATGTCAAAATTTGGCTTGTTATAATCGATCACCACAAAAAAGCAACGACCTGAAGCAGTCTCAGCCTTGTATTCCTTGTAAACAGCTTGCAACTTTGCTTCTTTTGTCAAGATAATTCTTCTTCGTGTTCCGGCCGACAAGCGCTCATCTTTACCTACTCTGGATCCTCAATATACGAAATAGACCACCCCCTTTTTCCAATTCACACATTTCACCACTGACTGGAAGTTTGTTCGCTCTGTGAACGATCATAACTTTAGTTTTTCCTATGTTTAATTTCAGCCTAGTGCTTCACTTTCTTGCTGAAATCGGTCGAGGATCTTAGACATTTCACCAAATAAATCTATTGCATAGCACATACATAATGCCTATTAATTATACTTACATATTTTTAAAACTACATAAAATTTTATTTCACTAATAATTTTTTAATTGCCATTGAATTATTATTTATTATAAAACATTTTTTTACAATCAAGGGTTAATAATTATCAAATCACTATATTTAAATTAAAAAAAAGTTAAGAAATTAAATAAAAAAAAAAAACAAAAGGAGATGAAGTCTGATTCGAACCGATGTGCCTTCTCTTTCCGATCCGAATATATAAATTAATTAAAATTTGAATTTTAACTTCCATTGCAATCAAAAAGGGAGGTGCACTACTAGATGTTACAACAGTGCTAAATCCAAAATTTGAACATCCTACAGCTAATCTTTTGGAGTTATGCGAGATACATACGTAAATATATACATACGTACATAGAGACGTTATGCAAAAACTAGTCAAAATGGATTCAGGGAAGGTCAAAATGGATATTTCCGTTGAAATATGAAAACCGAAATGTTTCGCTATCACAATACTTCTTTTACCTCGTACAAGAAAGTAAAAAAAAAAGAAAAAAGGAGATTGAAATCTGAAGATAAACAATAAAGTTGTATATAAGTGATAAAAAATATCTTCCATATTTCACGTTATTTTAAGAAATAGATGTTTTATAAATATTCATTAATGCTAATTTTCAATAGTATTCTGAATTAGTAGAAAGAAGGTAGATTTTTTACTAGATATAACTAGAATTTCATATTATATTACGTCCATTTTAGCATGAAATAACCTTCTGCAGTAAGCTTTTATAACAAACAAGTTTTTTATTTCCACCCACGTCATGAAGTTGAAAATTAACTATTATTTTGTTAGGCTTTAAATCATTAAATTTATTTATAACTTTACTGTAGCAGGGTTTTTTCTAAAAGATTAATGTGGTGTAGTATGTAATTTCTTTTTATAATCAAACCCTCCTCTTTTAATGACACTTCCATAATTAAACTTAGAGATATTAAAACTTTTTCATTTATTTAATAAATATTATTTTTTTGATTATTCAAAGATAAATTAATACTTTTATTTACAATTATTATTATTTTTTTTAAAATTCATACAACGTAGATTATCTTAAAATTTAAAGTTCTTTTATTTAATGATTAATAATTAGTATTAATACAAGTTAAAGCAAAATTAAAACATATGTTTATTAAACACTCGATTTTTCAATGGTCAAATTATATAAATACCTAAAATTACCTTTTGAAAAAAATATTTTTATATAAATCATCAGTGAAAATTTATAAAATGTGCATAATTCTTCTCATAACACGAAATTTTATCTGAATATTAGATAGGGTTATCATCCTATAAATACTTGTAATTTCATTCCAAAAAAATCCTTTTTTTTAAAGCATATGCGGTAAAGAAATTTGATTACTGTGTTATTAAAATTAACTGTAAACAGCGGTTAATATAACAAATTAAAAAAAAAAAAACTAAAAAGGGTACTAAAAACCGTATGTATTCCCAATGCGATTAATGGATTACCATTTATAATTAAAATCCTCAATTGAATTTTCAGAAATTATACAAATAAAGTACAAATTATGCTAATCCGATTAAGTATCAACGTTATTTAAATAAACAAAAATAAAATACAGAAGCAGTTGAAATATTCGTTTGTTTTTATAGGTAGATTTCTAAAGCACATTTTAATATAGATTCGCCAATATAAACAACATTTGAAAAACCAGTACGAGAGAGAGAGGACTATTCGTAAAAGGGTTGTATTAAAGTGGGTGGTAAGAGTTGTAAGTGAGCAGAATAGGATAATGATAAAGAGTGGGGGAAATAGTGGAACAGGAGGAAGAGGTACAGGAGGGAGTTTGCTAGGACAGGGGAAGGCAATTTGGGTTTGGTGGTCTAATCAGGGAGGTCGTGGCTATAATAGCGCGAAACAGGCCACAACATAACTTGGTTAACTCTCAATCATGTTGGCAGTTGCCAACACAGTCCCGTGTATCCGGTCACCGAACTTGGCTTCCAACCCTGTAAAAAAAATTTAACTCCCTTCTCATTGCCACAAATTAACTGATTAAATGTTTAAAAAAGTTTGTTTTTCGTTTTCAGTATTATCTGTATTATTTCTTTTGAAACATTTAAAATAAGTAGTAGCCTTTAAATATATATATATATATATATATATATATATATATATATTTTAAACGTTTTTATATCATTAATTGAAATGTAATACGAAAAATTTGTAAGAAATACATATCACGTAAAACTACCTACAACAATGAGCTTGGTTGATTAATTCTTCCTATTCAAATTATGAAAGGTACAACATTAATTGTAATCTATATTTCTGTACAGCTAATGAGCCAATTATCAGAAATAGTTTGAAATGTTGCAGAATAAAGAAACTAGCCTCTCCTAACGTACAGTTTTGGGATAAGGACCCCTCTCTACAATACTTAAACTTTACTAGACACGTAATATCAATCGTAGATAAGTTTAACTAAAGTGAGGAATTTATTTATCCGACCATGATTAACAAAAAAGTAAAGCAAATTTATTGCTACTTTAATTGTGGAGTGGTAAAAAAAAATTATTAAAAAAATATAATATTAAGTTTTTAATCTGTTTGTTTTCTCATTTTTCCGCCATCTCATCAGAGCAAAATCAAGAAAAAACGAAATTGAAACATCTAGAAGTTGTGGCGTATAAAGTGTATTGAAAATAAAAGTAACCTAGTTACGTTCTCTCTCCGAATAAACATCTTTCACCTGATTTATATAATAACATTCAACTACCATAATCAGCTTCAGCAAAATTCGGGTATATATCTATAAATAATGTAAACATAAAAAACTCATATTTACACAAAAAAGAAATACTGAATAATAAATTTCGTCAAATATATAGGATTCAAAATGAAACTTAAAAATTATGTTATGTCCAGTTATGGAGAATATCAGCTTTTGGGATACCCATATCAACATATGGGTATCCCTACGCCGGATTTACAACGTTAATTCAGAAACGATGTTTATTACAACATCTAAAAATTATTGCTAAATCCAAAATTTGAACATCCAACCATCCAAAATTTAATTTTCTTCAAATTAAATTTTGAACAACAATGATGAAACTTGAGATTTTACATTCTAATTCTGCTTTTTACTTTTTTTTGCTAAATTTTTACTTCTGAAAAACAATGTACTTGGTGCGTTAATGAATGTTGAGCTTTTTTCTTTCAGAGTACTTGAGATATTCACTTCATCTCGAAACAAATTCCCAAAAATTTGAATAAATTATAAATTAAAACGTAGCATATTATGGTAAATCGTTGAGTGCACTTAAATAAGCGTAATGATATTTTATTTTGTTTTTGTTTATAATACAAAAGTAATTTGACTAATCTAATGAACACCATCTTTTCTGTTCAATCATTGTTTATTTCTATATTTTGTATCCTCTATAAGGCACTATGTTACAAAAAATCTGAATTTGTATGTCATAATATAAATGATCTACTAGTCTCTATATTTTTCCATCTCAAATTTCTACTTTCTTCTCTTTATCTTAAAATCCTTCCATTTCGCGTTTTATAAATCCGCCTAATTTTATCAATCAATCTATCTAATATAAATTTTACGAATACAGAAAAAGCAGACTAATCAAAGCTGAAGCGGTGAATATTTTTTTTAATTTTCCTGTTATATTTTCAAAAATATAGAGTATTGTAACATGATCAGTATAACGGACCAGCAGCAAACAGCCAGTAGTTTTGAAAGGCAACGTTTAGCACGATCATGATAATAGCGATATCAGTAAGCCTGTAATAATCACGAGTAATGGATACGTCACAAATATTCCAGATGGATAGTGGGTGAATACAAGAAGTTGTTAATTGAGTTATTGGTAAGTAGTAGTGGAAGTAACAGTATTATATTCATTCATGAAGTGTAGGGTAGTTCTGTTGTAAACACAACAGTAAAAGTAATAATATTTGCAAAACGTGAATTGTATGAATTTTAGAATTTTCTAGTACTATCTTATTGTTAAAACAATATTAGCTTCTAGCGGTCATTATAAAGTTTTTAGTAAATTGGTCTGTATTCTGATTCTGGTTTTTATACTTTAACTGTTACTAAATAAATCTTGTCTTTTTATTTGAATTACTATACTACATGTTATACTTATTTATTATTAATTTTTTTATATGTTTTTAGGGTAATAAATTGTATTTGCAGGAAATTTTTATGTTTGTGGGTCTCTCAATATTCTTTTCAAACCGCGAACACGTGACGGTACACTGCAAAAGTAGTTCGGTTCAATAAATCTTTTGGGAGATTTATAGTGAAAAAAGATGAATAAATTAAAAAAAAAAACCAGTAAGAAATAAGTAATAAATAGTATTAGTGAAACATTCATTCGAAGTTTCAAAACGAAATTATATTTCGTTTACGTGAATCTTTTTTTGGAGCAAAGAAAAAATATATCCGGTGTCATAACAAATATTCTCTTTTAAATCATTTCATATTTTTATGTAGTTTGTTTTTCAATAAAATAATTGGAATTTTATTTTACTGAAATACCAACAAAAAAATCATAAATAAATAAAATGTGATAATAATTGGTAGTTTTATTTATATGTATATATATTAGCTCTGTTATTCGGTATTGCCCGGATTTTGCGCAGAGTACAGTAAGGAGACTTCATTTAAATATTTTTATTTCTTGTGTGTAAATAAGAGAAGAAGGAGAGTTATAGATAGCGTACTGCAACAATTTTATTTATCAAAAAGCTTTTACTGTAAAGCTTGACGGTACACTAAGTTTTTCATTGTCAGTCCGAAGCATAGACAAATAAATTTTTTGGCGTGCCGCTCTTTAACAAGCTTCGTATAATTGGCCACGTGAAAACATGTAATTCCCAAATTAATACCTGCCACGCAAGACGATGCCTGCCTTCGACATTACCCTTGCCCTTAATGAAGAATCTCTAACACCATCATGGTGCAGGCGAAGTTCTCTTTCCTCCAACTTTTTCCTCGTTCTTGTCGAAGAAACTCATCAATGCACCTACTGTAGACAAATATCCCGTTTTTCGGGTGTCCGACGGAAAGATGGCTTTTTATTTTGGCTGCAACAGTTATTTGACCAATACTTCCTTTCCTTCTGTGGCATTTCAGTAGGTTTCTCTTAGTATCTAAGAATTTCTTACGGTGTTTTCATAGTATATAAATTGAAAAGATTGATTAGTTATAGAATCAGAATGAGATTTAATTAGAGAAATATTTACTTTTTAATTAAATTTTGAAATTCACTAAAATGCAAGTGGTATTTAATCCGGCGAGTATGTCTTCATTTTATTAATTACATGAACTGTTATATATATATATATATATATATATATATATATATAACAGTAAAACATAATTACGTTCAGAGAGAAAAACTGATTAGTATCTAAGATATTTACAAGCGTAATAATTTTAAGAAATAATGGTAAAAGTAGTTATAATCTGGATTAAATCTTTTTCTTTTGATTTAAAGCAAAATAGAAAAAATTAAATTCATTAGTTCTGATACGCGTACATAGTAAATATAGAATGCAAAAATGTTCAATGCAATATTTCAAAAACTATTAATTCTCCATCGCCCTTTATCGAAAATAATTTTTTTTCCACTTTCAATTGTCCTACTATTGGAAAATAATTTTCTCAATAATCATCGATTTCCATCATAGACTTTTTTTGCTATTTTGTAAACCTAACTGCAAAATTTGCGGTTGATTAGAGGCAAAACCGAGAGAGTAAAAAAGAGGTTGGAAGTATTTTTTTAAAGATGAAATGTTGTTGGTAACAATTTTCCTTTCTTCTGGAACTGTTGTTGTGCAAAATTTCATACAACGGAAAAAATGACATATAAATAAATATAAATGAAATATTTCTCTTTATATAAATATACAATATATATGTATATATATATATATATATATATATATAT
This sequence comes from Lycorma delicatula, assembly GCF_047948215.1. Taxonomy (NCBI): domain Eukaryota; kingdom Metazoa; phylum Arthropoda; class Insecta; order Hemiptera; family Fulgoridae; genus Lycorma; species Lycorma delicatula. Next base: position 77,001,554 of record NC_134455.1, read on the forward strand.
ATATATATATATATATAACAACAGGAATGTTGTATACTTGTATAACTTAAGTATGTAGCTCTACTGATTCCACATATTTACTTTAATTATCGATCGATTAATCGAAAATGGAAGACGGCTAGAAAAACTATATAAAAGGAAAGAAAGACAAATATCAGCAATAAACTTAAAAAAAAAAAGAAAATGGTGATGGCGGAACCGCAGTTAAAAGTAGCAAAATCGTTTTATGAAGAGCATAATTCCTAACAGTGGATATTTGGTGACAAACTGACAAAAAAGTACATTCTGTGAATTTTACAACACATTTCTCAACTATATAATAACTGTTGCTATAAAAACTAATATATGTCGATTATTTCAATCCGTACTTGACGGACTTATATCATCATACTTGTCACTGCAGCTGAATTCCAGCAATTCAAAATTAACCACATGTGCAACTCTAAAGAATCAGATTTCTGTGCACATAAAGTAAATAATACTAGTCAAAATATAGAGTAAAATTTGGTTTTTCATTTACTGAATTTCCTTTAGTATGTCACAAATGAAAATTTAATAAAGATTTATGATATTATTGATTTCTAGCCATCACCAATCAACCATTAACGTGATGAAACGTCAGAATACAAATGTTACTTAGGCAAACAATTGAACAGTATACTTTAATAAAAAAGCTGATGTCATAGTTACAGGACTTTCCCGTCTCGCGGCGTTTTTCTGATGACTACCACACACGGGCGCGCGCGCGCGGGCGCTCGCACACACACACACACACACACAATTTAAAATATTTATCATTTTATTTAAATATAGTATTTTATGTTTATATAATTCAATTATACTAACTGAAGCGCGAGCGCATACGGTTTTTCAATTGCGCGGGTGTGACGGTACTAGCGGCCACATTAAATGCTTTTTCACACTAAATATTACTCCTTTATTTAATTCTACCTTTCACCTGTGACGTCCCAACATAGCAGACGACACAGCAGCTGAATGTCAGTGCTAAACTAGCGCTCCTTGTAGTGAGAGAGGCTCTCTCACTCTTGCCGCAGCATACCACTTAGCCACTAGTTTATTTAGAAAATTTTTTTAGGGTGGGGTTCCAATTTGAAAAAAAATATTTTTGCAGATATTATTTTTTAATTGTTAACAAATACGCCTAAGAAAAAAAAGGACCTTAATTAGAGAAAATCTCGAGATACTAAGAGTGACCTTACTCTACAACCTTTTAAGTTGAAAATTTAATGGCATCAATGCCCTAGATATAGAAGTAATCTGAACAAGTTTGGTCGAAATCGGTCGAGTAGTTCTGTAGATATAAGGCGATTTAGAGAGCAGCACCGAACATACACACGGACATACGAACATCCTGAAAATTTCCATCCCGATTTTGGGTTCCTTAGGTGTCAAAACGTTAAAATCCGGTGAAAACCTCATATGCCCAAATTGAAACGATTACAATACTTTCTTTTCTGAAGCTGTAACTCTGTTATAGCGCTAGACGAGAAAGTGAAAAGAGTGGTCATAATTCCAAATTAAAAGAATACATTCTTATTTATTCTTTTATCTATCTTTTTTATTATAACGTCACAGCAACTTTGCAATCTGTTCAATAAGATAATTGAACAATAAGTAAATAAGACCTATTTGAACAAGCATGAAGTGGCCACAGACCCAGTAGTTTGTGACTTAATAACGAAACAAAAGATCCAAATCTAGTTTCTCATCTGACAACCCGATAGCATTCCAGATTGCTAGTTTGAAAGTTGTTCATTTTTTCTCAGTATGACTCAGGAAAAGTCTGAACATCCTGCCCATCATTCACTCAAATCTTTGAAACATATGGTCCACGATATGCATGAGCCCGTGAAATTTCTGGATATAAGTAATTTGGTAACCGTTGGAACAACTCATCTTAACTCGTTCAGCGTAGGTAGGCCCGGAAGTATTCAGCCTATTTTTATATTCATTGTCACTGTTACCAGAGGCTCCACACATTGTAAATTTACCACCCTAGATAGGACCAGAAATATCCAGCCTATTAACAAAGTTATTATTCTTATCATTAATATTATTAGTATTAAAAATATGAGAATCATTGTCACTGGAACCAGTGACCCGTACATCACCTCCTTTGGCAAGTGCAGTGTTGTTATTTACAGTAGAATTAGTATTATTGTCATTAGAATTGCTAGTAGTTGTAACTCTGGAAGGTAGGGCGGGTTTGGGTGGATAGACCTAGTCCTGTATTGTGGATAGATTTTACACCCTTTGTATCTGGCTGGATGTTGATCGCCGTAGTTAAAGCAGGAATCTGGGAGCTGTGGTGCCTTAAAACAGTTAATAGTCCCATGATCTGCACTACATTTTATACAACGGTGTAGCGGATTGCATTGATTTTTGGTATATCCAAAGTGTTAGCAACGTTTGCATTGGACCACTTCTCGTTTGACATAAGGAGTCTCAAAGCGTAGAATTGTATAATTCAGAGATTTACCGTTAAAAATTTCCTTATTATTAGATTTCGGCTCTAAATCAACGAAATAAAGTGGCAACGATTCCTTCTTTGACGATGGAGAACGTTAGTAATATTTCTAACCTCGAGGCCTAATTTAGTCAATTCATCAGTGATTAGCGTTTCGTCTTCCGAGTGATGCATGCCTCACATGATCATTCTATATGCCCTTAAATTTTTTATCAATTGATAATTATCTTTTATTACTTACATAATAAATTTAAATACTTATGAATTTTTTGAAATATTATTGGAAAGTTTGACACCTTAACCGAATTCTTGGTCCACTAGTTCTCATTTCTTTTTAAGAAAAATTTGTTTAAAAAGAGAATTTTTTTATAGCAGTGTATAGTTCTAACAATTCCTTACGGATTTTTTCATAGTTTATAAATTGAAATGCTTGAGTAGTTTCTCAATTAAAATAAAATACAAACAGGGAATTTTTTAATTAAATTTTGAAGTTCACGTGAAGAAGGACGTGATACTTAATCTCATGATTATATATTCATTTTATTAATTATATGAACTCCGATATAAACAAAACATCATTAGTTTCAGAAAGAAAAACTGACTAGTATCTCAGATACTTACAAGCGTAATAATAGTTTTTAGAAAAATCGGTAAAAACAGTTATAATCTGAATTCAATTCTTTTATTCCATTTTCAAGTAAATAACAAAAAAATTGATTTCATTATCTCTGATAAATAGTTTATATTGAAATTACAATTTTACTTATGAAAGCATAAATAGTAATTGTAAAGTAATAAAGATTTTATTTTCGTTAGCAATTACTTCATTATAAAATTAATTTTATATCAGACAAAAATAAAATAAACTTTTTTCATTATTAAATAATATAAAATTATAATAAATATATATAAAACTTTTTAGTTTTATAACTGAAACTATAAAAACTGAAACTAAAAAACTATAAAAACTTACAAAAGTAAAAACCAAGGTTTTTACTTTTATAAGGGTTAAAAGTATAATTTTCCCTATTACAGAAATTTCACGTATATAATATCTAGATGTGTCCTCAAGTAGAAAAGGGTTACAGCTTTATGTAAGAATAATTAATTATGATGGACATTTACAACGCAAAAATTTAAACTCTAAAAGTTTTTGAATAGCTATGGGTGAATTAAAAATAAAATCTCTCAATGTTAAGTGAGTTTCAATGTTTATGGACCCTGTTTAAAGTAATTATACATCTAAAGTAAACCTTGGTTATTCATAAGAGAAGTTAAAAATGTCTTCTTTAAAAAATAATAAATCAATTATTACATATATTATGCTTGTAATTTTGTTTAGAGGTTGAATTTTATCATGAACTGGAAAGTATTAATTTTACAAAAAATAATATAATAAAAGAGAATTTTAAGTTACTTCATAAAATAAGAGAGATATAAAATTACTTAAGATTTGTAAATTAAATATTAAAAAAAATTAAATATACAATAATAATTGGCCAGTTCCTTTTTATCTACATCTACAATGTTTATTATATTAACAATAAAAAATGATGTATTCAAGGAGTGCAGAAACAATTGATATTCGAAATTAAAATCAAATTATAACCATAAGTGAGTGTCGCTACTACTGGAGTTAGTTGGATAATTTGCAGAAAATAAATTGAAAGGGATCGCCATCACAATAATGCATGATAATCAGCACTAAGAAAGGAAACGCCAACGCATTCCAAGTTAGAGATAGATGTAACTTTTGAAATTAAATTTAATTTCAAAACAAGTGAATAATCTAATTCGTGGAAAAGTAAAAGTGAATAAATAAATCAATCATGAATATATTTAAAAAAATTTTAATTTAAAGTTATAGAAAGACATTTAGGCAACCCCTATTAAATAAAGAAATTGCAAGAAATATACCCACACCCATAAATGGCGTTCTGCGGAATACTCTATTTGATAATGATTTAAAGTATCTGAGGTGTGTGGCATTAATAATATGGCATTCCTTGAATGTATTGTATCCTTTTATACAGGTAATTCCTCTCTTTTTTTCTGTTTAGCCTCCGGAACCACCGTAAGGTTAATACCTTACGGTGAAGTACCTTACCTCTGAAGTAATCTTCAGAGGATGAATGAGGATGATATGTATAAATGTAAATGACGTGTACTCTGAACAGTCTCAGGTCAACCATTCATGAGATGTGTAGTTAATTGAAAACCCAACCACCAAATAACACCGGTATCCACGATCTAGTGTTAAATCCGAATAAAAGTAACTGCCTTTACTAAGATTTGACCTTTACAACTCTCGACTTCAAATTCAGCTGATTTGCGATGACGGGTTCACCACTATACCAACCCGTTAGGTTTATAAAAATGTAAGAAATATATTTATTGTTTTCTACGGAAAGGTATAACTTATTTGTCGATTACTCTCTATTTGATAATGATGTAAAGTATCTGATGTATAAGTGGCATTAGTAATATGGCTTTATTTGAATATATTGATGTCCATTTGCTCCAGTTAATTCTGAAAGTAAAAGTGTCAATTTGGATAAACGTCAACTAAATCTACATTTATACTATTATATAAAGAGGAAGAGGGTTTCTGTTTATTCGGGGTAAATGAGAAAGCTACTCGATCAATCACAACCAAATTTTCACCCATGTTTTTTGGAATAACTGAGGTGGTTTTTGTACATATTTCATCTCTAAAAAAATATTTGTTGGAGTGGAGATTTGCCGGTTAAAACACAAACTTTATTGAATTGAATTAATGAACCGTGAACTGTGAAATTCTATCACTGTGTAAGCTGGATTTGAACCGAATGATCTGCATCAATCGAATTAATAATACTCCTATTACAAAAATAATAGAACTAAATTTACGTTAAATAGAATATTAAATAAATTTAAAAAATTTCTGTTTAACAATAATGGACTTCCTGTGGGAACTTGTGTAACGTTAGAGTGGTGAAGTATGCGAGCATCTCGTGGGAGACTAGAACAATTATCACAATCAACTGGTAACAAAAGGGGTTCCCCTGGGGCGCTGTTTTCAGAGGTGTAATGGGGTGCTCTTATAATATGTCTCAATTAATTGTTCGATTTTAAAAATTCAAACAGGGTGCTTGTTAGTAGGTTGAAGGATAACCTTTGCATTCTTCAGGTACACAGTGATCTAACAGAAGACTGTTATTCGGAAATGTAAATATACATAAAGTTTGTCTGTTGGTTTGTAATCGGAACACGTGATAACCTACCTTACTTTAAAATTACATTCAAATTTGCAGGATACATTCCGATTATCCCAGGGAAGGTTTTAAGCCATCGATCAAAGCTCTAGCTTCCTTGAAGGTTGAGATATTAAACATTCATTATTTCTACATCCCGGAGGAGGGTGAAGTTGTGAATAAAAGATATTCATAAAGGAGAAAAATATACTAATCCTTTTACTTCATTAGTATATTTCTGCCACCATGGAGAGAAATAAGTTAAGAATTTTTCGTCGTCTAAGTTGTGTGTGTGTGTGTGCGCGCGCGCGCACTTAAGTTACCATAGTTACTATTATTGTATATTTTGTAATATAGTTTCTTTTTCAGGTTTCTATAAAGCCTGAATACTATAATTATTATTTATTAGTTTTATTCTCACAACCATAAGGATAAGTAAAGTGAGAGGGTCCAGGGAGTACAGACTTCTGGATAGATGGTAATGGGGGCCGAAGCAAGCTATGCGGGTGTCCAGAGCGCCGATCTTCCTGGCAAATTGCGAATGGTGAGCGAAGCGAGCTCTGTGGTCATGGGAAAGGTCCCTTGGCTCCTGGAGGTCCCGAGGAGCCCCTGAGTTGGCTTCGGGATACGCCTGGGCTTACCTAAGCCTCAAGGATCCAGGTTCCTGCTAGACGGGCCGGCTAGTATAAAAAGATATGAAAAATCAGAAGTAATTAACGAAATAAAATTTTATTTAAAAAAATGTTTATGTGTAATTTAATAGGCGTTTCACTAGTATCTTAGCATGTTGATTCTTGTTATACATTTCAATGAATGTAACTGTTTTGGAAGTGACTGGTGTTCTATATGGGATCACCTGCATGAATTAAGTATCGTATTGAATCTTAAGAAAATAGCCCACGTATATAAATATTGATTTAAAAAGGTATTTTGTGTTTTTAAAAACATTAGGGTTCCTAAGCATTCAATCCCGAATTAATTTGTATTCTTTCATTTTATTTGAGAACTTATAGAAATGTAAAAATCGATGTGACAATGTAATCCTATTAATAATAATATTTTTTACGTACTTGTATGTAGAAGTTGAGGTAATGTAGAAAATATAATAAAAGAAAAGAAAATTTGGGATATCTTAAATATTAGTTCAAGAGAACGTTCAATAACTACATAAGATTTTTAAATGGAAAAATTATATATGAAAATCTTACGTATTCTTAGCAGAATGTGGGTCGTGTAGGGCTACATATATTTTATGTAATATATATATATATATATGAGTTTCTTATAAATACTTTAAATATTACATTATATAAATTTCATGATGGTAAAAATGGCTGTTACTTCATTTACAAACAAAGGACGAGACGTTGTGTTAATACATGATTTGCGACCTACTGCAGCTATACAAACAAGTAGGGATTATAGAATGGCGCCAAGTGTCAGAAGATTGGAAGACAAGTCTGAGATAAAGAGTGGACTATTATTGGCTGACAGTCGTGGGGCCAACGATGTACTTGGCGGTGAAGAAATAGATGTGGGAGGTTCTATCTATACGATAGGAGTGAACTTGGAGGATGTAGACGAGATGGTAGCCGACTGCTTCAGGAACATCAGGAAACTAGAAGATATGGGAATGGAAGCTCCTTTTGTGTCCCCGAAAGGTAGAAGTGGAACCATCTTGAAAGGATTACCAGAATATGATGGCAGGTAAAGAGCGGATGTTATACATTGATAAGTCTTTTGAAGAGCGGAAAGCGACCCGACAGGGTGAGCCGTCACGTAAAATGTCGATAAGAGCTGAGAGGCGAAGCCTCACTGAACTGTTGAAATGCGTAAAGGAAGAAGCGGATAATAGTGTAGCTGAAGTGCGATCAGTTAGGAAATGGAAGACCGATGAGGTACAAATACCTGTCAAGGCAAAGCAAGCGAGTCTACTAGAGCAGTCCATCAGGCAAAATGTTGAGGAGGTTGCAGTCATAGAGGTCGGTCGACGAGCTTGCCCTGTGTACTATTATATAAAAGATTTAGAACATGACGCAACAGCTCCTGAGGGGGGTCAAGTCGATGGCGACATATGCTGACTACATGGAGGCGGATTTAAGAGTTACATCCTTTCTGCCGGCTTAAGAAGCGTCGCAGCATGCCACGATAATGGTGGCTGGGTTTGTGGCGTGTAGGTTATCCGAGGATACAGATTTGCTGGATTAATTGCAGTGTGTGCCGAAGAGAGGAACCATTGAGATGTTTCAGGTGCGGGGAGAATGGCCTAATAGCTGCAAAGTTCGGAGAACCAAAACGGTGTGGACTATGTTTTAGATGTAATGGAGGGGCCATAAAGCGGTGGATGTCAGCAGCGGCCAGTTAATGCAGCGAACAAAGGAAAATCCGAATGCTAATGCGAGTTTTTCAGTTTAGTGCAAACAGGAGTAGCAGAACTATGGATGCTTGTTAGGAAATAGCTGTACGACGTGGTTCTGAGATAATATTACTGAGACGGAATTTTTGAGGGGCAATTGCTGCGTCCAAAAACGCAAGTGGCAAAAATTGTGTGATACTGTGGAAGTTGATCCGTGGGATGACGCCTATAGTATCGTCAAAAAACGGTTTGGAAGACGGCTGCCCCTTCTGTCCGAAGATCAGCTGAAGAAAGGTGATGATGAACTGTTTCCGAAAGAAATGGAGTTTCAAAGGGAGAAGATTGTGTTGGAATCAACAGTTCCTTTCTCACTGCAGGACCTGAGTAAAGCAGCTAAGTTGATTAAAGGCGGCAAGAGTCCTGGACTGAATGGGATCCCCCTGGAGGTTGTAAAAATTGTGGCCGAGACGGTGCCTGGTGTGGTATTGCGTGCAATGAATATGATATTGGTGATAGAATGGATATTGAACGATGGAGGCGTGGGAGGATAGTGATGCTGAGGAAGAATGCTGGTCCTACAGGAGCACAAATATTGATTACACCAATTTATTTATTAAATTGCTTCGCGAAGTTATTTGAAAGACTTGTTCTTCGGAGATTAAACGATGCTGTAGAGAAGGCAAGGGGACTTAATGAAGACCAATTTGGTTTTCGGCCCGGACGGTCGGCGATTGATGTTATCGATGAGTGATGAATATTATTCGATCAGATACGCAGGGAACGTGGGGGACGAGAGAGATAGGAGTGGTCATGCTGTTAGATATACGCAATGCGATTAATAAGCTGCCATGGGAAGTTATATTTTGTGAACTAAAAGACACACGAATCCCGGCAAACCTGCGATGGGTATTGCCCAAATATTTTAAAGACAGATTCGGGGTGGGCAGATCAGAAGGTAGTGAAACGAAATTTCCGGGGGAGAGTGGTGTCGAACAAAAAAAAAAAAAAAAAAAAAATCCTAAGAATATTTAAAGTGTGCTCAGGTTTCGGTGCTTGGTCCGGCCTTGTAGAACATTGCTTTCGATAATGTTCTAAGGCAGCACTACTCGGCGGGTGTGACCCAGGTGGCGTTCGCCGATGATTTAGCACTTGTGATTATGCCCAAAACAGAGGAGGAACTGATGGCGGCCGGTGAAGATGCGGCTGACATGGTTAGGAGGTGGTCAGCCGCTCATCTACGGCTCGCTGAAAACAAAGTGAAAGTAGTTGTTATGGCTGGGAGACTCAGACTACATCCAGTGCATTTTAGAGTAGGACACACGATGGTCCACCCAAGTTCAGCCACGAAGTATTTAGGCATGTGGCTGGATAAGCACATGAATATACATGTTGAGGAGGCGGTAAGAAATATACATCCTTGAATATACATGTTGAGGAGGCGGTAAGAAAGGGCGAAAATGTGGTGCAGGCGTTCAGCAAAATCATGAGGAATAAGGGCGGTCCTCAGACAGGGAAGAGAAAACTGTTGGCGAGTGTGCACTATTCGGTGGTGTTATATGACGTTCATATATGGCTGGGAGCGTTGTCGAAGGCCAGGAACGTGAGGCGTTTGGTTGTACAACAACAACGTAGGCTAAATATACGTATCATCGCAGCTGGGTATCGTACGATCAGCGCCAAGGCGGCATCGGTTTTCGCTGGGGTACCACCCATAAACTTACAAGCGCAAATGAGAGCTTCAGTAGTAGCCGGACGGGACAAAAAGGAAGCAACTGACGGACTCTACATGGCTTGGCGTGACAGATGGCCGGATTCAAACAAAGGAAGGTGGACCTATGGACTCATCAACGACGTCAAGAGCTCGATGGAGCGAAGGCATGGCAACACAGGCTACGAATTCAGCCAGTTGCTGTCTGGACATGGATGTTTCCGTAACTATATGTACAGAATGGGCAGATGCCATGCAAGTCACAATCTTGATTGCGCCGGCCTTGATACAGCAGAGCATGTAGTTTACTTTTGTTCTAGATGCTGCAACTTAAGATAATGCTCGTGAAATAGGGTGTGAAAGGGGCCAACAATATAATTGAGGTGATACTCAGCAATAGCGACAAATTGGATTGTATCTCGACTACGATCACAACAATGATAGGAGAGAAGGCCAATGAGGAGAGACGATAACAGGCTGAGGAGATGCGGATCGATAGAGACATGGAGTTCGATGACGGGTGTTCAAGGGGAGAAGCTTCTAGGGGTGGTCGGCGGGAGCTCCTCGGAGTCGTCGCTCGACGATCGCCCCGTGGGGATGCCTTCTGGTCATCCAGATTCGGATAGTAGAGTATCATGATCATGATCATGTAAGGGCTGTATATACCATATGGTGTAAATCTGGCTCCTGCATGATAAGAGGGGATGTTTTGTAGCGGGTAAGAGCTAACCACTGCCGTCAGTACGGGCTTGACGGCGGCTGGCAGAACTTTTTCGTCCCCCTACGGAAACCAAAAAAAAAGAAAACTACCGTTTATTTATTTATTTAAATTGTTGTTATAATACGAAACTGAATTAATTGTCCAGGATAGTTATCACAAAATTATAAGGTTGTCAGAATTTTGGCAATCATTCAGCTGATGATAATAATAGCACTTCGGTATTGATAAAGATATCTAAAATTTAATTACACGATTGTTAAAACATAATTTAAAAAATATACACTAACAGTTTAAGAATTTTACTTATTAAGAAAAAATGTTTTACCTTACTTGAATACACTCTCCATCCAATATTAAAATCAGGTAGGAAGGTGCAAATTACTACCAGGCAAGCATCGCTATAGTAGGTTAAATTATTAAAAAAAAATATATATATATATAAATATACATTATTTATACATTTTTTAACTAACCCAAGCAAAATTTATGTATAACAAAGAAATTTCATTCATATCTAAAATGTTTCCTACATTTATTTATAAATAAAAAGGTTTAAGATTACATATAATGAAAATGTTACATATAGGCTAAATTAGTCTGTGGTTGTTTTATTATTAAAAAATCATTACAAAAAACAGAACGATTGAAAATAAATTTTATACACTCGTTTAAATTAACTACCATGCTGTCCGCAATTAATACTTTTTTACCACGGACTAAAAAAAAATTACTATTTTGAAAAATTAAGAAAATACGATATGTAAAATAAACATAGATCTTTTTAAAAGTTGAGGGTGAACCACATATGGCATATGTAGATCTTTATACTTGGCATCTCAGCAGTAAGGTATGATATTAGGTGAATCAAAGTTTTAATTAATGTTACACAAAATTATAACTATTTTACTTATTACATACTAAACTTACGAAATACTGAAGAACACACCGGATTGGTCTAGTGGGTGACGTTATAGCAAATCACCTGTTTCACAGCTGATTTTCGAAATTAATGGTTCTGAGGTTTAAATCCTTGTAAAGGTAATTTACTTTTATATGAATTTGAATAATAGACACTTGACACCGGCGGCCTTTGTTGATTAGGGTATATTAACCACACATTTTACAAATAGTCAGGCTGAACCTTAGCAAGACCACACGTCATGAATATCGTCCTCATCTCATTGGATCATGGAATTGATCATTGCTCACAAGTTGATCGGATTGAAATGTACGCATTAGGAATAGAAAATAAAAATATTGAGGAGAAAAATACATTTTTTTATGGAATAAAAATATTTTTAAGTAAAAATATTACTTTTAACATATCATAAAGCATTTTTCTTTTGTCATCACGGGTACGTGTGTAACATTGGAATTCCTCGATTAACTCTGGTTCCATATAAGATTGCTTACACTGATCTCCACCAACATATAAATATTTTTTTTTAGAAGGTAACTGGCATCGACTGTTGTGGTCATTAGCCTTTTTTCCAAACAAAGAACTCTTTCCCTCCTGGTAAAATATCTAGTAACCTAGTCAAAAGCCTAATCTAGTCAGATAGATCATCTAAAAATAGACTTTCCATACGACATCAAAAAACAAAAGATGACAAGAGTGTATAGGTTACACTTACTGCTTAAAAAATACTCCTATTTCCAAGAAATATTGTCATATGTTAAAGCGGGTTTAATAACAACCCCGCAGTTAAACCTCATCCTTTATGAAAATTCATCAAAAAACTTATTAAACTGACTGACTACATTCTTATTATCTAACTCCTAGATTAACCTTCAAGCATCCTTTTTTCTTCTTTTTTCCATCTTACTGACAGCCTCCTCCTCGAATTCCGGGTTGTCTGAAACTTCTCAATTTCATCGTGTGTTTAACTGTCAACATGCAACAACTCCATGTAGCTCTTCATCGATTTCGTTTTAAATGCAGTTCATCAAGTCCCTGAACATAACAACACCTTCAAGGTACTTAGCATACCGTGCGGCGTAACCTGAATGTTCAAAACTCCTATATTCTTGGCTTTAAATAAACGTGATGATTATACATTATTGAGGGTTTCAGCAAACTGTGCCGTCTTTCTAACCTCCATTACCGGTCCTCCAGCGGTTTCCTTATTGCTAACAAGGATGGACTAATCTTCCCAAAATCTCCTTCTTTTCTTCTGATAACCAAATATTTTGATGTCGCTGCTCTGCCTTTCTGTCGATACTTGGTTCGATCCGCCTTTTACATTTGTAAACTTTACGCTCTTCCTTCGCTTCGCTTTGGAAGACAAAGACTCTCCCGAATGAGGGCATCATCTCACCCTCAATCCGTTTTTACAACGCTCCACACTGTGCCCATCGTCGGCATAAACAGATCACGTCCATGCTTTCCGACCCTGCTACAAGTAGCGAAACCGAGAAGCCCAACTTACGCTTTATTTTTTCAGATGTTAAATGAAACTAGAAATAATTTTCTGTACGGTTTCATAAAAAAATTTATTCAGTATATATATATACTGAATAAATTTTTTTTCATTTTTTATCATATACTTATATGATAAAATAAAAGAAAAAATAATATTTCAATAACACAAGAGATTTCAATAACAACTGTATATTATCAATACGTAATTTCATTAGAATGAGCGCATTTATTTGCGCATAAAATTTAAAATCGCTTGAGGCAACTTTTCGATAAAATTAATTTACATGATATTTATAAAACGTCAAATTTGTGTTAGGTATGTAATTAGTATTATATTTTATATAAGTTTATATAAATTTTCAATAATTATATGTGAACTGTTTTACGAAATTTAAGTTCCAATACTATATATTTTCAATTAGCAATCATTATATTACTTGTTATTTCATGTTTATTTATTTATTTCGAAATTAAATTTAAATATTTACTATTATATCTCGGTTGTGAGTGAATAAATTCCCGGCAAATAATAATAACAATATTTACACATCGGTAGGTATTTTTCAAAAATTATCCTATCATAATTAATAAAATATATCAATGTATATTGAAGTGGAAAATTTCCATGGGAATTTACTTTTTATTTTTAATCATTTCAGACCTCATAATGTTCTAGAATAACACAGTACATTTCTTAGGTTAATATTTAAGTCCAAAATTTTAGAACGTAAAACCAAATTATGGAATGGCTTATTTCAATTTATTTATTTTTATTTATTCATGTATACCAGGTTACACAGCAACAACACAGTGACATGATGTCAACAGCACTCTCCAAAAGCCTTAGCATTTTGGCGAGTAAGTGTAAATGTTGGTAAATGTACAGTCTTGAACAAATTTATGCCTACCACTTCTGAGATTTCTGGTTAAGTGAAACCCAATCACCAAAGAACACCGGTATACACAGTCTAGCATATAAATCCATATAAAAGCAACTATATAAATAGCCAAATCCATATAAAAGCCTTTACAAGGAATCGAACTTTAAAACTTTCGACTTCGAAAATCAGCTGATTTTGCGATGATGAGTTTAACCACCAGGCAAACCCGAAAAGTTAGTTTTAGGTAAAATCCAGTTTTCAATAGTTTAGGTAATCAAACTAGTTTTAAAATATGACCATTATTTTTAATGAAATTCTTTTTATTTTTTATTTTTTTTTTTAGGTTGATGATTTCACCACATAAGTTTGAAGCTTGTCCTTGGGATGTCCACGTAGTTTGTGAAGAAATTTACAAACGTACTGTTACAATTCAGATTTAAATTTAAAAATTGGTATTAATATTATTATTATTATTATATACATATATATGCATATTTATCTACCAGAGACAGATTCCTTGCATCATATCTGTTTCCATTCCCCTCTATTTCCTGTTAAATTAATCCCTGCTCTTCTATAAAAAATAGTCTCATGAACGATCATATTTTGGAACAAGTGACACATTTTACTTAAGATGTCAGTTCTTATTTAAAAGGTGATGAAATAGATAATAACATTTGTAGATTTCAACAAGTTTGTGGAACGACTATGAGACATTTAAAAAATAAAACTCACATTGATACCATTATGAGATTGTATAAAATATTATCATCGCCTTCTGTTCTTATGAGATTGAAACCTGGACGAAGTAAAAAAAAAAAAAATTAAAAAACATCTTCAGACAGCTGAAATTAATTTTTTTAAAGGAGTGAACGGATTAAACAGGTTGGATAGAAACAGGAATGATAGAATTAGGGGCGAACTCCGGTGATGACTGTCACAATGAAATAATTAAAAAGCGCAGAGATACTGGCTGGTTCATGCCCAGAGAATGGAAGTTATCAGGTTACGTAAACCTGTATAGGACTAGATTCTAAGAGAAAAATTGGAAGACCGAAATTACAATGGGCGGAAAAGGTCAAGAATCTAAACTTGGCGGCAGATGATGATGATGATGATGATAATTCTTTACTAGTTCCTACTTTTTTTTACATTGTCCATAATTTTTAATCTTTTTCGACTAAAATTTACCATTCTTTTAGTCCATCCATTTTCTCTCTTGATATTTTTGTGCCTGTTAGTTTTTCTATTTTGAACAATTCTGACAGAGCTTTTATTCTCTTTAATTTTATCCTGTCAATTTCTTATTTTTTCCGATTTCTTCCATACCCATATTTAAAATGCCTCCAGTAATTTTATGTAACTTTAGCTTAATTCTCATCTTTTACTCCAAATATTTTAACAATTCAATTGAAAAATTATTTTCTTGATTATTGTTATATCTAAATGTGTCAGGGAAGAACGAAAAATGTACATGTATCTCTTAAAAAGTAAAATTTTTTCAATTTAAATTTAACTTTTAAATAAATTTTCATTAAATTAGATTAAATTTTAATTTAATTCAGTTAATATATTTTTATTTAATTTTATTATTTTTAGTTACTAAATTAAGTAATTTTCAAAATCCAAAATTTATCCTGCCACCATTTAGGGTACAAACATCGTACAATTTTTTTTATTTATACCAGTTTTCTTGCGTTAAATAAACCTTTAAAATAGTTTATCGCATCAATGGTGTTACCATTTAAAATATCTGAGTTACAACTCCTGGCCAACCACCAAGAAGAGGTTGAGAATTTATTTCTCGTCAAAAGGTAAAGTAGTTGACCGATACCTTACCTAAAAGTTATAGTATTCTATCTCAAGCGGTTTTAAAGCTGTTCAAGGTTTTTCATACTTTTGACTCGTTTTGTGTACTTAAACAAAATATTAATTTACAAACGCTTTTCTATTTTCATTTTTCTGTTTAGCCTCCGGAACCGCTGTTAAGTGCATGAATGAGGATGATGTGTATGAATGTAAACGAAGTGTAGTCTTGTACAGTCTCAGTTTGGCCATTCCTGAGATATGTGTTTAATTGAAATCCAGCCAACAAAGAACACCGGCATCCACCATCTAGTATTCTAATCCGTGTAAAAATAACCGACTTTCATTACCACCTACCATTACCTCCTTCTCCAAGACGTCTCCTTTTATTAATGAGGTCCATCACCTCCCTTGAGTAATCCGTACCTTCCCTTCCTTCATACCATTGAATCCTTTTCCTTACATTTTCCTGAAGCCCTTTCCTTAATCATCTCTCTTTTTCTGTTTAGCCTATGGAACCCGTAAAGTATTGCTTCAGAGAATGAATGAGGATGATATGTAGTCTTGTACAGTCACAGGTCAACCATTCCTGAGATATGTGATTAATTGGATCCTAACCACCAAAGAACACGGATATCCAAGATCTAGTATTTAAATTCGTATGAAAGTAACTTCCTTTACAAATATTTGAACCTTAGAACTATCGACTTCGAAATCAGCTGATTTGCGATGACGAGTTCACCAGTAGACCAACCCGGTGGGTATTTTACAAACACCTGTAAAATTCATTCCACAATATTGGATCATTTAGTTTTATTTTTACTAAAATTTAAATGGTTAAATACTTCATAAAATATTTTATTATTTAGCTTAATTCCGTAGTAATAAATACTAAAAATAATACTTTTAATATAACTTAATAATAAAAACGAACTTTAAGGAAAAAGGGAATGAAAAATTAATTGAGAAACATACCTACGAGTATTTCACCTCAATTGTTCAGTGTTAAAGATCTGCTTCCTAACTCTAAAATGAGTGAATATATACTGTATTCTTTATTTTAATAATGTTATTGGCTGATATTATTTTGTCATACTTTCTATTTTTTTCTTGATGAAATTCACTACAGAAACTCGAAGCCTGTGCATAGGAACATGAAATGTAATTTGTGTAGCGTATGAAGAATGACATCCCTGAACGGGATTCTAACCGGGACCTCCGGATGAAAGGCTGAGACTCAACCACTTGCTCCAAATAGGAATTTATTTCGTATATTTATGATACCTAATTTTAATTTTTTACAACACGTAAATGAAAACGTTTCTCACGAAGGTTAGTCAACATTATTTTGTATGAAATTATAAGTGAAGAAAATTTTATGAATTTTTTAATTGTATTCTACCAATTTTCATAAAAAAAAGTAACATAAGTTTTATTTAGGGGTCAAGTGGAGAAATCACTTTTTTCTTTGTGAAGATTCTACTTATGATAATTTTTTTATAAATAAACAATCGAAGAATTGAAAGTCTAGTATAATTTTTTTTTAAATTTGTTTATTCAAACATCATAACAAATCAATACTTCCCTTAAGTTGATCCGTTGAATCGTGTTCATTTTCCTTTTAATCAATTTTTCATATAATTTTTATTTTACATGATATTTTTCTACAATTTATTTTCTGCTCAAATTTTTGTTTTGTATTTGACTTAATAGAATGCCAAGGAAACATATGTAAATATGTGGCTTCAAATAAAACAAAACAAAATATTTTGTTAGTTTCTCCTTTTTTTAGAATTTTTTAAAAAGAATAAGGTACTATTTCTATTAATATAATTAATTTAATATTATTAATTACTACTAATTAATTATACTACTGTTAATTAATTCTATTGATTACTATAATTACTTCTTTCAACATATAATAAAACGGGAATAAAGGGTTTAAACCGTTTAAAAACGGTTTATTTTTAATTTAAATTACTAGTGGACCAGATAATGCTTCGCTATTAGCAGATGTTTAGCAGAATTCAAACCTCACCTATCACGCTACTATAAAATCATTAAAAAATCTGATATGGACACTGTATGATTTCCTTGTACGTCCATTATATTACATACATACATTTTTGCTGCACTTCATTTAAACTTATTTCGTTTGAAAGTGAGATACGATCCAATCATTTAATAAGAATGGACAGTTACAGAATTGCTAATATATTAGTTTTTATTAACATCAAATATTTATGCAATTATGAATTCAAAAATTTTACCTGAAATATTAGGTTAGAGAAAAGTACCTTGATTACTCTTTAAATAAATTATTTAGGAAATAATCGAATAATAAAATCTGATAATTCTACACCGTAAGATCAATATCAATATTTGTAATCAGTATACAGAAGTTCACTAAACGGAATAGTTTAATTAAACTGATAAATATAATTCCTGTTTCCTAACATACGATAATAATTTTGATCCGTTTTCTGATGTTGAAAACAAAAATGAACTCAGAATTTTTCTATCAGCCACCATTTTCGAAAAATATTTAAATTAGTTTAAATAAATTTTAATTTAATTTAAATTAAAGGTTTTTTCATTTTTCAACGTATAGTTAGCAATTTAATTTCATATACTGAATTTTGTTAGCTCACTTTATTGTTTAAATTTGTTAATATATTTGTAAGCTATAAATAAACAATATTAAATAAAGAATTAAATCATATCGTTATCAAGCATCATGATAACATATTTAAAACTGACGATTGAGCCTTCATGGACAAGACTAATCATGTCTGTGCAGCTCAAAACATGTAGCTGAAAACACATTTGTGTTGTTTGTATTAAGCACTGGATTGAGGGATGAATTAATTTTGTTAAATCTTATTGATGTGTTAAGTTTGTTACCAGTGCAGTGTCATAAGGTCTCGAACTTGTGTAAATGATGTGGATGCCTATTGTTATGTATGTGGTGAGTTTACAGTAAAATCAAACAGAAAAACATTACACCTTTAATTAAAAAGCAAATCATTTGTACTTACAGTGTGAAATTGGTGGTCAGGAAAAGACGTGTGCTCCTCATATACTACGCACTAGCTCTTCTGCATATTTAAGAGGATGGCTGAAAGGCACACGGAAGGCTTTGCTATTTGCTGTACATATGATTTGGCGTGAATCAAAGGATCATGTAACCGATTGTTACTTTTGTTTAACAAGTGTATCTAGAATTTCTAAAAAATCTAAACATACTGTAAAATATCCTTCATTGCAATCTGCAATCAGGCCTGTACCTCACAGTGAAGTTATTCCAGTTCCTGAACCACATGTGAATGTACGTTTCGAAAGAAGCGATGAAGAATCAGGCAGTACTGAAGAAGACAACAATGATTTTGATTTTGAATTATCTTCCAATAACCACATCTTATATCACAAGGTGAATTAAATGACTTGGTTATGGATTTAAATTTATCAAAAAATCAAGCTGAACTGTTAGGATCAAGACTTCAAAATAATACAAAAATCTCGAGCATTCGAAACCGACAAAAATAAATTTATCAGTACATTATTGACGAAAATAATTTCGTTTATTGCAGAAATATTGATGAACTTATGTTGCACTTAGGACAAGTTCATAAACCTGAGGACTGGCGCCTTTTCATAGATTCGTCCAAGTGTTATTTAGAAGTGGGTCTACTACACAACGGTAACAAATTTCCATCGTTATCAATCGCTTATGGTATTAATTTGAAAGAAACATACGATGTGATGAAAGACGTTCTTGAAAAAATAAATTATAAAAAAAAAACAGCTGGAACATATGTGGCGATTTGAAAGTTAAAGCTATTTTGTTAGGCTCACAGTTAGGCAATACTAGGTATATGTGTTTTCTTTGCGAATGGGACAGCCGAGCTAGGGATAAACATTATGTTTCCAAAAATTGGAAGAAACAACTTAACTCCAAATGGAAATAATATTATTCATGAGCCCTTAGTTGAACCAAAAAAATATTTTTACTCCCTCACTATATCAAGCTAGGACTAATGAAAAATTCTGTAAAAGCAATGAAGAAGGATATTTCCGGATTTTTTTACATTAGGCAGAAATTTCCGAATGTAAGTGATGGAAAAATTAAAGAAGAAATATTTCTTGTTCCTCAAATAAGAATGTTGTTCAAAGATGATATATTTAACTCGATGTTAAATAATGTAGAAAATGCAGCTTGAGCTTCATTTAAAGTAGTTTGCAAAACTTTTCTCGGCAAAAAAAATCAGACAATTACCACAATATTGTTAATCGACTTCTTACTTCACACAGAGCTATGGAATGTAATATGTCTTTGAAATTACATTCCGCCACTCACATCTGGATTTTTTCCCGATAACCTCAGAGACGTAAGTGACGAACACGGTGAACGTTTCCACCGAGATATTTCGGTGACAGTAAGCCGGTATAAACGGAAATGGAATACTAACTTGCTAGCCGATTACTGTTGGACATTAATTCGGGATGTGCCAGAGGTTATTTATAAAAGAAAAGCATCAGCAAAATCATTCTAACACACGTATGGTCATAATTTTACAGATTTTAACTACAGTTTTCCCTAATTTATTTTAAAGCGTAATTTACTTAAAACCTAGGGTGATAGAAAAATTGTGTTTACAGATCTGTAATGTAAAAACATTTCAAGAAATGGTATTACACATAGAGAAACATAAATTATTTTTTTTTGTCTATCAGTGTTATTTATTAATTGAAATCCATATGATTCTACTGTAGATCACTAAATTAATTATGTGTTATTAATAAAACAATATTTGCTCTAATGATGAAATTTATAATTTCGTGTATATAATTATATTCCAATAAATTATAGAATCATATATCGTTTTGGAAATAATTAAACTTACCATTTACATAAAAAATATATATTAAGAATTCTAGTCATCGTAAAAGTTTGACTTTATTGAAACTAAAATTTTTAATTTAATCCAAAATAATTAAAGCATAACAGCAAAAATAAAATTAGTAATCGCAGTACGTAAATTTAAACAATAAATTTAATCAAAAATGTCTGAATGGTTTTATTAATGAATCATTTTAATTTGTAGATAAATGATTTCACTAAAATATCTAAATGAATTATTCTGTTTTCCAAGGCCATAGGTTCTGACCAATATGCTCTATACTCGTGGTTCATTGTCTTACCGTGTTGTAGCACATAGATTGGAAATAAACGTTTACTTGTCCATGTTGCAAATTGAAGTGGTTTACACTTATAGTTAGGTATGATTTATAAATATCGTACCTGGCAAAAAACGTATTAAGTAACTTTAATTAATCTATCAGCTGTTGTGAAAGATATCTCCGTAATCCTTTATTATACTTCTTCAGATTTT
This sequence comes from Lycorma delicatula, assembly GCF_047948215.1. Classification (NCBI taxonomy): domain Eukaryota; kingdom Metazoa; phylum Arthropoda; class Insecta; order Hemiptera; family Fulgoridae; genus Lycorma; species Lycorma delicatula. The sequence goes on from NC_134455.1 coordinate 77,022,562, forward strand.
GAGACTAGATGTATATATCGTTTTAGTAAGAAGAATTTTTAGAAGATCAAAGTCCCAAAACTGGCATTATTTATTCTGAAGCTTTTCCCCATTAATTCAGTAATTATTATGTCGTAATTACTATTTGAAAATTATTTTTACATGCATATTAGCATTAAAAGCAATCATAGATGCTTGCGCATGACTGCAGCCAGCCACGTAACGAGCAAGATGGTTAACTGGGAGGTTGGTACATGATGAAGGAGCAAAAGGATACGATGGTAAGAAGGCCCATCAGTCTTGTCTTACTGTGCACCAAAATAATGAAAGACATTATTCAAAATGAAAGGTTTTATCCATCTATCTTATCCGAAAGCTTTTCTGAACGGCGTTATCGCATCAGGGACGGTTGACATCTCTTGATGGAGGGAGCAAGAGGGTGGCATCATCTACGTAAAATTTGACATTGATATCGCTGTCGGAGGGGATACACCACTTTTAGAGACAAATGGTGGGTCTCGCGTAAGAAAGGGTAAGAAGGGTTTTAAGGGAAGGAGAAGAGCGCGAACGCAAAGGAAAGGGCACAAAAAGACAAGAGTCTTAAAACATTTTGACGTGGATGTGTATAGGGGAAAGCAGAGAAAATCTATCTCATATTTCACTGTCACGGAGAAGCGTGTTTTTTAGCGAAAATCCTCAACCCTTCCACCATACCCCCCTCTCGTAACACCATATAGCCCCCGCCTCTCGATGATGCGGAGAAGAAAAGCCTTTACCGTCTCTCGGTTCTATATATAAAATGGTAACAATCCATCTACTGAAATCCGTTGCTACCTCTATCGCTCTGTCTTGCCTTGCGTTCAACTTAACACCGGGCTAAGTTCTCTGACACCTCTACTACAGATCCTACCGTACGATGTCTGTACGAATACATTTGTAGAAATGGCGACTATTACTCTTCCATTTCTTACACTAATGCAACGTTAAATACTCTGGATAGAATATAAGCCTTCTTACCCAAATATTAAACGATCCAATAGTAAGCGGTCGTAGGCTATATTAATATTTCAAAAATAAAGTGTGTAAACTGTAATAATAATTAATGCATAGAAATAACAATGTATTCTGCATTTACATGCAAATAAAACAGTGTCAAAGTATAAGTAACCCGGGCTTTGAGACATTCATTCTTAATATCTTGTACTTACAGCATTCCGAATGAAATAACTGCAAATAAAGATTTATGTAATTTATTCTGCGACGTACGTGGAAATTATTACGTTAATTATTGAAAGTTAAACTTATTCATCTAAAATAAATTAACAGTTAATAAAAAAATAAAATATATTTTTCGTTTCGAATACAAGATAAACGTATAAAAGAAAATTCTGGGTATGAATCAATAATGTATTTTTTAATAATATTTTAAATAATCACTGGAGTTGATAATTTTTAAGAGAAAAAATCTTATTTTGAGATTTAAGGAATAATAAAAACAATTATGATAAATAATTGTGTAAAAAGAGAAAGTATCAAGCCTTGTGATTTCTAATTCATCTGAAATACTTGTAACATCTCTTCCTCTGAAATACCTGTACGGACTTAGCAAGCTTAACAATATCACTTTCTGTTTCAAATTAAATTATTAAATAATTTTTGAATTACTCTGAATATATAAAAATTGACTGAACCAACATAGTAACCACAATATAAAAACAAAACTCATGTATAGTTCTGAGCAAGGGGACATTGTTTTATATAGTATTTTTGTTATTTTATTTTGAATAATTTTTTTCGTTGGTAATACGTGAAATATAAGTTATATGATGACTAAGAGGCATAATTTTTTTTATTAAATATTAAAATATACTTTCTGTTTATAAGTAAATTAAATTATTATAACCGTAATTTGATGAGATAGTTAAAAATAACGAGTAGACCCTACATACAAGCCTGATAAACTCATTCACCGTTGTGTCTCACTGCATAAACGAGTTAAAAAATTTCACCAATGCAAAGTCAATATAACCTCAAATTGAGTTTACGTTGTCTGTAGTTGACTACATATTGAGCGTAATTCAAGAACAACTCAACTATTCTTCATTAAATTTTCATAGGCACAATTTCAGATATACTACTGTACGATATCTAAATTTCAGTAAAATTGATATAGTAGTTTTGGATATTTCAAGCCAAAATATTTTATTTATTAAATTTATTTTTGAGATTTGAGGGCAAAACTTTTAAACATTAATAGTACTTTCGTAATTCTCATACCTAAAAACGTGAAGAAAATTCATTTTCATCCTCTCTAGTTCTGCCAGGCGACCGAAAAAAATACCTCAAATTGAGCTTATGTTGTCTGTTGCTGGCCTTAAATTCAGCGTAACTTAGAAACCTACTCAACCATTCTTCATCAAATTCTCACATGCACAACTTCAGATACACTATTACAGCTTCCAAATTTCAATGAAATTGATTTATTAATATTGAACATATTCGAGCCAAAACTTTTATACATAGGTATATATGTATAGCGAAATTACATTTGAAGTGAAAGTTATTTTGGTACTTCTTATACCACAAAACATAAAGAATGTTCAATTTCACCTCCCAATCGCACCGTGCGACCGAAAGTAATACTATTTTTCTTCGAAAAGTTAGCAAAAAATATATTTTGTCTTTGAAAAAAATTATATAATATTTAATACCTAGCTTGATATATTAGTAGTTAACATTTATAATTATTCTCAAAAATACCATAAATGTTTAATGGTAAGCACTCAAGGGAAAATAAGAATTAAAATATTTTCTTTCAACTTTATCATCGAAGCAAATAAATTATTGTAAATGATAATGAATATCATTTGTAAATGATTTTCAGTATGATAGTGAAAATAATATTAGATGATATTTAATTAATTCAAACAGTCATTCCGTTGACCAATAAAAGTAGCTGTGCGTTGAACATTTTTTTGTGTGTTTTTTGTAGGTTATCTTTCTGTTAGATGTTTGTATGTTAAACTTCCCCTTTGTTTAAACACTTTTAATAATCTTTCTGACTGCTTTTATTTACTACCGTTGTAAAGCAGAGATCATTTAAATATAATAACTAAAATTTAAAAATCGATTTTTAAAATTAAAATTCCTCTTGAATTAATTTTTTTAGCTAATTTAATTATTAAAAAAAAAAAAAATACAATGAATAGTAAAATAAAATTCATTAAAAGAAATAAAAAAATAAAATTTCAACCAAATATTAAAGTTATTTGTTTTTGTTTTCTAAAAAGAAAACTAAATTAAAATTTAAAAATCATTGAAAATATTTGTAGGTTGTTTTACAGAATTAAAAATCTGATGAGGACACCACATGACTTCCGTGTTTTATGCCTATTAAATTACATATACGCATTTTTTCTTAAAATGAAAAGTACATAACATTTTATTTCCTTAATAACTTCTGATATTTTTTAATTTTTTTTTTTTTATTATTATTTATCGTAATTTTTTTTACAATCAGAAGTTAATAATTATTAATAAATCAATGTATTTAAGTTAAAAAAAAGGTGATGAAGTCTGCTTTGAATCGATGTGCCTTCACCGTGTAAGATCCAAATATTTCAGTAATTAAAATTTTATTTGGCTCTAACTCGGGAACCAATGAAAATAAGTACCTCTTAGAATATATCGTTGAAAGCTCTCAATGAGGACTTATTACTGCAGTTAAGAAAAAGTCCAAAACCCACTTTTTTGGAATTTGTGCTTTTTTGGACACTTTTGGTTCAGTCGATTGCAATCAATAGAGGAGGTGCACAACTAGATGTTACAACAATCCTAAATCTAAAATTTCAACATCCTACAGCTAATCGTTTTTGAGAAATGCGAGTTAGATACGTACGTCCGTACAAACGTCACTCCGAAACTAGTCAAAATGGATTCAGGGATGGTTAAAATGGATATTTCCTTTGAAATCTGAAAACCGAAATTTTTCGCAATCACAATACTTCCTTTACTTCGTAGAAGCAAGCAAAAATTATCCAATATATTTTTACTTAAAATAGCTAATTATTTTATTTAATGAATCTGTTCTTAAATGTAGAAGTTGGCAAAAGCTCAATATTAATGATTTTAATTTCATCAGCTCCCAATTTTGGTTTGGAGAACACACAGTAGAATATTTAAGATATTCTTGTTGCTCCATTAATTGCTGTTATGTAAGGCCAATAATGGTTTTCTCTTAATTATATTTTTCCCCATTAAAATAATCAGGAAAAGTAATTATGCATTCTATGTTCCAGTGTTTTTTTCTTAAATTAATATAAAAGTTTATAATAATAAGTTAATTTCTATCAGGTAATTTTGTATTATCATCTTCACTCATATTAAACATGTGGTTCCACAACAATTTTAAGAACTTTTAACTATTTTTATTATGATTTAATTAAAATATAGCTGATGCTAATAAAAAACAAAAATAAAAACAGTAATTTACCTTTATCGTAGAACTAGTAATAAGATAACACGCTGTATCTTGTAAAATTATACATGGAATTGTCACTCTTTAAAAACAAATTTTTAAAAAATATTTACTCCTGTTATATTAATAGCGATTTTCTGTGTATGAAAAAAAAGAAAAGGTTTATTTTATGCACTCGGAATAGCAAAAATAATTCTGAGATCGGCTCACATTCAGTGTCAATTACCTCATTACAAGAAGGATGTATATAAATGTAAATTTTAATGAAAACGTAATATCTTTTAACTCAAGCAGAGGAAAGATAAACCTGTAAACATACATTGAAATGAAACTGATATAACTATATCAACTTTTTAAATGAATTATGGATAACTAAGAATCACAAATAATTTTTGTGATCTTAATTTTTTTTTATACTACTAAGAAACTTTGAAGTCAAATAAGTTACGCGATAAGAAGAACAAATTTAATTGTAGTATAACATAATATAAGCAAAGTCAATAATACTATATTATCTAAAACTAAGTTTACTATATCCGCATATGTGGAAGTACATTTATTTCTTAGTGCGGAATTAAGAGAGAAGATTAACAAACTGTAACAACCAGTATTCTTATCTTTACCGCATGGAATGTCGTGACATTTCCATTAAAACATTTCTAGAAAGTCTGTGCTGACTTGGCCATGCGACTTTTGAGTCAGGAATTAGTAAGGGAGGAGCTCATTTGGAAGGTTCTAACCCCATCTTCCTCTTTAATTATACTACAAAAAGAGAATAAGAAATTACGGCCGCATCTTAAGATTTGCTTCGTAAAGAAACGAAATAGAAATGGAGCAGGAAATTAAACAAGAATCGTTTAATGTATTAAGGTGAAAAATTAATTTAAATTTACGCTTTTTCTTTATATTCTAAAATTAATTTTCTTCACGTTTGTTTTAATATTTCTTAAGGAAGTTAGAAAATTCACGCTATATACCGTAATAATGACTTATTAATAATATATATCATAGTATATATTGTTAAGATATTATACTTTTCTCTAAGATTGCTTTAACAGACATCAAATAAAATTAATATTAACGATAAAAAATATGGTGGTAACAAGAGATAAATATTAAAAATTAAATAACATGACTGCCAAAAACAAACATTGCTGACAAATATTGCTCTTTAATATAGAATAATTTAAGAGCGTGCGGGTGACAATTTTGTAAAATACGTTTTTCAAACTATGAAAATCTATATTAATATACACACACACATGTATATACATATAATACATATGTATATATTTAACACACATATACATGTATATAATACACATGTATTATACAGCCTACGGCATTCTCGGTATCGTAAGGATTCCAACACTTGGTCATACATCTAAATAGGTTCAGCCGTTTAGGTGATATGATGGAAAAAACATACATACATACACCATAAATATATTACACTCCTTTCTGGGCAGTCGTGTAAAAATAACCTGTGTAAATTATATTTTGAGATAAAAGTATAGTAATTATTAAATTTCAATATTTAAATATAATAATTTTTTATATGAAAAATGGCAAACCTTCCCAAAAACAGTGAAGAACAGTAGTAGGATATTAAGACTCTGTCAAGAGGTGTATGAAAATGATTAAAGATGAAAAATCACTCAAATTTCAATAGTTCAAGAAACTACCTCGTAATTATAAAAACTCCTTTATATTAATAGATTTGTTTTCAAAATGGTATTATTATGGGTGTACTATATTCCCAAATGTTCACTAAGGACGTATTATTATTATTAACTTACTATCAGTAATTTTTTATTATCAATCTATTTGTAAAAAGCTCAAACTAGAATGTATTCAAGCCTTTTTTTGGATTGCTCCGTCTGTAAAAATAAGAGTTTTTAATTATTTTCAACTGTTTTTTTGGTACTGTTTCCTAATTAAAGGTTTATTACTTGGATTAACATTATAGCTAGTTACATTTACCAAGGGTTTTTATGTAGCATTACAGTTTAAAAGTTTAATATTTTAATTATTTTTAATAATTAAAAATAAATTAAAAAATTATATAATAATTATTATATTTAATATTAAGTATTTTCTAAAAAGTGGGATATCAAAATAATTGAATTATTAAATTTAAATATAAAAGAAACAAATAAGCAGTTCCAGATTAATTAATTATTCGATTGCATTTATAAAATAAATTTATAATATATATATATATATATATATATATATATAATTATTATTATGTGATCAAATATTAAGGAAGTAATAAAATGTAAACATTCCCGGGGCCAATACTAATACATTTTTAAATTTTCAGTGAAATCGGATAAGTCGTTTTTAAGTTATTAGGGCACACACAAAACGAAGATTGTTTTTTATTTATATAAACTATTATGGATGAGTTTTCAGTATCGTATTAATGTAGGTTTTGATATATTCCAACACGTTCACTAAGCAAGTATTTAAAACACAGTGTGAAACGGAGGAGTAAATTTATTATTCTGTACACATAATTAATGTAATATGTATTTTTATTACACGCAAAATTAATATGAAAAATGGTAAAATTACCCAAATACAGAAATACGATATTAAGATTCTGTTAACAGGTGCATGTGATGATTAAATATAGGAAATCACTGAGTTGACAATAGTTTAAGGAAACTGTTTCATAAGGAAATACTATTCTGATCTTGCGAAAGTGGAATTATTCAATTGAATACAAGAAAATTCTAGAGCTACTCATGACTTAAATCTGGGAAAAGTAACGTATCAATTATCAAAAATTGAATTTAAACTGGTAGCAATGCGCCTTTTAAAAATCACTAAAGAGATCTTGTACACATATATTTTACTTGAACTTTTAGATCAGATGCTGAAATAAATGAAATTCCAAAATTATTTCTTTTAAAATGTAGTTGAGATGTTATACAGTTAGATTAGTCCAAGTATTTCAGGAAAAATTAATTAAAAATATTATTGATCTGTATCCGAAGTTAGTAAATATTTCTTTTGATAATATATCCGTAGGTTAAACTAATAATCATACGGTAGTGAGCCCAATTTATTTTAATTCTTATAAATCTAAGAAAAAACTATTAAGAGTATTAGTAAACGGCAAAATTCAAAATCAATTCGATAAAGATTATAATCTTAAACCAACTTTAAAAATGGTTGTTATGTATTCAACCCGTAAATTTAAAAAAAAAATTTTACGCGCATAATCTATTTCCTATTAATCTGATTGAAATAAATTTGTTGCGATCGACGCGGCTGCTTTTCGCCGTGTTAACATTATGTTAAAAAACTTTTAGACACAAAAAATTGGTCTGAAATTTGACAAAAGAAAAGTTTTTTCACAGTCTGGCGAATGGGTAGGGACGGTGAAAATCCTGATATTCTACATATATGCGTCACGTTAGATGATGTTATATGGTCTTCTGTAGGGGAGGTAATGTGAGTTTCTGCACAAGAGATATAACACCGTTAATAAAATCATAAAAAACTGAAATATCTTGCAATGATCTTTTAAGACCCAATATATATATTAATACAATACAAAGCAACATCGGTGGAGGCAGTGGGAATCTTATAATTCTATTTACGGGCATCACGTCTTGATGTCTGTTTTATTTTTTAAAAAATTAATAATAATAATTATTGGGTAAAATTCATTGCGTCGCAATTTCGTAATTAAAGTATTTTCATTCGGTTTGTAAAAAAGCGTAAAGTAGAATTTAATTAAACTTGTCTTTGCCACGCGCCGATCGCATAAGAGCTTTGAAGTGTTCTCATTTGTTTCGTTTCATTAAACTCTGTTAGTTTAAGGATAAAACTTAGTATTTTTTTGTATGGGTATGTGAGTAGGGAACATAAGAAACAATAAACCAATAAATTTTGCACAAAAGAAAAGAATTATAATTGAATAGTAATCCGAGTACAAATAAGGAAAAGATCGTGGATACCGTTGTTCTTTGGTGGTTGGGTTTTAAATTAACCACACATCTCAGAAACGCTCGACCTGAGATTGTACAAGACTACACATCATTTACATTCTTACATATCATCCTCATTCATCCACTGAAGTAATAACTGACGGTGATTCTGGAGCCTAAACAGGAAAAAAGTTAAGGAAGAGAAAAAAAAAGGTTAATAGCATCTTAAATGTAAGTTTTATGGATGAAAGTCATAGTTTTCAGTTAATATTCTCAGGAAACTAAATTTAAAGTCAGGGAAACATCACAAAGTAATGAGGAGAATACAGCTAGAAGCGTAATTTGAACGATTCAGAAAAACCTGGCTTCAATTCTTATAAAACAATTTAAAGTAGAATTTAAGAGAATAGAAGAATTAGTAGTAGAAGAGGTAAAGAAGAGAAACCGGAAAATATCAATAATTACATACTATTTAAAAAGGCAGTAAGGACGATCATGAATTTAGTGTTTAACTGAAAATAGTGGAGAATGGAGACTGTGCAAGAGACCACTATTTTTTTCTGTTTAACCTCGGGAACTACCGTAAGATATTACTTCAAAGTATGAATGAGGAAGGATATCTATGAATGTAAATAAAGTATAGACTTTTACAGTCTACACTGTATGTGTAGTCTGTTATATGATACACATCATAGAAAATTGTCTTACATACTAAGAAATTAACTGGTCTACCCATCCTAGACAACAATATTTTATCCCCAACCTTGTTATAATAAATGCACCTACTCATACCTGACGACTCGTCTTATATATAACCTCTCGTATATAACCTGATTGCTATTTCGTGAATTAAAACCTTTAAAATACACACCTCCGGAACCACCGGTTCATATTTTTCTCTAAAATTAAAAAACATTAAATATTAATTTCCTTAAAATTAAATTTACAATATAAATATGATTTTCTAAATTAATTATTACGACCATTATAACTACTTACTACCTATAAAATCTAACATCTATCATTATTACTACTTTTAAAATCAACTATTACTATAAGGGTGGGATTTAAATAATGTTATCAAGGATGGGGAGTGTGTAAGAGAATTTTGTATGATGTGTGTGTGAACCGGTATTGTCACCTGAGGAAGCTTCGAAAATTCTAAGTGAAACGTTGTGTATTTAATTTATAAGTTTGTATAGTTGATTGGTTAACCCAAGGAATTAATAAATGTAATATTTTTACTATATATATATATAGTAATATGTATTTAATAATAATATAGTATAATAATAATAATATAATATATATATAGTAAAAATACATATATATACTTAATTCAGTCTTTGTTTTAATAATGAAATTTCTTTCTTCAGTTTACGTTATTACAGTACTACGATTTAGAAATGTGCGTGCATTATTTTCGTTTCGTTCTGCATGAGAAGAATTTCATTTAAAAGGAGAAATGAGAAGAAGAATGGATGATGTCGAGGAAAGATGTAGGGTAAGGGAAACTGGTATGTTGGTGGTAGGGGTGGAGGTTGGCACTCAAGAGGAATCGGAATTGTCGAGACAGGGTAATTTTGTTATTTCAGACTCATTAATTTCAAGTGTACACCCCTCCTATCCTAATTTAAATATTTCCCTTTTGTTCTGAAGGGATGTCGAAGAAATGAAGAATACGTTCGCGTTTATAAAATGGATGAATTTCTGAGAATACGCTGGGTGAAGTGTTTCATTAACCAGTACGTACAAAGACGGAGAAGTAAACGGGAAGAACGATGTGATGTACAATAACTGTAACCGTACAGTGCTACTACTACCGTATAGGAAGGAAGGAAGTGTTCTCCGAGTACCAGAATGTCTATTCTGTTTTGTATTGTACACCCACCCAATACTCTTAACGACAAATGCCGGTTCGCCAGACCCCTGCTCATTTTGACACCTCCTTCATTAATTATAAACTACAATAATTATTACAACAATTTTGTACTATAATCATCTGAAAGGTTTAAATGAATATATGTTTATATACTCGTACGAACGGTAGTCCCATAAAATTTATGAACCAATAAATAAAACTTCCTTTTTCAGATATTCTCTTTAAAAAACGTATTTTTTAAACACGCTTAGTTAAAATTTTATAAAAAAGTTACATAATACTTCTATAATTTATGTAAAACGATTAATATTTTTTTTCACATAAAAATATTTTAAATAATCCACTTTATAGTATCAGATATTTACTTTCGTTGTAATTTCCTTTTATGAATGTTGGTAAAAATAAATAAATTGAAGAAAAATTTAAAACACAACCATACTGAAATATAAAACTTCTATTTTTGTTCGAAAATAATACTACAGTGCTTTGGGAAAGTTGCTGTGCACTAATTATAGAGTGAAATGAGGAAAATTTCTTAATTATTACTTTGTATATTTATTTCATTATTTTACAGAAATGGTATCACAATAACTGGAATACTTTATAAAACTGTTGTAAATGACCTCCTCCAATATCAATACCATACTGCAGACGTTTCACTCTGTATTCAATCCAGGTAATGTAATAATAGTTACCAAATATTAATAATAAAGAATCTTACACTAAATATGTTTTACTCAGGAGGTTTTTTTAAAAATAGTGAAACAAGCGGTAACGAAACCCCATTATTATTTTATTGTCTCTTTCATTTTATATTTTTTCTTTCTTCACCGTCTTCTTTTTTTTCCTTTTCTTCTTTTTTACCTCCACCTCCTCTAATTCTTTAATCTATTTCTATTCTGTCTTCTATTTTTTCAATTTTTTTATTTTTTATTCCTGCTAATCCTTCATTATCTTCCTCTTCTTCTTCTACTATGTTTTATCTTCTTTTTCTTAATTTTTTCTTTTAGTTCTTCTCGTGTTCTACAGTACTTCTTCGCCATGGCAAGTGATATGTCTCGGCCTTTCACCCGGAGGTTATCTAACGGTGGTCCCGGAGGTTAAAAAAACCTTACTTTTCTAACCTTAAGATTTAAAAAAAAAATCTTCCTCGATCGTTATCTCCCTTATTAACTACATCTTCTTTTTTTCTGATAATCTATTTTTCTTATTATACTTTACTAATTATATATAATAGTGCTAATTTTACACAACTAGGGTTTTTTTTTCAGATTTTCCTATTGATAATTATATTTCTTGTAAGATGTTAATAGAAATGACTAGTAAAAATATTAATAAAACTTTTTCAGGTTTAACAAATCCTTCTTCAAAATTCAAAAAATGTCTAAAATTCATTAGATTAAAACCAAATTTTCATTTTTTGACAAAGATATGGTATTAGGAAAAAAGTCTTATTATGTTTTGATATATTTTTAGAAAATATTATATGTGTTTTTAGGATAAGTAAATTCCATAACGCTTTATTTTTAATGTTTGGAATGAATAAGCTGATAGAGATATAATTTTGACCAGCTCCGGTTTAGGAGTTTTTAAGTGGGTAGAAATAAGAACTGGTTAGGGAAAATGAATCAACTGATGAAAAAATAAAAACCGCATTCAACTGTGGCCACCAATGTAACTATAATTTTGATACTTCAATTTGACAAGGTCAAAAGTTAAAATAGGTATTCTACATACAATGAAACTCCGTGGTTAATTGGTAATAATAGACGAGTGAACACCTTATGACAAGGATAGTATTAAGCACTATCCACAGATCCATTGCGATGTTGGACATCATTATAGGCGTAGTACTTCATGACCTTACTCTATAACAGCTATCCCTGTATCTGGTTTGATGACATGAAAATCGATTACAAGAAGAGGAAGGTATTGTATGGTAGATACCATATTCCAGTAAAGGACCATGTAGTTCCAAAAGCAGTACTTGAATGATCGAGCAATGAAATCATTAACCTATACCAGAGAGCCCTCGGGTATAGGTTAGTCATGAAGCCTGTGAGAATAATAATTATAAGATCTGGTTACAAAAGCCAGGTAGTTCTTTGGAGGATACAGAAAGTTGTTAGGGTTCCAAAAATTATAAAAATAATTTTAACAAATATTTTGAAAATTCCAACAAACAGAAAAAAAATTAAAATTTTCTGTGCAAAGAATATATTAATAAAAAATGATGAAACTAAAATAACCTTCTAGTGCAGGTAACGCACAAGTTTTTGGTTAAAAATTACTACTAAACGTAGAGAATTATTCAGCGTCTCATTTAGCTAGCCTTTATTATTTTGTAGGAAATTTTAAACATTTTTTTTATCTATTTCAATAATATTTTAACCTTCTATTAAAAATTATGAACGTTTTTTTTTTATTCAATACAAATTACATCAAAATATTCTTTGTTTATAATAAAACTTTTAAATGCTTATAGATTCTGAACTCTTGGCCGATTTTCAAAATTTATATTTTCTTTTTCTTATTACTTGCTTATTAAAAGCTTAAATTTACAAACTGTCATTTCTTCAAATTTTTGTACAGGAGAAAAAAAAATGATAATGATCCATTTAATGCAATAAACAGGTTTTTTTTAGGAATTTGAGGTCACAGTGAACCACTTTAGTCAACTCCGGTTGGTCTTTTCTTTTCATTGGTCTTCTTGATTGCTTCCCAATACTTTTTCATTCTATCAGATCTTGCTTTTTTGAGGACTTCTGAACAAACCCTCGTTGTTTTTTTCTTTAATTTAAATTTGATGTTTGCTTCATTTGATGTTTTTATAATCTCAGTTTTGTTTCGTAAATCTTCTATTGTGATTTTAGTTCTTTCATATCTTGTTTAATTTCGGTGATCCAGGTCGGGGTGTTGGACATTTTCCAGTATTTCTCGACCAGTTTCCTGACCAGACTGTTCGGTTCTGTTCTTATTGTGTCCAAATAAACAGATTCTTTTCTTTCTAAAGTAGTCTAGAACTGGTTCTACGTCTTTATGTACCTCTTGGTTTGGTATGAGTCTCCATTCTCACTCCATAGTAAGTCGGCTTTTATTTATGTATATTCTTAGAATTCCTCTTTCTATTCTTTGCATCTCTGCTGAGTAGGAAATGCTGGATCTTAGTTTGAAGAGTGTTTCACTTCGATATAATATTATAGGTCTGATTACAGATAGGTAATGTTAGAGTATGGTGTCTATTGAGATGCATCGTTTGTTATATGTTGGTTTAGTGCTATTTTGTGCATAACTTAGCTTTTGTGTTCTTTCTTTCCAGTTAGTTTTTCTTAGAGGTCATGTGTGATATTTTCTCTTAAATATTTAAACCGTTCAACTAGTCCGCCTTTGTGTCCGTTTATGATTACTTGGTTCAATACCAGGGGCATTTTGGCCATTATTCTAGTCTTTTCATATGATCCTCTTAGGCCTATGTTTCCTGCTAGTTCTTCCACTGAAGTTTCTTCTTGGATTCTAGCTTCTGCGATGTTATTGGCTAGAAACACTAGGTCATCTGAAAATCCTAGACAGATTACTTTGATATGATTTACATGTTTCCTTGCTTCAACTGTTACATGTGGTGGGTCTTTTTTGTTCCATTCTCTCATCACATATTTTAGGGCGCAGTTGAAGAGCAGTGGGGATTGTCCATCTGCTTTTCTTAAACCTGTAATGATTAGGAATGGTTCTGATGTAACTCCTCTTAATTTTATTTTGGAGTATGTGTCAGTTAACGTGAGTTCTATCATTTTTACTAGTTTCGGGTGTAATCCTAGGTTTCTTAGAATTTTCAGCATTGATGAATACTGTCGTAGGCTTTTTGGAAATCTATGAATGATATTATTAGTTGTCTTTGTTTCATTTTGTGTACATCCGTTATTAATTTGAGAGTGATTATTTGTTCAGGAGATTTGCTCCACGGTCTATATCCCCGCTGATATTCTCCCAGTTCATTTCCGGTCTTTTATTTTATTCAGGATTATTCTTGAGAGTATTTTATACCTGCAATCAAACAGTTAAATTCCACTGTAGTTTTCGGGGTTGATTTTGTCTCCTTTCTTGTGTAATGGGTGTATGAGTGCAGTAGTATCAGTCCAGTGTTTAGGTCATTTTTCTTCTGTCCAGTTTTTTTGGAGATTTTCTAGAAGTGATTGTTTAATTTCCTTGGAGGTGTATTTCCAAAGTTTTTCCATTGTCTGGTCTTCCCCGCTTGCTTTGTGATTTTTCGTTTCTTTTAATTCATGGCTTAGTTCTTTTAATATAGGTGGGTTTATTTGGATTTGGTTTGATTTGATAAATGTGTTTGTGTCAATTTGGAAGAGTTCTTTGGATTCTTCACAATTTATTAGTCTTTTGAAAGATTTAGCAAATATTTCTGCGTTTTGTTTATTATCGTGTGAGGGTTTACCAACTTCATCTTTTAATATTAGAGTTGGTGGTTCATATTCTTGTATTTGTGTTTTAAACATTCTATAGTATTCCTTGTAATATTTTTATCGCTTTCAGTTTCTATTTGTTTTATTACGTCCTTTTGAAATTTCTTACTGTTTTGTCTTATTGTTTTGTGGTTATCCACAAAACAATCTTTTCTTTGTTTTGTTAGATTCAAGTGAGACTCCTCTGATTGGTCGCATTGGTGATTGATCCAACTTTGGTGTCTATTCACTAGTGCTATGTCACAACCTTTATTCCACCATCGCTGCTTGGCTCTTGGTTGGATTGGGAAAGTGTGTGTTTTGCTGAATCTTTTAATTTTGTTGTGATTTGGTTAATTCCTTTTCGTTAATATTTTTTTTAATATTTACTGCTTCTCACTGAAAAATACAAGGATTGAAAAATTTACTTTATTTTTATTTTTAAAAATTACAAAATTCAGTTTTAAAATAATTATATTTCTTACAAATTTATCATATTTTTTCTATATTTAGATCAGTTCTAAACGTAAGATTTCACTAAACATCTAAGTTACAACTAGTTAAGTTCATCTAGTTATTCTAAATTGAAATTTATTTTTTTGTAAAAACAAATTATAAAGTTACATTCTTGTCACCGCTGCAAATTTAAATTATTCAACGAGAGGAATATTTTTATAACACGACTGCCCAAAAAAGATTGTTATGTACTTAGGGTGAATGTATGCATGTTTGTTCCACCGTAGCAACACAACGGCTGAACCGATTTATAATGATGACCCTGCGTTGGAATCCTTAGTTACCGGGAATGTCAAAGGGTATATAAATATATCTAAGTCTAAAGTATAAAACCCGTTTACCACCAAGAGTACAAAATTTAATAATGTTTCTTACCTTATGCTTATAACTTTTTAATAGCGCTTTCAAGGTTTTCCCTCATCATCAGTTAAACTTTTATTTTATTTCTCGAATCACACATTAAATTCAAACATTAAAATTAAAACATATAACATTTTTTAATTTTTTAAGATTATATTTTTAATATTTTCGTTACTTATTTTTATATGTTATAATTTTAATGTTTGGATTTAATGTGAGATTTGAGAAAAAAAAGAAAAGATTAACTGATGATGAGGGAAAACCTCGAAAGCGCTATTAAAAAATAATAAGCATAAGGTAAGAAGCATTATTAAATTCTGTACTCTTGATAGTAAACGGTTTTTACACTTTTGTCTTTGAGATATTAGTACAGAGGGGAATATGGACAAATACAATAACAAAAAAGTTGTTTTTCCTAAGTTATATATATATATATAGTGCAGGTAATTTAAAAAGAAAGGGAAATAATCTGGAAATTTATTTTAGAGCTGGAAATAAAGAAAACATATGTTTGAAAAGGCTTTATTATTTAGTTAACGGCTTGCGAAATATTTCGAGCGGATTACAGTTCCCCCGGTGAAATTTCAGTATATTAGGGGTAAAAATGATGGTTTCTTATGTTTTTTGACCTGTAAAATGTAATAAAACAGGTTTCAGAACTAAATTGTCCATAGTTTTCATGATATTCAACGTAAATCAGAAACATTCAGTGACGAAAAACATATTTCTAAGTTTGAAGTAAAATAACTTTGTTAAATGGCATATCTGCGTAAGTATTATAATCAAAATGTGTGGGAAATTTTATTCTGAGAAATTTATAATACTATTTAATAATTATTTATTAATAAAGGCGACTAAAAACAATATAAAATTATAGGTAACAAACAGAAAAATTGTATGAATTTGTAAAAATTAAACTCATATGTTTTTAGTACAATAAATTTAGATCTTTGAAAAATTAAAATATTTTTAATTTTCCGTTAAAACACATACACACCACACAAAATTATACTGTATACAAATACTACATATAAATTTTTCACCCGTACGCTCTTTAATTTTCCTATATTAAAGAGCAATGTTTGTCAGCAAACGTTTTTTTTTTGGACAGTCATGTTTTCTTAATTTTTAATATTTATCTCATGTTATTATTACACTACGTTTTTTTATCGTGTTAATAACAAATAAGAGTATAAATTTTACCTAATAAGTGACCAAGTAGTTAATTTACCCAAATAGAAGACAATGGACATTTTTACCGCTTCGAAAATGTTTTGGTCTTATTTTTATTGATGTATGTATTTATTTCAATAAATATTCAATCAACGATAAAAGTTTCTGTAACTATCTAGATCCAAAAACCTGATTTTTAATTCTAGGCTTCACCGTGTTTATGAAATAATAATTAAAGTTATTCACACATTATTTATTTTCTCGAGTAACTCAATTTTATTTTACGTTTTCTGCTTGAGGTAAAATTATCCTGTCTTTTCAGTAACATTTTGTATTATATTCTTTGGCACATTTTATTTTCATTTCTTGGCAAGTTTTTGTATCTATTATTTATTTATTTATTTTTTTTTTGTATGTAAAAGTTGAAAAATTGGAATATGTAGAGTACGGACAACAGCCTTTTCTTAAACGAATGTGTTTTCACCTATCGTAGTATAGTATTCTAATTACAATAACCTAATATTTTTTTACATTAATATTCAATATTTCATAAAATGTAAAAAAAAATATTCATTGAATATTATGGAATATCTTCTCAATATTCAGAAAATTGTTTGTAGCTAGCAAGCAATCTTAATGAAACTTCAACCTAGTTTCCAACGTTAATCTGACGTTAAAATCACCTCTTTCGTACTCAATTGCTTCTGAAGTTGAATTAATGTTCTTCATACGTATAGTATAAAAATTATCTTAACTTATATTCATTTATATTATCATTTATGTCGTTAGGCTTTATTTTTAAAGAATATTCTTCATTTTCGTTTAAGTCGTTATTATAATAATAAATAAACCTCTTATGAAATTTAACAAACCAACTTTTTTTTAACAAGAAAATAAATGCGTTCACTAAAATTAAATAATTCTATCTTCATGTATAAACATCATGCACGGAAATACATATTTTTTATTATGTTGGTTTGTTCGTACTATAACATCGCATTTAGTTGAATGAGTAATACAATTATATTACTATATCGTGATAAGTGACCCTTAAAAGATATAAGGGAGGTTATTGTATGCAGTGTTCCAACGTCATCTGGATAATAGGTTATGGACAATGTCCAGGTGTCGCATCGCATAAGTTGAGGCTCGATTTACTCGCTTGTTGTGACCTACTTTCTGGTCCCGTATTATTTGAACAGATCTGCTATTTTCTCCTTTTTTATATTCAGTTTAAATATTGACTTTACGTCTACTTTATTACATTATTTAAAACATATATATATATATATATATATATATATATATATATATACGAGTATATATATGTATGTATGTATATAAAATTAATTTCACCGAGAAGAATAAAATTATATTTCTTTATTTTTGATTACTGTGTTGCTGTAAAGATTCTGAGCTCAATCATAATTCATTGGTTTTGGTATTTGCACGAAAGAAATTATATCTTGCCAACAATTGAAGGAAAAAATGTATTTTTACTTTTAATTTTTTATCTTATTCATGACACTTCAATGTTTCAAAAGAAAATTTATAGAAAACCAGTAAATAAGGTAAAAGAGCTATTTCGGTTGTCAATAAAGGTATTTTTTCTGCTTAATTATGTGATAGTAATAATAATTGAGTTAACATCACAATTATGCTACAAATGTAATTTCTTAATAATATTTTATTAATAAAAGATAATAATAGGTTGTGAAAATTAAGGAAGAAATTCCGTTAAAGCTAGTGGAAATCTCAAAATAGACTGTTAGAATAGATTGCTTGTTGCATTGCTAAATCACATAATAATAATGATCTTTTACTTTTCGATACGACTGTATTACTCAATTCATACCAACTTCTGGTTGTTTACTAGAAAGAGTGACAGAGAGAGAATGTGAGACAGAACCTAAAAATATGTATTAGTAGATATGTATTATCTGTTTCGTAGTTCAAAAATAATCCTAACATCTGAAGTGCTCTTCAGTAAGCTGGAACACCTTGTAAAATACAAAGCTAATATCCCATAAATCGGAGTTAATTTTAATATTTTCTTTTTTTAATGAAAAATACACATTACTGTAAATGATTTCTTCATTATATTTTCATTATACACTGTTCTTAGTGATTTTAATCTTGATATCTGCAAAGAAGGATATCTTCCAAATTTATATGTTAATTTTAAATTATACATTTATTTTAAGTCTTGATATCTATGATTAATATTTAGTCATTATATTAAGCCAGTTATGATTTTTCTAATTAATTAATGATCTTTTTTTATTTATTTCAGTACTTATAGGTAGATATTCAAATAGGATTTTTTTTAAATATTTTTATATAAAGTAAAATTCAATTTTATTGTTAATGTAATATAGAATAAAATGAAAGGATTTGTGTTTCAATGAATTGAATTCGATAATTTTTTTTTTTTTTTGTTTTGAATGATAAGAGTAGATTATCATGTTTTTCTGAATTAACTGTAATGGATAAATTTAAATTAGATCTCATTTGTAAAGAATAAAAATATATCAGTAATAGGGAACAATATTTTTTTTAGTCAGTAATTACAACTAACTGATTTTAGAAACCGAATAATGTTTTTTATCGTTTTTTTTTAATTAACTGATCGAAAACAAAAGCTTATTTTAAATCTGTGTAGTGATGTAATTTAATTCAATTCAGGATTGATAATGAGGCGTGTAGCGTAATCAATTAAATCATGAATAAAAAAAAATTCCCACTAGTGATGATAAAAAAAGGATGTATAATTATAGCGGCAAGATCAAAGGAGTCATTCTTTGGACAGGGTGTCTCACACCCTGTCTAAAATTTCATATAGCCTATATTATCTCTTTTTATGCGATGATCATCTTATAAAAGGATACCCTTTTTAACAGTTTTCAAAAATTATTTTTCCTCTAAATTTCATCGTTAAATGGATATCCTAATATACTTTAATACGATCCACTGGTCTGTAGTTAAATTAAATTAACACTCCTTTGGCATTAGTTTCTTGTTGGTGTTAAATTCTTTTACACGCAATTCTGCAATTTCACCATGAATACTTTTAATAAAATTTCGTTAAATATTTTTAATTTTAAAGTTTAAATACTTTATTAATCTTCTATGATTGTGTACGTTTATAAAGCTACTTTATTATTTTTCTGAGTTTTGATAAAATTATCATAAGTAGATGTTCTTCATGTTATTAAACTATTGATAAGAATGATAAAGGATAAGTAAAATATAAATATATATATATATATATATATATATATATATATATATTTATATTTTACCTCTAATTATTTACATATATACATATAAATATACTTTATGTTCCTCCAAAGTAGAGTACATAAAATAGTTATTAAAATATCTCATTAATGTCCAAAAACTTCCTCATCTCATAAAATAGCTAATAATGCTGTAGCAAATGGAAAGATTATCTTGATGAACTATAAAGATAAGAACTATATAAAAAATAAACAGAAAATGAGGCAGTGATAACAATATTTTTAAAAAACGTGTGTAATAGTTTTTACAAAGGTATAAATTTAAAAAAAATCAATATGTTTTGGATTTTATTCCATCACCAGGTGCTTATTTATATCTATATATGTTTATTTACATATAAATATGCCCTACCTTCTCCCAGAACACTATAACAATATTTAAGTTTCAATACTTAAATATTACTTGTTATACGACCTGTAGGATTATCTTTATCTAGGATTTGTTCACCAATCCTGGTGAACAAATATAAAATGCTTATTATAGTGAATGAGTATTTTTTTATACTGATTGTAGCAATTGTGTTTTATTATATTCGTTATACTGGGCTTTAGCATATTTTATTTCTGTTGAGAATCGTATTGTTTGATGTCCGAACAGCCCAAAGCTTAAAAAACAATATTTATGATATTGGTGACTTAAAGCGTAACTGATATTATCTATAATTAAATATGTAATCTTAAGTATTTTCTTTGATTGCATTGATTAATACATGAAAATATTTGATTTTTTTAACTGATATACCATGAAGTTATTACATCATCGTATAGATTTCATATTTAAAGAATTTTGATTTTCGTATTTCACAATGTTTTCTGTAAACGACCATAACTTTTTCTCCAGTGACATAATTTGTTAACAGTTTAAATGTGGAAAGTTTTATTTACGAAATTAAATAAATATATTTATTATTTCGTCTAAAATTTCTTGACTGGTTTGATGTTCCTCTCCCCTTCCATTATGTTCTACGCTAATCTTTTATAATTCAGATAAAAAGAGTTCAATCAAATATAGTATAATTAATATAAATTACGATCTGAAAATATTAATTAGATAGAAAAATAAAAATAAAACTAAAAAATTTATTTTATTTATTATTTTTAAATATGAAAAGTTGTATAAGTACATACATTATACAGAATAATATGTTTTACTAAGTTCCAGCTGTCTTATCGTGCATGCAAATCAGTATTCATTCCTGAAATACCATATAGTAGTTGAACAAGACTTTGTACTATTCCAAACAAATTAAAATAAGTAATACCTCATATAATTTTACCGTATTATATGATTTAATACGTCAATAAAAATATTATCATATATTTTCCATGTTAATGATAATGCAATCATGTGTATAAATCATTATTTATTATCTTATAATATTCCCTTTTTGTTTGTTTCATCTAGAATTTTCCTTCCTTATGCTAATAACTAATCTAGAGATACTTTAGTTTATTGCATATTTCATATAATTCTACTTTGAACTTACCGTCTCTATTTGTATATTATGGAAAATTATTTTATGAAAAAAAGGACAACCTCTTGAAACGTAGTGTACGGGTACTACTTAAAAGTAATAGTATAGAATAGGAATATGAAATATGACGTCACCTTTCCATAACATTACAGTTTAAAAGATACAGTTCTTCATTGTAAGATAAAATTATAAAAAACTATCAAAATATTTTATAAAAGTATTTATGTATAAAATACAAAAGAACACATCAACCACCCTATCTTAAGGAGTTCCTAGTTATCTTTTCTAAATTACTAGTTATTTTTTTTATGGATAATTTTTAAAAAGAACCTACATTTAAATATTTTTTCCGAAGTTAGGTTTATTTGATAAAAATTTTGTTATTTTTATTATTTTAATCTTACTAAAAATTTTGTTAAACAAAATTCATGAAAACGTAAAATTTACGTAAGAAAAAGAAAGTCAATAGTGGCTTTTATTTTTGGATTTAAAATTAATTCATAAATCTAATAAAAAGAGTTTTGATATCAGTAGAAAATGTACACACATTGATATAAATAAAGATTATTTATATGTTATGCAGCATAAGAAAGTAATAGGATTTAATTGATAGTTTATAAAGAAAATTGGCTGTCAGTTAATCTAGAAGCTTATTACATAGAAATGAACTTTATTAAAGATATAACTGAGTTTAACAGCTTTATTTGAAACACTAACACAACAGTCTATGTTACAGTTATGAAACATCTATAATTTTTCAGGTCAAAATGAAATATGAAACCATCAAAACTTTATCCATATAATTTTCTTTTGTTTGATTTGATATCGCCACATAATCTTGAAGCTTATCCGCTGGATTTGAAAAGGTAATTTTGTAGTGTATGAAAAATACCATGCCTGACCAGGATTAGAACTCCGGACCTCCGGATAAAATGGTGAGACGCTACCACTTCACCACGGAGTTTCAAATTAAAAAAAACTGGTGTGTACACCACATGACTTCATTGTACACCTATTAAATTACATATACACATTGTTTGCTGCACTAATTTAAATTTATTTCATTTGAAAGTGAAGTACGATCCTCCAATTCTTTAATAACGTGGACAGTTACAAAATCGCATTGCTGTGGACACCATATTGCATCACATTTTTTTTAGTGTCCGTATCATCACTTATATTAGTTCATATATTAATTCTGTTTCACGTCGCTCAAGTAGTTATGTAGTGAGAACGTGAAGGATCCGTAACCATGCACACTTCGGTTCAAATCCGACTCCATACATATATTTTTTACTTTTTTTTTCAATTGAAATATATAGATTTATTAAAAATTATTAACCTCTATAAATATTTTTGCATTATAATGAAAAGAACGTAAAATCTTATTTCACTAATAACTTCAGATTTTTTTCATATTTTTTTTCAATCAGTTAATATTTATTAATAAATCAATATATTTAAATTAAAGAAAAAACAGTTAAAAAAATAGAAAATGAAGTCGGATTCAAGCCGATTGAAGCCTTCTCCTTGTAAGATCAAAATATTTCATTAATTAAAATTTTATTTTCCTATAGCTCTGAAACCAATTAAAATCAAAACCATTTATGATATATCGTTGAAAAGCTCTCAATAGAACTTGTTACTGCAGCTAAGAAAAAGTCCAAAATCCAAATTTTTGGGGTTTTAGGCTTTTTTGGACATTTCTGGTCAAGTCTATTGAAATCAAAACGGGAGGTGCACAACTAGATGTTACTCCACTTCTAAATACAAAATTTCAACATCTTACGGGTAATCGTTTTTAAGTTATGCGAGATACATATGTACATACGTATAGACGTCACGCCGAAACTAGTCAAAATAGAGTTAGGGATGGGCAAAATGGAAATTTTCGTGAAAATCTGAAAACTGAAATTTTTCACGATCACAATACTTTCGTTACTTCATACAAAAAAGTAAAAAAGATCTTTTAAACATTGAAGATAAAAAACTAAACCCATGAAAAGATCAAGCATTTATATATTGATTTTAAAGGAATGAGATTTGAGATAGCAGAGAAAACTTAAAGATTGAAATTCTCCTTGAAATCTTTTTTTAGGAGAAATAACTGTTTCATTAGTTGAAGGTTCTTTCTTCCTTGAGATAAATTTTTATCTTATCCAATTCAAATAAGATTTGGTTATCTTACAAACCTACAGAAAAAACTTTAGAAATAAAACAATCTAATGTTGCGCAGGATGTTTCTTTCCAAATGTAGGATGAAACAAAGTTTTCCCCCGAGTAAAAATGTTCATTTTAAATCAAGAACTACATTAATGAAAGAAATTTTTGGTTCATATAAAAGTTAAATTTAAAAATAACTTTGTTGTGAAAACCTTTTCTCCCTGTTTCATTTAATTATTTATTTATTTTTTAAAAGTTCTTTTAAAATCTGTACTCTACACTACAGAATAACAACGACCTGATTTTGAAACAAATATTAATTAAGGATGTAGTAGTGATTGCAATGATTGTAAGAAATTGAAAATGAATAAAGAACCAATCAGTCGAATACGCTTAATTTCGAAGAAAATCGCTTGAAGTAGTACTTGGGAAAAACTTTTTTGTGGATTTCTTCGTACCAGAGAAGCTATTTCATAACATAGCAAGAAGTGCACTGTATCAATCAAAATATTTTATCTGATAATTCTCTGTTTTTGAAGTAGTTTGTAAACAATTGAAAAGTGTAAATGATACACATTTTTAGAATATTGATAGACTCCTGGGGAGAATAACCAAATGTAGGCGTGATTATGGATGAGACCATCTAAATTGTTACTTCATATTTCAGATTGATACCAATCCCGATAATATATTCTCTGAGAATAAACCTCTAAATATCAAACTCATCGAAAGGCTGGAGAAGTTGGAAGAAATAGTTATAACGATACTCGTTATCAATTTAAAAGTAATCTTATTTAGAAAATGGCATCAACGGGCAGCCAGCTAAAAGCTAGTTATGTACATTATGGACAGAATTAGTTTTAATAATAAAGGTTTAAGTACTATGAGGAACTTATAAACTGACATCAGAACTACAAAGTATACCTGGAAAGTCGTAAATCGACTAGGATTAGGTACTATCAAGTGCAGAGATTATGTCAAGAAGTTGGGTTCATCCAAGAGTGAGTGATTGTTGAAAAATCTAAATCTCGGAATATTTAGTATTCTATTGCTGGAATATGATAGGATCTTGCACGAAATAAGATATCATTTTTGCAAAAAAATCATTTAAAAAAAATATTTTTTGAATAATTTATATCTTTTCTTATTTCTTCTTTTACAGATTCACTATCAATTGTTGGGTGATTAATCACATACTTTCGCCTTATTCTGGCATCCCACTGCTCATCCTTAATCTTATCACCCTAATTAATTTCCTTTCTATAATCTGTGTAATCTTTCTATAATCTAATTCCTTTCTATATCTGTGACAGCTATTCATAAAAAAATCACTTTACTTCTCTGTCAAGCTTATATGAAATTTCATTTCCGTAGTGTACAGTTTTTTCCTTCTTTCATTTTATAAATAAAGTCTCTTTAATTCTCATTTTATAACTCTCTTTCTTTTTCTTTTTTGCTTAGTCTCTGTAACCACCGTAAGCTTACTTCAGAGGAAGATGATAGGTATGAAATTGAAGTGATCGTCGGCTTGTACAGTCTCAGATCGACCATTTCTGAGATCTGCGATTAATTGAAATCCAACCACCACAGAACACCGGTATACAAGATCCAGTATCAAATCCGTATAAAACTGCCTTTATTAGGATTTGAACCTTAGAACTCTCGACTTTGAAATCAGCTGATTTGTGATGACGAGTTCATCGCTAGACCAATCCGGTCGATAACTCATGTCATAACTGGCGTGAAGTATAACACTTTTTGTGTTTCTTTTGCTTTTTCTTTTTTACTGTATCAGAAATATACTCATCTGTCCATCAATCTTTCATCCAGCTCACTTCTCAAATATTTAAAACTTTTATTTCAAGAAATTCAACTTATCGGTTCCTCCCTGTTCTTTCTTTTGTTCACTCTTCTCTTTTGTATTCTGTTTCTTACTCTTTTCTTTTCTTGCTACAATACCTAACGTTTCAATCATTTATGCTGGTATTTAAAAAATAAAAAACAGCTTTCTCCTCTTTTGATTTAATCTTCAGTTTTCAATTTTATTAAAAACCGAATTTCAGTTTTATTCAGTTTTTAAACTTTCATTCAGTTTTTAGTTTCAGAAACTATTAGTAGTAAAAAAGCTAGTTTTTAAAGATATATTTTTCAAATTAATTTTTCAGATAGAAACACTACTCACTGAATAATTTTTAACAATAAAAATTATAAATATGGTGATATTATAACGTATTAAAAAAGATTATTATTTAACCATAAGAAAAAAGATTGTTTTATACATAAATAATAAGTAATAAAACTGTTGACTAAAACCATTCTGTGTTTTATTATCGTTATACAATAACAAAGATTGCAGTAACATGTAATTTTACGAGTGGTATACTAAACACATAAGTTATAAAAACATGACCTATACAACACTAGTAAAACTACTACACTAACTCTTCTTTTTATTGGTTAAAAAAGAAACTAAAAGATTCGATGCGAGAGAGATGAATTGAACGGTGGAATGAGAAAGAAATAGTAAAAATTGTTATGGTAGGAGCAAGATAGAACGAATAAGAGTGCGAGTTGCGTTCGTCACGGTGTATAAATATCATTCTGACAGCAAACAATACATTGCAGTAAGCCATCGAGAGAAGGAATCACGCTCTACAAGCCGTTTGGCCGGCCTTGCATGATTTAATTTCATGCAGGTATGCAAATGTAAATGACTTCACGGTTCTACCATAAATTAAAAGATATTTATCCGCTACGCGGACGACAAGAAGAAAAATATATGAATAATGAAAACGCGCCGGCTGGGCGTGTCATTGTAGTAAGAAATTCATTTCTAAAGCAATTAAACAGCCCTGCTATAGATCCAGAATGGAGGGCGCCACTTCCTGCGGAAACCCCTCCTCAAGCCCTCCTTTTCTAATACATTACTGTATCATCTTCAGTAATATTAATATTTATTTTGTTTTTGCTAGTGTCAGTCTGATAAGTAAACAAAGAAACCATTGTACCACCGGTATTATTATAACGTGGGAACCTGTCCATAAAATTTGATTGGATTGATTCCTCCTTCAGATAATTGTTACCACTACTACTATTAATATATTATATACCTTTCTGCTGCACAATATTATAGTATTTTCATTAAACAAACTTTTAAATGAAATTAAAACCGATTCTCATAAAATTATTACCTAACATTATCTTAACTACTATAAATACATTCATAAATAATTAAAGTGAGACCTCTATTTGATTAAGTTTTTCATAAAGAAAAAACATATAATTCATAATGGCTACCTTCGATGTTGTTTTAATACAAGATTAAATGATATTCTTAATTAACAATTAAATAAGTAAACATAGATCATAAAATTGAATTCATAGTTCGTATTTTATTATTTCTAGTGGAAAAGTAAATAAAATAGAGAGAATTTTTGTAATAGTTTCATTCTATTCAGGGATTGTTATTTTAAAAAATAAGTGACATCAAAGGAATGCTTTATAGACCCTAATTCAACTGTCACAATTAAAAAACAACTTTCAAATTAAATTGTAATTTCTACAATTACAAAAGAAATTAAATAATTTTTGAAATAATATTATTACGCATAAAAAAAACTATGACCTAAAAAATGATAAAATGAACACAAGCTTGCTAAATGTTGTATTTATATGGATATTTTTAGCAGGCTTTAAAAAAGAAGAAATTTCTTAAGTAAATGACATCAAAAAATAGCATAAAAAAGCAGACCGGATATGCTCCAAAATAGAAAAGATCAGAAATTACAAATTAAAACAACAAATTGTCCTCCTTTGAAATACATACCATCCTCTGATATTGATACATATCATCATCTGAATTAATACCTTACAGTGGTTCCGTGGGAATAACAAAAAAAAAACGGTACTGTTATCCCCCCTATAAAACGAATTTTGAGGTGTCAGATGGGACGGAATCATATTTGACATATGCAGATGATTTGGCCCTCCTCGTGGCCGGACACACCAAACCAGACGTAGAGGATGTAACCAATAATGCGGTCCGGCGAATAAGTTATTGGCTTGAGGTGAGAGGACTACAGTTAGCACCTAATAAAACCTCTGTAGTAGCGTTAGTTGGGAGAAGAAGACTGCGAAAAATGCAAATTAATGTTGCTGGGACCAGTATTCTCACGTCAGGGTGCGTTAAGTACCTCAGCATGTGGTTGGAGAGGAGCCGAAACTACAACGTTCACCTTCAGCACACCTTGGCACGTGCCGAGACAGTTGTTGATAATCTCGGTAAGCTTATGCGTAATCACAAAGGTCCTCGTGCTCCCAGACGACGTATTATACTGACGGTTGCTTCTTCTATCCTATTTTATGCCGTCCCTGCGTGGATAGAGGTCCTTGAAAAGAAAAGGAATGTAGATAAAATATCATCGCTTCAAAGACGTGCTGCGTTGAACATTAGGGCCGCATACCGCACGGTTTCGCGAAACTCTGTTGAGGTTATCTCCGGAATTCCCTCGGTGTGGATGCGTGCATTGATGCTCGGGCGGGTTTATCTTGGTATGACTAAGACCGAGGCTAAATGCTTACTTCTGGCCGAGTGACAGGAGGCCCGGAACACCTTACCTACTAGTGTATGGACGCGTAAATTAATTCCGAGAATAGACGTATGGGTGCAGAGAGGACTGGGTGAGGTAGGTTTCTATATAACGCAGCTCCTTTCTGGACATGGCGAATTTGAAGCCTACCTGCATCGATTTGGCAGGAGAGCGTCTCCTCTATGCAGGTACTGCGATCTTGAGGATACTGTTGAACACACCATCTACCAATGCCAGCAGTGGGATGTGGTCAGACAAGATGTCGGGTTACGCTGGCTTTCTCCGGAAGAAACAGTTCCATACATGTCGACAGGAAGAGCGGAATGGGACAAGGTAGTACAACTAGCAACTAGTATCCTGAAAACAAAAGCGAGAGAAGCTAGATAATGGGATAGAGCCTGATTTAGGGCCCAGATCAGTTAGAGGACTGAAGATCACCAGGAAGGAATCAGAGTTCCATACGAAAGACCTGAGGCAGGCGAAGAAAGTGACTTGAAGGTGAAGGGGAGAAAGACAAGCCCCCTGTGGAGCCGTTGTGTCTCTGCACTTGTGCGGATCGGCGATGGTGATGAAGCACGAGGACTCTCGACTCTGGATCCTAAAGGCACCTCCTGGGCCCGCGCAATGCATAAACTGCAGGACCGACCCCGGAGGAGAAGAAACGGTGAGATATGAGTTTTAGTCTGTAGGGTGCGGGTATACATAGGCTCTTAATTACATCTAGCCGAACCCGTGCGAGTTCGCGACACTCCCCCGTTTATGGGGGGGTGCGTAAATGGCATTTCTCAGACTCAGCTTTAATAAAAGCAAAAAAGAAAAAAAAAAGGTCACGAAATGACAGGAAGAATAGGGACTGGAAGAAGAATGAGGTAGGGATACTGCATGTCACCAACACTGTTTAGTGTATATCTATTTAAGAAATAATTAAATTCTGTCTGAATGGAAAAAATGAATAAATATCGTTGGCAGAAGAATAGAATGTATACGTTTTGCTGATGACTGGCGGATAGTCCGAGTAAACTAAATGAAATGCTTGATGACTTAAATGAAATTTGCAAAAGTTGGGGTATAAGGATAAACAAAAGAAGACAAAATATATGATATTAGGTGGAAAGAAAGAGAGGATTGAGATTACGATAGGAAATAAAGTTTTAAAGCCTGTGAAGAAATTTCAATACTTGGGAAATATAGCTGATGACCTGACTTGAACAGTAGAAATTAAATCAAGAATAACAAAAAGTAAGCGTACGTTTAATGAGAAGGAAAGACTGCCTTATGGAAATTTAGACTTAGCGTTAAGTAAGAGATTAATAAAATATTTTATTTGGAGTGTGATTTTCTACGGAGCTGAAACCTGGACGATGAGAAAAGCAGACAGAAAACGAATTGAGGCTTTTGAGATGTGGGTGTAGCGAAAAAAGATAAATGTCGGATGGCAAGACCACGTGAATGAATTAGTATTAAGGAGAATTGGAGAGACCAGGAAAATACCAAATGTGATTGCATAGAGGAAGAGCAACCGGCTAGGACATTCTATGAGAAGAAGGTGTATATTAGTGAACATGAAGGCTTGGTAAATGAATGAAACAGGAAGGAAGAGATTTCAAATGATTTTTGAAAAAGGAAAATATACGGTTTTATAGTGGAGGATAATGTTGAACATTTTCAAATATTTTCATTAAAATGTTAAATATAGTGATACCGTGAAAGAGAAGGTCGCTTGTAACGAGATATTGGTTGTAACGAGCAAAATTCAGGGATTTCTTTTTTACCTCATTATTGATAAATTAACTTGTTTTTTGCGAGGTATCGGCGCATTATAAAATTTGTATACGAGAATTTTCATTTTTTTAATACTGTAACTCAAAAAAAGTTATATAACAACCAAATAATCTCAACACAAAGGAAATTCCATTTGCTCATTTACGAAATATACATTAACGATTTATACGTAAAGATTGTTTTTTTCCTCTTTTTCTCCCTACCTCCTTCGGCCGGACCCACAACTAAATATAACGCAGCCCAAGGGGTCATCATGTATAATGACAGATAATGACGGCGTAAAAATTTACGGTTTCGAGGTTGGAACTCGAAATTACCGAGCATTTGGCTGTAACGAGCATATTTGATCGCACCTTGAATCTCGGCATACCCAAGTTTTACCGTATTTAATACGTTTACATTTTTCGAAATTGTAAAAGATTGATTTTTAAATACTCAAGGTTTTATTTAATTAATATATATCAATTTAATTAGTTTTTTTTTTTAGTGTAAAGATAAACCTGAGTGAGTTTTGAACCCGGGACCTCCGCACGAAATGCCGACACGCTATCTACTCAGACACGGAAAGATGTGTCTGAGTAGACACATCTACTCAGACCCCCCCAATTTAAGTTTTAGTTATTCATAATAAAGATAAAGTTTATTTATCTTTAAAGATAAACAGTCGATTTTAGTAGGAAAAGGTTATTACTTTAAACAAAAGTCACATCTTATAGGTCTGAAGAAATCTTAACACGTTAACATGTGTAACCTATATGTGCAGACTATATATATTTTATAATAAAAAAATTTGTTCCCTATAGAAAGTCGTGATTTATTGCCACCTAGCAAAAACGACTGACGCTTGTTAATTTAAATGTTTTGTTTATATATGATTTTTCCAAGTGAAATGTTTACTTCGTTGCATGTCCGAGAATTTCCGTTCTACCTGAAGAAATTATTGTTGTTTACCAATACATTTATACATATTTATTTCTTTCCTCAAAATAAAGGTTAGATTTTGACACTTATTTTAAGTTTCCACTTTTTATGCGTAACAGTTAGATTTTACTAAAATTTATTTGCAGGATTTTGGAAGCTTTAGTTAATAAATCATCCGTTGTTGGTAACGTCATATCATATACTAAAATATCTAATATTACTGAATCTTGTTCTCCATGTACTAGGCCTTGTGTAGTGTCATTTTATAAAATGAACAAATTAAAAAATACATAGTAAGAAATGAACTATGACACATTTTTAATATTTACACTTAACAAAAGAAAAAACACACGAAGACAATGTATAGAAATTCATGATGCACATTTTGTACCGCATTATTCATTACAATATATAAATAACGAAATTCAATTACATATAATTCAATTTCTTATTAAATTATTATGTAAAATTAGTGATTAATCGATGAATTTTACTACCATATATTCCTCTGTCAATTTATAATTTTTCCCTTTGGACTACTTTCTAAGGTTTTACACATTAGGAAAAAAAACACGAATGAAATGTAGTGTACATGGTATACGTGTCATGGTAATTTACTGGGTACTGGATTTACTGGGTAGGTCATAAAAACTGGTTTAAATCCAAATAGAACCTACGAAAAACAGCCTAGGGCTGAAAAGGAAGTGTACTATTGTTTAATGTATGTAAACAATGATCAATTCCTTTTCTTCTAAGTATTATACATTATTAAATAAATATTGATAAAATAGTTGTAAATAACTGTTACATAATCTTTACTGACGTTAAAAATCTGATGTGGAGAACACATGACTTCCTTGTACGCCTATTAAATTATATTTTCACATGGTTTTTTTTTTTTTTAATGAAAATTACATAAAATTTTATTTCATTAATTAAAACAGTTCTGATATTTTATCATATTATTATTATTATTATAATTTTTTTTTTTTTTGTTATTATTGAATTATTATTCATCGTAACAATTTGTTTACAATGAAAGGTTAATAATTTTTAATAAAACAATAAATTTAAATTTAAATTTAAAAAAAAAAACGAGATAAAGTCTGATTCTACCCGATGTGCCTTTCACTAAGATCAAAATATTTCATAAATTCAAAATTTAATTTCCTATAACTCTGGAACCAATGAAAATAAGTATCTCTTTATCTCTTATGATGTATCGTCGGAAAGCTCTCAATGAGTGTTTATTACTGCAGTTAAGGAAAAGTCAAAAATCCAGATTTTTGGGGATTTTGGGTTTTTTGGACACTTTTGGTTCAGTCGATTGCAATAAAAAGGGCAGGTAAACAACTTGATGTTAAACAGTCCTAATCCAAAATTTCAACATCCTACGATTATTCGTTTATAATTATGCGAGATACAAACTTACGTACAGACGTCACGCCGAAACTAGTCAAAATGGATTGACGGATGGTCAAAATGGATCTGGAAACCGAAATTTTTCATAATCACAATACTGCCTTTACATCATACAAGGAAGTAAAAAATAGTAAGTAATATCTGTATTTAAATATATATATATATATATATATAAAACATATGCATGTATTTCTGATTATATAATCCGTGTACTATTGTGTTATATTGTTTATATTTATTATATTATCCGTGTATTATATAATAGTATACGAAAAAAAAGATTAATGAAATATTAAAATAATAAAATATTTAAAAAAAATCTAAATTGGTAAACACACTGAATGAAAAATCTATTTGTTAGACAGTTTCGGTATACGTTTACATTTTTTTGTGAGCGGGCGTAAATTTAAGTAAGATAATTATTTTAAGATAACTAATTACTATATTTGAACTTAAAATAACTTTTTTATTTATTTTAAGTTAAACACCGTACTTACAATTGAATAAAAAAAAGACAAAGATACTTTTCTTTATAGTATTTTCTCGTTTTTTAATGAAAAATCATATTAATGAAATAAAATTGTGCAGGGTAACAAAAAGTGAATAATGAATTAAATAAAATACCTGGTAACCTTTCACCATTATTATTACTACTTATTTTTTGAGGTTTTTGGGGCACCAACTACTATGGTTATTCTACTACTATTCGTCAAAAATAGACGAAAATATTTCTTCCCCCTGATAAGAACACTAGCGACGTAGTCAGAAGACTAGTCTTTTGAATACAGGCATCTAATAAATTGACTTGTCAAAGAATTAATAAACCCGGAAGGAACACACGATTTCAAAAATATAAAGGGGCATTGCCTTTTAAAAACACTTCAGAACTCGTTAAAGATTCATTATTATTATTATTATTATTTTTTTTTTTTAACTGAATTTTTACGGGCATCGACTGCTAAGGTCATTAGCCCTCGTCACATTCTTTAAAATAAATTATTATCTCCATCAGGATCGTCATATGTAAGGGTGTAAAGGGCCCTTACATTTTATTTAAAAACACAAACTTCACAATAAACATTAAAACATAAAAGACAAGGACAATCACAAACACTTACGGGGTGTAAAGGGCCCCAATATTAAAATTTGAGATAGGTTCTCAAAAGACCATAAAATTAAAATTAAAATTAATCTTATCAATACCATATCTTTCTTTCTTTCTTCTACGAAGTCTCATTTATAGTTTGTTTAAGCACCCTCGGGGCGACCAGAACCGCCGTTGAGCAGTATATCAGTCGTGCCAGGGTGCCGTGGCAGTTGAATCCTTCTTATATCAGGCCATAGGCATGCACGGCGTACACCCATAGCCTCGCGCCCTCAATCCACCCTTGAGGGTCCCCCATGCCATCATCGGACACACCCCGACTCACTGCTCTTGAATGCAGGTGAGCCAAAATGGCCTAGGCAAGAGGGCTACCTCCCGTCACTATACGTGCCACGCTTCGAGACTCCCTTATATGTATATATAAAAACTACCGCTTAGAGTATCTTTTACCACAGCTTTAAACTTCCATTTTATAGACTTTTAAGAAGTCCACTGGCGTGTAAAAATGCAACTATATTTTCTTCATTTCCATTATCCAGATCAGCACTAATATTATTTGTAAGACGGAACCTCTTTCTGAGGTCCTCATATATGGTACACTCTTCTATTAGATGCTTGATTGTCAGTGTTTTATTACAAACACCGCACATTGGTCTCACTTCGCCGGTTAACAAATATAAATTTGTTAATCGCGTGTGACCGATTCTAAGTCTGGTCACCGCTACTTGTTCACGGCGAGTCAACTTAAAGTCGCTTTTCAATTATAAGGAGAAGTTTTAACTGAGTTTAATTTTGTATTTAAACTCCTCCATTCAGCGTTCCACTTGTTTTTTACTATGTTTGTTAGACGGTTTTTAACATCTGCCACTCTTACAGGAAATGCATCCAAATCATCGCAGACTGTTGCCTTTCTGGCAGCTTCGTCTGCGATTTCATTACCTGTAATACCAGCATGCCCCGGAGTCCATACAAAAACCCATCGCTGTCCTCGTTGTTTTAGTACGTATAAAATGGACAGGATGTTTGCAATTAGGACATCCTTAATGTTCTTGTTCCGAATTGCAACGAGTGCACTTAATGAATCGGAACATATTAGCACTCTCTCTTCGCAATAGTGTTCAGTGTAGCGAAGAGCTTGCTGAATTGCAGTGAGTTCTGCCGTGTAGACACTGGCCACATCTGGCAGTCTCCAAAAGTGGGCTTCTTCATTTACATATATCGAGCATCCAACACCATGTTCGGTTTTAGAACCGTCAGTATAAATTCTAATATGTTCTTCGTAATTACTGACGGTTGCCAAAAATTCCTGCTGGATGATCACTGCTGGTTTCTTTTTTATTTCTCCTTGAGAGAGATCCAAACTTGTATTTACCGCTGGCAAGAGCCATGGCGGTATTTCTCTAGTAGAAATTGCTAGAGTCTCTGGTATAGCAATTTCATATTTTCTTCTTAATTCGTGGTACCTAATTCCGGCTGGTCTGGAATAGGTAGCACGACGTTCGTGTAATGCAGCCATGGGATGAATCGTAAACAATTTATTATTTATATGAACAGGGAAAGCCCATATATTTGCTGCATATCTTAACAAGAGGATCTCTCTTCTATAATGTAGTGGCATTATTCCGGCTTCAGACATCAGACTAGCCGCCGGACTTGTGCGGAAAGCACCTGTTGCATATCTTATTCCGCTATTATGAACTACGTCTAACTTTCTTAAGTGCGACTTTCTAGCGGATGAATATACGATACATCCGTAGTCTAGTTTAGATTGAACCAATGCTTTATACAGTCTCAATAATGTCTCTTTTTCTGAGCCCCAATTTAAGTTCGATAAACATTTTATAATGTTTAGGGCTCTTTTGCATCTATCACTCAAGTCCTGTATATGTAATCCCCATGTAAGGGATTTATCCAATACTAGTCCTAAATACTTTACGCTGTCTTTATATTTTATTGGATTATCATCAATTGTCAACGCCGGACTTTGATGAGGAATTCTCTTCCTACAAAAGTGTACACAGCACGTTTTTTCTAGTGAGAATTGGAATCCGTTATTCCTTGCAACTTCATTTAGAGCATTGATCGCTCGTTGCAATTTGTACCTCACCATAGCAGTCTTGTTGCTGGCATATACGATTGCCAGATCATCAACATAGACGCTTTTGCTGATTTCTACTGGAATGGCTAATATCAATTTATTAATGGCAATGGTAAACAAGGTACCACTCAACGGCGAACCTTGCGGTATGCCATTTTCCAATATTCTTTCACATGAATATTCATTTTTGACGCGTACTTGGAAGGTACGGTCATTCATGTAGCTGCTGAGCAGTATAAGCAGATTGCCACGAATGCCCCATTCATGTAACTGGAGCATTATACCATGACGCCAGGTCATATCGAAAGCCTTCTGAAGATCAAAGAAGACTCCGACACAATGTTTCCTTGTAATAAAGCTGTTATCTATAATGTCCTCTAAGCTGATCATTTGATCAGTGGTAGAATGGTATTGTCGAAAACCTGCTTGATACGGTGATTTTTTTCTTTTTCCAAAACCCAGACGAGTCGATTATGAATCATTTTTTCCAATATTTTCCCCATAGCACACGTCAAAGAAATAGGACGGTAGCTATTGGGGTCTGTTAAATTTTTATTTTTCTTTGGTACTGGAACAACATGAGCTTTTTTCCACTGCTGCGGGTACGTTCCATCCCGCCATATTTGATTATAAAGTTCTAATAATCTACACTTTGCAGTGGTATTCAGCTGCCTGATCATATTATAGTGGATTTCATCCGGAGCAGCAGATGTGTTACCTGCTTTTTCCAACGCTTTCGCGAGTTCTTCCATTTTAAATGGTACATTATATGAGTAATTATACTCAGTTCTAAAATTTAGTAGACCTTCGAGTTCTTCTTTTTTGGTTCGAAAACCTTCCTCGTAGTTGGCCGTTTTGCTGGCCTTTTCGAAATGATTGGATAACAGCTCTGCAATTTCATATGGAGTATCTTTTATTTCATCTTCATCTTGAAGGCTAGTTATGGGAGCAAAATCATTACGCCCACAAATCGCCTTCACTTTCCTCCAAACATCTGATGCAGTAGTAGTTTTGTCGATGGATGACACGTATTGCTGCCAGGATGGTGTTTTCGAATCTATCATAAGACGTTTTGCATTCGCCCTGTATTTCTTAAAGGCAACAAGATTTTCTATACTAGGACGCTTCTTAAAGGCGTTATACGCCCTTTTCTTTCTTTTTATAGCTTCACTTATTTCATCGTTCCACCATGGAACGGGTTTCTTTGTAAGTTTCCCAGATGTTTTGGGAATATATCTCGATGCCGACTCAATTATTGCATTTGTTATGGCATCGACATCGTCTCCGATAACTCCAGTTGTTTCTGGGAGTATCGTTCTAGCTGTGAAGCTCGTCCAGTCTGCCTTTTCAAATAACCATCTTTTAGGGATGGGATATATTGTTCTTGTAACATCAGTTACAATTTGCACCGGGAAATGATCGCTTCCATGCAGATCGTCTATAACATGGCAGCTGTACCTCGGTGCTATCGATCCGCTTATAAGTGCAATATATACAGGACGTCGATCCATCTCTGGCATTGAAAAAGGTTCCTGATCCGTCGTTTAAAATAATAAGTTCTGAATTCATCAGGAACCCTTCCAGTTCTCTTCCACGGGGATCTACTCGATCCGATCCCCAAAGAGAATTATGAGCGTTAAAGTCACCCACCAGTAAAACAGGTGGGGGAAGCTCGGAAATTAGTCTTTCTATGTCATCCTTATTCCAATCGTAATTCGGTAAGTATATGCTGCAGTGACCTGGAGCGGACGCTTCATTCTAACGGCGACCGCTTGTAGGTTTGTGTTTAGAACAACCGCTTCGGTGGTAGCTCTAGTCGATGTTAATATAGCTACTCCACCTCTAACTCTTATATTTGGCGGTTGATCTTGCCGAAATATATTGAATCCTTTTAATTTAAAATTTTCATTTCGGCGGAAATGTGTCTCTTGCAGACGGCTTCCGGTCTCCGTGTCGGAGACCACCGAAGCCGCCGACGACGACGGACATGGATCGGCGCCGGTTTCAGGCGCCGATTGAGAGGCGGCAACCTGGCCACTCCCCGACACGGGGATAGCACCGGTCACCACCTGTGGGAGGGGGGACACTCGCCCCCCCTGTGTGATTTTTTGTGGCCTCTGAGGCTTAGAGGCCACTTCAGTTGCAGGAGGGTTGGGAGCCTCCATAACAGTCTCTGTAGGTATTATCGTTTTCTTGTCATCAAGAATCTCACTAAGACAGACTTGGCATTCTGCTTTGGCGTCCGTTTTCTTCAGCGCGAGAGCAGCTTTCGCTGTTTTATCTTCGGGAGGAGGCTGTACTAATATCTTTGGCTTTATTGGATCTTTAATATTGAAAGATTTCATTTTATTGTCAATAATTCTTTCAATCATGTTAGCCAAGTTCGGAGCAAGTTTACTGATGAGCTGACTTTCATCTACACCAATTGGAGCAGGAGCAGGAACAGTAGCCGCAGCTTGAGCATAAGATGTTGTTGCTCTGGGTTTGCGGGCGTTAACAATCTTTTTGGCTTCGAAGTAGCTGACTTTCTGCAGAGTTTTAACTTCCTGCACAGCTACTTCTTTTTTGTAGACAGGACAATTCCTGGATCTACATGAATGCTGTCCCTTGCAATTGATGCATGTAGGGGGCTCTTTACACGGCTCTCCCTCATGCACCTCTTCGCCGCACACGCATATTTGCGTTCTCTCACATTTGATGGTGGTGTGGCCAAAACGTTGGCACTTGAAGCATCGCATTGGTTGCGGGATAAATGCCCGCACATCCAATCAATGTATGCCCGCTCTAATCTCTCCGGCAAGGTAGGCCGGTTAAATGTGAGAACATGAGAGGCTGCAGGTAGGACCTCGCCATTCCTCCTCATGTTCAATCGGCGACACTCTATGACTCCCTGCGTTGACAACTCCTCAACAATTTCTTGTTCCGTACAATTTAGAAGGTCCCGACAGACGACCACACCTCTTGAGGTGTTGAGCGTACCGTGGGGATCAACATGCACAGCCAGTTCTCCAATCTTTTTAAGCCCTAAAATCTTTTGAGACTGGACATCATTTACAGTCTCAACATGAAGTGCTTCCTTATTTCTTTTACAGGGCCACCAGCGCATTTGGTTATCTCCCGAGCGATGAGAAAAGGACTCACCCTCGAAAAATTTCCATCCTCCTTGGTAATAACCAAATATTTAGGTTTCGGTGTATTATTGCTCTTGAAAAAAGCTCTTTGTAAGCTTTTTCTAGCCTCAATCTCTATCCTTTTAGTTTCCGCACTTTTTCTCCGTTTTGCCTCAGGCGAAAAGGCTGGTTCTAAACGAGGGTGTTTACGTGCACCCTCTGCCACGTTGGTTTGTTCAGGAAAATTCATGAACATTGATCCCTTCTGTAGCAAGGCTAGCCGCTGGGGTACACCCCCACTCCAGGGCTACTAACCTTGGAGGTCCGATCCGGTACTCCGGTGGAACCGGCATATGTCCTGGCAGAGAGCGGATGCGCAGTCTCTGCACTGACTCCAGGCTCCTACTCACCGAAGCTTTCAGAGCTCCCATGCACCGACATACATGGGCACCATTGCTACATGCTTGCCATCGCAGGGGGCATGTGGACAACGGAAGGGTCTCCGTTACACCTGCAATAACATTGACCCTGGCCGCCACATCGCCAGCTCTAAGAGTGGTATAAATCCATTTCCAAAATCGTTTGTTATTCCATTTCCTGCAGGTAGCCAAAAATCCAGTCCGTTTAGTGACCTGAAGTTGGAACCAGGTCAAACTTATCAAAGCATAACCGAGGAATTTACTCGGGACCCTGTTAGCCAGCTATATGTGATGTACAAAGGTACAGCTGTTGCCGCCCTGGACGTGGAACATAGATGTTGTGTTCCGGACGTGAGGATTATCTACCTCAGGGCATTATTATTATTAAATTAATTTATATTATTTGTATCACTTGTCTATATTTTGCGATGTACCAATAATTCTTTACTTTTCCATTATATAAATTAAAAAATAATAAATAAACTACTGAACATTATTTAAGTGATGAGGCTTTTCTTATGAGTTTGGTTCAAACTATAGGAAAAGATATAAAACATTAATGACAGTGGTACATTAAATATTGGAGTTAATTAAAATATTATATAAAGTTTAAAAGTAAGGAAGACATTCTGAAATTCTGTAAAAATATTTTTCTTTTCTATTGAACAAACTTAATTAAAACTTTAAAAAAAAAAAATATTAAAATTTTTTTATTTACTTTCAACATTTTAAATACACTTACAAAAATATTTAAGTATCACATAATAAAGTTTAAAATCTGAAATTCATCAGTTATTTATTTACATAGATTCCTTTTTTTTTTTAATAAAGACGGTATTTAACATAAAATTACACATACAGTTTTCTCTTTTATAGAGAGATCAATATGATTGTGGATATTAGCTGCAAATATTTTGTTATAAACATATTACTACAAAGCAACACAGAAACTTTTCAATATTACACACTGATTCAAAGGGATTGTTGTGCATACATATTAAATATTATATACAAATATACGTATATATATATATATATATATATATATATATATATATACTTTATATGGGTGAGTGTCAAATGTGTGTGAATAGAGAATGTTTAATGTGTATAAATTATATTATAATCTACAAAACAGAGCTGTTTTGTTGGTGAGATGGGTCTCAGTTGACAAAAGCATAATTACTATTATAATATTAATCGAAAATAATATAACTATTATTTATTATTACTATTAATGTTATTTTTTTACTAATCCACAACCGTAACTATCTAACACAGTACAAAATACAGGACTTTATACATTCCCATACGTATACGCATATTTGTCGAGTATAAATCGACAAAGCGAAAAGTTTATCCATATTAGAGGCAGCACTAAGATTCTATTTATGTTGGGCTAAAAAGGGGCATTCTTATATATAGTTTTATAATTTATTTTTGAGGAAATGTACCACTTGAAATTACCTTAATGGATGGATTTATTATACAACGCTACGAGAATTATTTCTATTAATTACTTTTAAT
Source organism: Lycorma delicatula (assembly GCF_047948215.1). NCBI lineage: Eukaryota > Metazoa > Arthropoda > Insecta > Hemiptera > Fulgoridae > Lycorma > Lycorma delicatula. The sequence continues at coordinate 77,063,257 of NC_134455.1, forward strand.
TTGCCATTTAAAATTGGTTATAATTCTGTACAGACATGTAATTTTTATTTACTTGAGTTAATGATTAATATATTGTAATTTACTATTTTATAATAGAAATAAAATTTCACGTTAAGTTTACTAAGAAGATTTTAAAATAATATAATAATAGGGGCTTACAGAAAAAAAATAATGACGGACAGAAGTGACTCGTCAGTAACGTAGTGTATGTACATTGTAGCTACAGAAATATATTGACGGTTAAACTGAGTCACCTTTTCCATTTTACCTGCATATGTATTATAGTTTTTGTTTTACTTATCTTCTTACTATACCAGATTATTGTAAACTGAAGCATCCACATTCAGTTGTTATTAATTTTTTGCTGTGAGCGTATCATATCGTGCGGATACAATATTTTATTTTACGTATCCTGTGTAATACGTTTAATAGTGATTTGATATGACTTCGCGAAAAATATTCACTACAGAGGAAAAGACGTACATTATCTGATTGTTAGAGATTGATGAAACTAATAAGGATATTGCCCCAGAATTAGGCGTAGGTCATTCGACAATATCGGTGATATGGAAAAACCGTGAAAATATTAAGAAAAATTTATATGGGACTGAGACTGCAACATGTTTCACCCGTTCACGACTTAATATATGTTACAGTCTCAATCATTAAAGATTTGAATATCTCGGCACAATTTGAACAAAATCCAAAAAGTATTACTTACCAGTATCAAAAAGTTTAAAACTTTTGGGGACTAGAAAATTTTTGATTCTCAATGTGAGCGGTTGGCGAAAAAATTTGAGAATCAATACTATAAAAAATTTTTATTGTATGTATAAATAGAGTGTCGTAGACCACCCGTCCAACCGATCTAAAGTTGAACGAAGTGATTTTTCTGAAAAATGCAACAAAATTTGATTACCAAGTCCGGGGTACTCTACCTTTTGGTCATATTACCAACTACTGGTTTCCACCGGAAGTTAATTTTTTAAACGAGTTTGAAAATGATAAAAAACGTGAAACATATTTTAACCACAAATTTGGATTCTAGGGACAAAGATACGTAAGTCTTGCCCGAAACATTTTTCCATAAAGTGACATCTTTAACTTCTAAATGATCTTCGAAATTTACCTTGTCCTGAATTCCTTTCCAAAGCTTCTTTAAACACGAAAAATTGTATGTTTCCAAACAAACAAAAATTTACAATATTATAGCTTCGGTTCTGTAATAATAAGTACGTCCAATAGAAAAATATAGAGATCCTATCAAAATAAATTAGTCCCGGTTGAGACTGGAAATTAATGAGCTCACCGTTCGATAGTATGCACGTGGTTTACAATAAAATAGTTTTCTTTTTTTTCATCATTACAGAGGAGTGGGATATTTTGAAATAATTTAGAACCAATTAGAGTTTAAAGGTCATTTTAGGAACAAAAAAGGCACTTTTCAGAAAAATGTTTCAAAAGACTTACGTACTTGCGTATAATGCAAATCCGTGGTAAAATGTATGTCCCGTTTAGAAAAATGAAGATCCTGTCTCGCTAATCCACTTCCAATCAGAACCAGAAGTTGATAACATCACCAAACGCAAAACAATATGGAGGTTACTATTGGAAATATTTGTTTATTTTTTTTTTGTTGTAATAATCTAGCTTTTGGTGCTTATAAGAGTTTTTGATAGGAATTCAGGACTAGGTAAAGTTCGAAAATCATTTAGATGTTAAAAATGGTACTTTATGGAAAAATGTTTCGAATAAGATTTACGTATCTTTGCCCCTAGAATCCAAATTCAAGGTGAAAATATGTGTCCCATTTAAAAAAATGAACTTCCGGTCGAAACCGTAAGTTGGAAACATGGCCAAAAGGTAGAGCGCCCCCAACTTGGTGATCAAATTTTTTGCATTTTCCAAAAAATCACTTTCTTCAATTTTAGATGGAGTGGACTGGTGGTTTAGGACATCTGGTATGTATATACGCATATACTCTTCTTGGCATTTTATTTTCTTCTGCCCTTAAATTACTCCGTAGGTGCTTTCTTACAATTATTTCATAAACTAAATAAAATTTACTTTTCTTATTTTACGATTATATAAAAATTATTTCTTTGTTATTTCAAAGTTTTTTACTTTGTAATCATTCATACAATAATAATACATTTTTTTTTTAAATGAGTGTTCTACATGAATATACGGAAAATTTAATGATAATTTCAACGAACAAAGTAAACAGGTTTTTAGACCTTACTGGACCCTATCTAAATTATAGATACGCTCATAACATTATTATTGTACTGCTACTGCTTGGGTGAATAGATGAATGCAAAACGCAGGTAAAATTGGATAGAAAGCATAATACTGTAAAAGGGTAGGATGATTATACGTTGTGTTGTCATCGTTTATAGAGTAAAACTCTGTGGATTAGAGGAATCAGAAGTGTTTGTGTATAACTTGTAATGAAATTAAGTTATAAGTTTGTTTATTATAAATTAAGTACCGTATGTTTTACCTTCAATCAATATTATAGATTTTTCTATAACCTTATTAAGAGCAAGTAAGTAATTCATAACTAATATTAAGTACTTTATTTTTAGATATTATAAAAAATTCGAATTATCAACAAAACATTACAAGTTTATTAATTTTATAAGTTTATAAAACTTCGGTAGGTTTTTATTAAATTCTATTATTACAACCAGGAAAAGTGATAATAAAATTTTTATTAATAAATAAAGAATAATGTATGAAAAAAATGATTTTTCGTGAATGTACGAAATAGCACGGAAATTTGTATAAAAGCTTCATACTTATTTTAATATATTATTATTTTTTTAACACATGGAGATAAAAGCCAATCAAATGATTTTTTGTTTAAAATTAAATGTATTATACTTGATAATCAAAAAATAAAATAAAAATTAGTTAATTAATTTCTCAAACATGGTACCGCTGATATGTTAAATAAACAAATTACCAATTAATATAATCCACCTTACCAGCACGTTGAAACGTTCTCTAGATCTTTTGGCTAACTTGGAAGCCACCATCAGGAGTTAAAATTAATGGATTACAAAGTTCAAAAAATAATAGTTAAAATTTAAAAACAGTCTATACTTATTGTGCAATATACAGTCAGTATATTAGTATTAGTAGGAATACTAGTATTCCTACTAGTATAATATACCCTATTAGTATTTTAGTATACTATTACTAGTATTTAGTACTTATTAGTATTACTATTATTTAGTATACTATTTTAGTATAATATATCCTACTAGTATTTTAGTATCCTAGTAGGACCGGGGACAGTCATGATGTTTTTAAATTTTGACTATGATTTTTTAAACTTTGACTTTAACACAATTTTAACTCCTGATAATGGCTCCCAAGTAAGCCGAAAGATCTAGAGTACATATGAACGTGCTGGTAAGGTGGATTATATTAGTCGTAAATTTATTTAAAATAATTAATATTTTGTAAAACAATTTTTTTTCTATGCGAATAGATAATCAAAGGATCACGCAATTATTTTTTAGTGTACTTCTTCCTCCAAGACTTTCTTCATCTTGCTCTGATTTGATAATATTTCATCTTCACTCTGTTTCCTACAACCGGACCTTTTCTAATCCACAGTTATGTTCATATTGTATTAGTTCTAAATTAATTTCTTTTTGAGAAATTTCATTGAGTTAGTTTGAATTTTTTGCATTTCTGTTTTCATTTGTTTGAAGTAACCCGTGATGATTTTTCAGTTAACACATTTTATCAAAGATTTGTGTGTTCAACTTACTAGATTCCTTCATTCACATCATATACCCAAGAAATCGTATTTTTCTTTTTCTAAAAGTATTTAAGATTTAAATTTTTTAAACCTTATTTATTAGTAATAATTAAAAAAATATATATGTGAGCAATTTTTTTACCTTTCCATTGTTTAAAGAAAAATTTCAAAATATATTCAAAAGTATTTCCAGCCTAAATAAAATTTATTTAAAATTACATGATCTCATAATAAAACTAGACTAAATAGATCTAAGTTATTTATAGTGTATGGATATGTGTGAAAGAAAATACAGATGTAAGTTAATTAAAAAATATGTAATAATAATATTTTGTGTTGGTATAGATTTCTAATTTATTACTTATAATTTAATTTAATCCATTCATTTTCAATTATTTAAACCTATATTGCAATTATATTTAAGATTACATTTACTATGCAATAATATTTTTATCTTTGGTGCTTGTTAGTTATCATACCGCCACTATTTCACTTTTTTTATGCAACTTCTTCAGATTTCATGAAAAAATGAATAATAACATTTATTAAAGGTGGAAAAAGTAAATATTTTAATGAAAAATAAAAATTATAAAACACCATTAAACATCTCATAAATACAGTAAAAATTCATAAACACAATACACCACACTTTCGGAGGATAAAACTCGCGAATGCTGTTGAAAATAGAATTAAAGATATTTTTGCCATTTCCATTATTTTTCCATCACACGAATTCAGCTAAATGGCTTTCCCAATGATGACGACCAGTGCAACGTTTATTAGACGAGGTTAGCGAGCGATGCGAGCGTAGGTTATGTTTGATTAGATTATATTAATAACCCACCGGGTCTAGTGGTGAACGCGTTTTCCCAAATCAGCTGATTTGGAAGTCGAGAGTTACAGCGTTCAAGTCCTAGTAAAGCCAGTTATTTTTATACGGATTTGAATACTAGATCGTGGATACCGGTGTTCTTTGGTGGTTGGGTTTCAATTAACCACACATCTCAGGAATGGTCGCGCTGAGAATGTACAAGACTACACTTCATTTACACTCATACATATCATCCTCATTCATCCTCTGAAGAATTATCTAAACGGTAGTTACCGGAGGCTAAACAGGAAAAAGAGAAAGAGAGATTATATTGATATACGTACGATTCGTCAGTACACGGAGTCAACATTAATAAACATAACCTACGCTCGCTCGTTAACAATATATTTTTTGTTATTACATTGTAATAATAGGTTTAATACTTTGTTTTTGACAAAGAAGTAGCGTCAAAAAAAGTAGCGATGCGATAACAAACAAGCACATTATCTTTTACTAGTATAATTATTACTCATGCAACATATCATCATGGAATTTTAAAGAAATCTATTTGATTTAGAAACTATATTTCATTGATTAATTATGAAAAACTATTCCTATTCTATTATGTCACTCAACTTTGGATTTTCAAATCTTTATAAAATCAATGTACTTTAATGTTTAAATTAAATAGTTGATATCGATTTGTTATAAATATATACAACGGTATTTTAATAACTGTGATTGAAATATCTACGAAAATAATTTTTAATACATCAGTTTTTAGTGAACAAATAATAAAATATAACTATTAGCACTTAATTAAGAATATCTTTTTAAATAAATAAATTATATGAGTTACTTTTGTAGAAAACACTTGTTTTTGGCAAAACTTTACGTATAGAAAAGTTATTCAAAGCCGTTATTCAATTAACGGCTTCGGTAAAATTTATTATTTTTATTTTTAAAACAAACTTATAAGGAAATTATAGTTTACTGAAGTATTATTTAAATTACAAAACTCTGTTTTATTTTCTATACTTCAATTTTATAAAAAGTAAGGGTATCATGAAATAATATGAAACAATCATTTCGCAGAGTATGAAAGATAAAAATGATAAGATCTGTAACATAATATCTTTGTTTTTAGAAGGAACACACATCAGACTTAATAGGGTCAGTTAAGGGCAGCGAAGCGTACAGTCGGTTTGTCAATAGTTTTACCATGTAAATGTAAATGGGTACGGATGGGCGCCTCCCACGTAAGAAAATTAGTTGCAGACGTCATTAAAAACAGGCAAGGGGTAACTGCCCTAATAAAAACTGAACCGGGCTCCCTTTTCTATAATAACACAGTCGGAACACATTATGCATAATTTGGTCACATTAAGAAAAGGAGAGAGATTGTAAGTGCGAATATAAGGTGAAGTGTAAGAAATGTGTAGGAGAGGAAGAGGTCGGAAAAAGCTATAAAAGACGGTGGAGCTGCGGAAATGCAGATGAGTTCTCTCTTTCCTTATAACTCACCCTCTTCAATTCTCGATTCTTATCGCTTTTTCAGTGGGTGTGTGTAATGCCGCCATTTTGAACAGGCTCGATAGATGGATGACCACTTCGTTCGACAATCGACCCGTTTGGTGCACCCCACCCTTATAATACTGTCGAGTTGCACCCTCCGTAATTGCGATGCAACTGCAGTTGCAGCGGTGTTTTAATTTTTTGTTTCGACCCTTCGCTTACTGAAAATTCAATGCCCGCACGTTATTTTCTGATTCGTTTTAATCACGAAGGGTCCTTCAACCCCCGCATCCAGGGGTGGAGCGAAATATCCACCATCGTATGCACCCTCGTTTTGTTCGATGCACTACTGCTAATCAAATAGGGAATGATCTGTTGAGAATACTATGCAAAAACGCTGTTTTAAACTTTTGTTCCTATACCTAAAATAAACACATGAATTTAATTTAAAAATATTCTAATAATATTTATTATTATTCTTGTATACCCCGTACGTAAGAGAGAAAATATTTATTTTGCAAGTCGTATATGTGATACGCAAATTTTCCTATTTTTAAATAAACATTTTGCTCATTTCCACATTAATAATTAATTTTTTATCGTGAAAAATCAAATACCATTACATATTTTATAATATTAAAATAATAATTTTCAGAAAAAAGAGTGAATAACCAAATTTTTATTATTAAGAATCCTCATACTTTTTCCTTTCAGTTGAATCAATATAAATAGATATTTAAAACTTCAGAATTTAATCTGTTATTCAAAATAATGAAAAATTTAGCATTTCTATGTTTTTTGTTCTATTGTTAATGTCAAAAAATATATTAGTAAAAATTCGTATTAGCTATAAAAAAAGGAAAAAGGAAAAAAAAGGATTAATATGTGTTTTTTTCTGTAGGGAGTGGAAAAAAATAATACTAAACATTAAAAATAATAATATAAATTGTACTTTTAATTTCCCCTTGTCTTAGCAATAAAATATTTCATACTTTTTATACTCTTCGACTTTTTTAAGCGATATTATTATGTTCTTAAAGGCGTTATAACGTTTTAAATCAACAAAATACTTATTGGAAAAGATCTTAGATGAAAAGGTAGTTTATATGATGCAAACATTGATATATTTTGGAATATTTTACGATCAAGCAATAACAGTAAACTGTAGTAATATCAGAGTTTGAGGAAAACAATTTGAGGTATATTTTTCCCATAAAGAGTTCGACAGGTAACAACCCAAAATTTAAGTTTTGCCTAAAATGGAAAAAGAATGATGGCATGGCTTCAACAGATCGAAAGTGACAAATCAAATTTTAAGGGTATAGTAATAACAATTTCTTGCATTCATTTATCCTTTCTGAAATAAAACCAGTATTTAAAGAACTCTTATCTTATGATAAAATTGCCAAATAGATTTTTCTTAAACAACAGGCAAATCAGTATGAAAGCATTTCTTATCAGGATTTGAAGAAAAGAATTTTCAAAAGCTTTTTATTGTCTTGATAGTACTCAAAAGAAAATTTTAGTTATCTCATTTAATTTTTCTATCGTGGCTGCGGTTGCTATTAAAAAAGGTGTGGATCTAAAACTATAGAGAAATTCTGCTAACCGATAATAACAATCTTCCAAAATAAAAAAACTCCAATTAATAAAAAAACTGGATCCACCAAAGAAGATAATAAAAGTAAATTGTTAATTGTAAATTAAGGTAAAGCTAATTATAAGGTTAACTGAAGGTAATTAAAGTTTGTTGTAATAGCAAGATCATTCCACAGCAAAAAATTGAAGTAAAAATAATACGATATAATCTTTTGTAAAATGCTCTTTCCATACTGATAATAAATAACATTCCTAAAATACACAATATTATAAGGAAAAACCCACTTCGTTTTTATTTCATAATTTTTAATTTAAAGATAACTAGATTTCCCCAAATAAAATCACAAACAAAAATAAGGTATAGCTTATATTACTCTTTATAGAAATTAAACCATAAAAATAAATTAAACTATTAGGGGTAAAAAGTTCTAATAATTATAAATATTTCATTATGTACATGAAGTTTTATTTTATTTTACCAGTCAATTGATTTTTGAACTATAATTTTCAAAGTTTTAATTTGATTTTCACGAATAATATATTGGAATTACCACGAAAGAAACACATGTATATATTTAAAAGAGAAAAAAATGATTTTTCCTATCTGATCTCGTAGTTGAAATTCAAATGTAAGAAATGTAGATACAGAACTAAAAAAAATTAGCTTGCGATAAATATTGCAAGTTTTCCAGACAGACATAAATTTTAAATTAGTTAAAATTTTATTTTTGTGAATATAATTTTAATTTCCACAAATAAATTATTAACTATATCAACCAAAAAAAAAAATAAAATAAAATTTTATCACCTCTGTAATTGATTATATATACACTAAAATTTCTTAGTAATACAGTTTATAACCGTCTAGTATCTTAGCAAGCAGAAAATCTTTTTTAAATAAAAAAAAAAATTATAGAGTCCTTATTTGGACTTGGCTTTCTCAAATTTATCTCATTCATTTCCCGGACTCCATTCTGTCATATCTCTCTTTCCTTCTCCTATTAAAAATCGGCGCTTTATTATTGCTTTGGTCTTCTTTCAAAAGATCCAGCCAAATCATTCTTTCATTTTTAATAAATTTTATTACGTGTCTCACTTAATTAGGTCGTTCAGCTGCTTGTTTAGACATTATCCAATCTTCTTCCAAATTTACTTAACCATAAAATCACTTGAGATTTTTCTTTAAAAAAATCCTAAATATCTTTCAGAAGCAAATTAACTCTTTCAAACATATGTTAGATAGAAACAATTCAAAATCTTTTGGAACTAGAAAACAATAGAGAAAATAATGGAAAGAAACAATCTTAAATAAGTAATACTGATGATCAAGAGATGAGGCTGTCTAGTATGCCCTAATATCTATTATAAAGAGGGTTAAAAAACTGACTCACGTTATGGGAGATTCCTCCTTTTTTTGCAGGCTTAATTGAGGAAAAATTGGTTAACAGATAGATAGATAGACAGATAGATAGAAATTGGTTAGCAGAGAATATTCATTCTCTCAGTACATTAGATGTGTCAATTATGGCCAAACCCAGAATGCCTTCACAGAAACAGCCATACCATACTATGGATGCACTTTTGGCCCCTCGATCTCCTGATTTACCCCCTCCTGACTTTCTCTTGTGCGGATACCTTAAGGATGCTGCTTACAAAACTCATCCTCACACTATTCACAAATTTCAGAGCGAAATTGAACGATGTATCTCTGCAGTTCCTCAGTAAACGTTATAACATGTGTTTAAGAGCATCCAGTTTTGTATTCAATTATGTGAATCGTATAATGGAGGCCACTTACAACAAGTATTGTAACTTACTCATTTTCGCAAAAGGTTACATCACTTTTTGAACACTGCACTATATTTTTGTCAAACTATTCAAGTCATGTATTCAAACTATTTTTTTTTTTTTAATATTGAGTATAAAACACTTTTCATTATAAAAAGGGCTTTCTTTATAACAATCCAATCTAAAACAATAACCAAAAAAAATTTAAAAACTATATTCAAACCGTCTTCTTTATTTTGTAATTTTTCATTAAAAGAATATTAATTAATTTAACCTGCCAGAAATAATTAAAGTACTAAAAAATATAAGTTATTTTATATGAGAAAAAGAAACAAAAAAATTGTACATTTTATTGTAATTTAAGGCTTGAATATAAAAAAAAGTATACTGAGTGAATTGAGAATGACCTTTGAAAAATCAATTACCGAAATAAAAATTATAAATATACTTAATGAATTAACAAACTTTTCCAATCATATTTTGTAAAACTTCATTTCCAATACTTAATTTTCACAAGGTTGTAAGTTTTCTTTGAAGTTTAATAAGATTTTTACTTGGTAAGTTAGCTTTTATAACAAATTAATAATTATTTGTCTTTGTGCACGATGAAATAAGGTTTCCGCTTTTACAAAATGATAAAATAACCGTGATTCACTTTCCAAATACACATAGTTATGCTTACAAAAGATCTTTTCAGAACTATAATACAGTTAATTCCTTCCTTACTGATCCTGCATTTACTATGTGCCGAATTTTTTTAAGTTTTGTTCTGTTTGTTTACTTAATGTGTTATTTTAGTAGAATTTAATACGTTTCGTAAATTTAATATTCTTGGAGCGTTTTTGAATTTTAATGTGATTTACAAATTTTTCATATTAGTGGCTTGATATTTTTCAATTTTTCCACTATAATAATCAATTTGTTACAAGTAATAATAATCATATGTTTACTCCTGCTACTGTATAACACTATATATATATATATATATATATATATATATATATATATAAAACTAATGAAAAACAAAAAAGTGAAACCAAATTCAAACAATTTTTAATTGAAATATAAAATTTTGTACTTATAATTAACATAATTCCATATTACTATTAATACTCTATTTCTATTTTTACTCGTCAGTACTACACCTTTTTTTTTTTTTCCACTCTACTCCCCTGGGCCGTTCCGACTGGTTGGTATTGCGCCACCCAGGGGAGTGTCTGGTAAACTCTAACGAGCCTCTCCGCCTACCGGCTGAACGTCCGGCATGGCAGGTCGGTTCGCCGGTGTCAGCTCTTTTAAGTGATTTTCTGTTTGCCCATTTGGAAACCACGACATACCTCAAATAGCCGTAACGTGGCACCGGGTCTTTTCTTACTCTTCTTCTTCATCGGGACCTATCTAAACCCTTGGAGTCCTCAGTGGATCATTGAGAACGACACACCTCAGCGTGCCGTCTCTCACCACTGAGGCTGTCCACCCTACCCTATTCTACATAGTAACCTAGTCGCCTTTCATCTATATCCTTCTCTGTTAATACTGCTACTATAAATTCCGTAACCTTCTTCCAGTTTATTTCGCTCCTCAACATGTGCTCTAGGACCTCTGCTGGGCTCATACCTATTATGCCACAGTTCCTCCTTTTAATTGCCCACCTCTCGCAGCAGAAAAATGTGTGTTCTGCATTGTCAATTCTCTCACAGTACATACATTCTGGACCTGGCCTTCTTCCAACACGATGGAGGTACTCATTGAAATTGCCATGACCTGTAAAAAACTGCGTGATATGATAATTTAACTCACCATGTTCCCTGTCTAACCATAGTGCAAGATCTGGAATCAGCTCCTTCGTGCGTCTGGCTGGTCCATCCTCCTGCCATCTATTTTGCCATCTATGTCTAAGTCTATCTTTTGCTTCATTTGCTTCGAGGCCTTCCGCCCTCTCGATTCTATTTAGGGTCATTAAGTCTATTGGTGGCACCCCAGACAACACGCACAACGCCTCATAGGAGACCGTCCTGTAAGCTGAAACAACCCCCAGCAACAGCCTCCTATGAGTACTAACCAGTCTGTTCAAATTTCTTTTAACCCTGACTGAGTGCCACCACACTGGTACTGCATATAACATCATAGATGTCACTGTGGACGCTATCGCCCTTCGCTTAGTGGGTCTTGGAGCTCTCTGCGAAGACATTATTATATTCAAATTCTTAGTCATCTGTTCACCTTTGGCACATATGTCTATTATATGCTAGGTGAACCGGCAATTCCTCTCATAAGTCACACCCAGGTATTTAATCTTTTCGACCTCTGTTATTTGTTGGTTTCCAATTTGGATGGCCGGACGGTCTAAAATCCTCTTCCCTGTGAACATAATATATTTACATTTTTCTATTGCCAGCTGGAGTCCCCTCTCTTTCAACCAATTATCTATCGTCCGTAACGTGTTGTTAGTACTCTCTTGTACATCGACAGTTGTTTTACCCTTGATGAGTATCGCCAGGTCATCAGCATAGGCAATTACTTGTACCCCATCCTGATAGTCTAGTCTTAATATTCCATCGAAGGCCAGTATCCAGAGTAAGGGTCCCAGTACAGACCCCTGTAGCACACCACCATAAATATTGAAACGTAGGCACTCACTCTGCGTCTCCACCAAGCATTCTCTATTTGAGAGGTATTCCCCTATCTGCCTTCTTAAATAAGGACTGATACCTTTTTCCACTAATGCCTTATTTATTGATTCCCCCTTAATAGAACCGAATGCATTTTTTACATCTAAAGCTATGAATAGGGGAATACGCCTCGTTCTCCATGTGCCGCTCCTAGTATCCTTAGCCCAGTCGATCACCTTTGTCGCCGCCTGTATCGTCGAACGACCCTTCATGAATCCAAACTGATTTCCACTAATGCCTATTCCTTCCTCAAGTTCCTTAAAGATTCGGCCAGCGAGCATCTTCTCCACTACCTTCGCCATGGTATTTAAAAGACTCAATGGTCTGTATAAAGGTTCTCCATTCTCATTTGTGCCTTTTGGGATAAACACCACCCTGGATTCCTTCCAGATTCCTGGAAATATCTTGTTTTCTAATCCATGGCTGGCAACATCAAGCATTTCATAAGGAATTCTCTTTATCAGCCCTTTAGGAGTGCCGCTGGAATTCCGTCTGGACCCGGGCTCTTCCTATTACCCAGTTGTGCTACAGCCAAGTGCAGTTCAGAGAACGTGAAGCGTCTGGGTTCGCAATCTATAACATTTCCTGCAGTTTCTACTCTACCGGGGAATAGCTCATTAAATTGTTGTTCTACCTGCTCATTATTTAATACGGGCAGACGCCTTCCAAATCGCTTAGTGATTATTTTGTATGCCTGTCCCCAGGGGTCTCCGTCTAACTCCTCGCAGAGTCTGTGCCATTGTTTTTTCTTAGACATACGAATAGCTTTGTTTAAGGCCCGTCTGGTCTCTTTATAAGCCAGAGATGCCTCCTCGTACTCCTGTCCGCCTCGCATTCTGAGTCTCTGCTTCCTTCTTCTGCGCGATTGTAGGAGCCCTCTCAGTGTTTCAATCTCCATATTCCACCAATACACTGAGTGTCTATTGGCTCTTCTGTGAGCTACTCTGCCCATTTCTTGTCTTATAACGTTAGTCAGGGCAACTGGTGTCAGATTCTCTATGTTGATAATCCTTTCGGCCGTTCTATCGATTATGATCTCGATCTGTTCCTTTGTAAAACTACTATAGGGCATTTTCTCTCTAGTCACATAGTCTGAGCCTTTTATGGTAATCATAGTGGCATGATGGTCACTCGCCACATCATGTGGTAACACTCGCCAGTCCCAGTGTTCCCTACTCCATCTATCGTCTATGATTGTTAAGTCCAAGACTGACGAGTGTCCTCTCGCCTCATATGTAGGGGTGCCATCATTTACACAATGACAGCTAATTGCCCCCATCATATCCGTAAGGATCTCACCTCTGCGATTGGTGTATGCGCTCCCCGCTGCAATCGCTTTACTATTGAAATCACCTAGAATAATGACTTTCTTCCTAGCGTTATTTACTACTCCTTGTATTATGTCTAGTCTTCTAGTAAATTCATGTATGTCACAGTTTGGAGACACATAGGCACCAATCGCTAGTGTTGAATCCGACTCCACCGCCAACATGCCTCCAGATCTGGACGTCAATCTCCATGCTATCCTGCCACTTACATCCATAATTGCCACGTCACCATTTGTATCCACCATCCAGCCTGATCTAGCAACAAGGTACTTGTTCGGCTCCGTGATTATCAGTAAATCAGCCCTCTGCTCTATGACCAGTTCACTAACCAAATCATGAGACATGGTGCTTCTGTTTGCGTTAACCATTATCACCCTAAGCATTTAAATGTTTTGAGCACCCCCAGCCACCGGTGCGGTGTTCTTGACTCCCACAGTCCAGGCAGCTACTATGCTCCCGGCATTCAGCAATCTTGTGGTCTCTGCCTCCACAATTGAAGCAGAGATCCATTCTGTCAGGGCCCTTGCACTCATTTTTACGATGTCCAGTATTCCAGCATCTGAAGCACTTTTCCTCTGATTCCCTAATATATGCCCGACAATTTACCCAGCCAATCCTCAACTTTTGTTCCACCAGCTTACAGGCAGCCCTATACGAGGTGATAACTGTAACATTTTGGGTCTCGGCGTACCCTTTTCTAATTGACGATATCTTGATGTCCTCATCAGTACCTACTCTTGCAGCAAAAATTTTTGTCTCATTGGTGTCATATTCTACATCTCTGATGTGAACTATTGTGCGCCTTCCCGCTCTTGTACACAGGTCAACATGCAAATCTGCCGCCTTATCTCGTAGGTTACTTGTAAACTCAGCAGCTTTCTGCGCTCCCTGAATTCTCACGTGAAGTTCTTCATTCCAGCTCTTACGTAAGGAGATGACCTTTTTTGCATCTTCGCTACTTACTGCAGACTTCATCGTTTTAAGTAAATCAGAATAGGATTTTCCAGCTGCTTTGATAACCACAGTACGACTGTCAACTGCCGGTGGTGTCGACTTTTTAATACGGGCTTGTCCAGACTTGCCTTGTATAGCTTTACCTTCAACTGGGATCGTAAGCACTTTAACCGCTACTTCCTCGTCTCTCCGCAAATAAGATATTAATTTCTTCATATAGTTTCCAACATTATTATTGGGGATGACAAAAACTAAATTACCAGCTTGAGGAATAATCTTCCTTAAAGCCCTCAATATAGCTCCCATTGTGCTCTTCTCAGTAGCATTACCATCATAGTAGATTTTGTATTTACTTTTCTTAATGTCGTCACAGTCTCCAAGAATTGATTGTACATCTTTACGAATGTCGCCTACTTTGTATTTGGTACTAATGCCTTCTTTTTCATCCCCTTGACTTGATTTACTTAAATCACTAACAGTACAAGAGTCCACCACCTCAGAAGGCAACTCGTTAATCAAACTAATTTTGTTCCGCAAACTATTTGGCCATCTTTTGGGCAGTAGATCTATTATTTGCTCATCTGTCAGCTCCTTAGTAAGTACTCCACCTCATGCATCCGATTCTTAACCACACATTCTTGCATGCAGACAGTAATTTTCAAACATTCTCCCATAGAATTTTTTTCCAGAGCTGACGATAACAAACTAGTTCAGTTTTTATCACCTTTTTATTTCATACATTTTCAATGGGATTAATTCCTTACTTCGTTCAGGCCTGGAGAGAATTTCAATATTGTTCTTAATTTTTTTTTCCTGAAGCATTATTACGTTAATAAATTAAATCTTCATCTAAATGACATTGTTGACGAGTGACAGCATTACTTCTAAGTTTCACAATACTACACCCAGTTTATAAATCCATTAATTATTCTCCTAGCAAGCTGGTTGTGGTTTAAGAACATATTTATGTGATTTTTTCCTGTAGTATGTTTCCTTTTCCCCAAAATTAAAGTAAAATATGAACCTGCTCCAAAGCAAATCAAAATGTTTGTGGATTTTTCATGCCTGAAAGTAAGTTTAACCTCCTTTTCGTACATATTAATATATTTCATATTTTGTGACAATTTTTAAGTTATATTTATTAATTGAATTATAATTCTAGGAATTTTGGCTTGAAATGGATTTTTAGGTCTTTTAAAAATGTTGTAAATAAATTTATGAAATTTAATTTTGTTAGAACAGTTCTTATTTTTTTCTCTTTTTCTTAACTATCTGAACAGCTTCACATCATTTATATATATATATTTGTTAAATATATTTCCTTCTGATGAATTAATTAACCATTTCCTTTGTATTGCTGCTATTTTTTATGTTATTACTATTATTATTATTATTATTAGTATTATTATTATTATTTTGCCTTTTAAATAATTTACCTTTGGAAAATATCATTTTTTTGACAAGATTTAAGATTTTTGATAGATTATATTAAATCCTTTGAATGGAGATTAATGAGTGGTTTCTACTGACAAAGTTTAAGGTGAAACATCCACCACGTAATTATTGAAACATCTTAATTATACCAGATTAAATTAAGTCAATAATATAATAGTAAATGAATTTTTATATTTATATATATACGTGTGTGACAAGAAGGGAAGTACAATATGAGAGGTTTATACACGTATGTGTGTGTATTACAGTAGAAGGGGGTTTTGTTGGCAGAGTAAAGTGACTGGACATAGGTGTTGTTTGTTCTCAGTGTTTGCTCTCTGCAGCCGCTTAAGTGCCCCTCCCGTAACATTCTCTTCCTCCAGTATTTCCTCCCACCCGTAACGCAGACTCCCAGAACTCTATCCGACCTCCTTTCTACGACCACTAGTCTGTTTGAACACATTTCTGTTACGTTCATTCGGCTGCCTTGTGCGACCACACTTTCTCCTTCCATTTAATTGGCGTTATAGAGTGTAAAAAGATAATTTCATTAAAAACTTAAAAATCATTTTTTGTGTTATTACGAAACATTATGAAAGTTTTATTTGAATACCTCTTTAATATAAGTAGTATTGTAAGAGTTCAGAGACATTTCCTTTTTTATGGACAAAAATGCTTGATTATAAACAAATACGCAGTTACGATTAATTTTCAAGAAAATGATAAAAGTACTCGTATAATTCAAAGATGATTAAATTTTTTCTTAAAATATTTACATTAGTAAACTCTTTTAATTAAATTTTATTAAATTACTTATTTCTGAAAGGAGAACTTCCTTATTTTTAGTAACAACGAAAATTATTTGTTTTTTTTTATTAAGGCAGTCATCAGAGTTTGACTAATTTTAATTGTTTGTGAGGAAAATAATAAAGGAAAAATAACATGATAGGAAAAGTATTTGGATTACAAAAAGAACAGTTCAAGAAATAGGTGTTCCCACATTATACAATATAAGGGATATTTTTAATTACAGTATATCTTTAACCAACAAATAAATAGTCTATTTGGTATTAAGAAACCGAATAAAATAATAATATTATTATCAAAAATTCCCACTATACCGAATAGAATGATAATATTATTATCAAAAATTCCCACTATACTACGATTAAATAGAATCTAAACTTCCTTTAAAATTATTAACGTAATATTTTTGTTGTCTGCGGAGAGGAGACTGTTAAACATGACCGATAACTGTTGGAATTTTATTAGTTTTATACATCCTTAATTTACAACATTTTACGTACTTTCTTACGAGAATCAGGTGTTGGACTATTACGTGGTTTTAGGTAAATGGTGACATCAATTTATTTTAAATTATTATTATTACTTTAAAAATCAGGAAAAATGAAAAAAGATAGAATAATATAGCTTTTAGATTTTTTTTTTGTTTTTAACATAATTATTAAAATGCTGATTAAATTTTACTCAAATTTCGGAATTTTGAAATTTGGTTGTATTTAATAATCGATAACTAGAATTAGTCACCCCAAATTTTCAGGTTAGCTGTTAGGTTTTTTCTATATATTTCACTTTTTCTCTGCTCTTTTCAGAAGTTTGTTACGAGAAAAGTTTTGGGTTTCAAGAAGAGAAATATAAAATATTTTCTTTTGTAATAGAAAAGATTTTTAATCATTATTAAATAAAATAATTTTTTATTCTTTTTTCGTTTGAAGTCAATTTTTTTTTAGTTCTGCATTAAACATTTCAGTAAAGAATCACGTGTTTTTTTTATTAACCAGTACGACTACTGGTCAAGAAAAAAATGTATGTTTGTGTAAAACTGTAGTATACAAATTGATAGATTTGTTTACTGCAAATAGATATTTTAAAAAACTTCAAATTCAAAATTTGTGAAAATAAAGTGTTATTATAAAAAGTGGTCACTTTGCGAACAAGATTTTATAAACAAGACTACGTTTTAATTTTCAAAAAGTGCAGAATAGTTTCCAAGTTCTTTCATACAATCGGTTTCCGTGGCGCGATTGGTAGCGTCTCGGTTTTTCATCTGGAGGTCCCAGGTTCGAATGACGATCAGCCATGGCATCCCCACGCGCTAAAAAATTGCCATTTCATCTCATTCTCTGAACCAATACCTAATGGTGGTCCCGAAGGCTAAAAAAAAAATAAAAAACTTCTATGTAAACTAACATGTTCCCTACTACCAAATGACCTAATCTTTCTAACGAACTATTGCTTTTACTTAAATTCTGTAACACGTGTGTTTATTCATGCATGATTCCTTATGATTCTAACATTCAGATAGATATTTTAAGATATGGAGCGTTAGGGAAGGATTTTTTTTTTAAATCTCAGTTATTTAAAAGTAAAAGTAAAAATTTCCACTTTACGAACTATTAAAAATATTTTATGAAGTAAATGTATTCAAAATGATCAGTTTATCTGAGGCTTTTTGGATTTTTTAACTAATAAAATTTTCTTTATAACTGAAATATTTTTTTTAGAGTATAGAATGTGTTCAATAATTTACTTAACTTAAATCTTATGTTATATTATTTAAAAAAGTAATTTTGTGAAACATCTTGGAAAAAATATTTTATGATAAAATTACGTAGACTAGTTGACATAATAGTACAAAACCTTTCTTACTGCAATCTTCAATCATACATTTTCCTAGAATTACTTTTTTTTTATAGTCACACTTCTGAATAAAATAGTAATGAAAATTTTTTCTTGTTCAAAAGTTATTTTACTGGTTTTATGTATTTCTATATCCCATTTTATTTTGTAATATTCTCTTAGGATCAAGGCTTATCATAAAATATTCATTCCAAATGTTCTTTTAAGTATTTTATGTATACAGATTTTACCCTTTACACATGTTTATACCAGCAAAGTAACTATGCTTGGATTTCGTTGTCTAAAAACTTTTATTTTTTTTATGAGATTCTGCCACAAATTTCCATTCCAGTTCATCTTAAACACTTTGTTTTCAAATCAGACCAAAAATATTTAAAATTTTTCTGTAATACCTGATAAACCTCTACTCATAGTTTTTCTGGTCAATATTTGTTATCGTAAAGCACCATATGAAATATAATTATTTTAAAGAATTTTTTATTCAGTTCCTAAATTACGTTGGAAACAGGTAGATTTATTATTGATATCTAATATCTCTCTTGGTAAAAACTGTCTAATCTTTAAGCTTGACTATTTTTTTTTTCTACTTTTTTGTATATTACGTATTAAATCACATGTATTAATATTATATGTATTAATACATATGTATTAATATTTAACTTTTTTTGGTTGCAATCGTTTTATTATAGATTACATATCAAATCGCAATTTTTTCTAATAATGAGTCTATCAAATCATTCATTACTGCTCATTAATGTTTAAAAATATGTTAAAATAACATTATATTCATCAGGAAATCTTAATGAGTTTGTTTTGTTTATGAATTTTTATTGTATTTCAATTTTTTTTTTTATATCTTCCTTTACTGCTTTTTACAAGTACAAATTGAAAATAAATAAGGATATTTTAAATAGGTAATCTATTTGTTTTTATATTTCCTTCTTATCTATTCCTATAATAGAAACCCGGTTCTTGTAAATCCTTTAAACAACTCCTTTTTTCCTCTCTACATATCCCTCCTAATTTAATTGTTTTAATTATTGTAGTCTACATTTAGAACTTTAGAGTTGGTGGAGTAAATGTTATGTTATTTTCTGAACTGAATATAATTTGTTGTATTATTTATATTTCTCTAATTAGTAATAAAATTATTTAATTCAGTCCTTTTTTACAATGATAAAGGATAAATTATTATATTATTTATGAAAAAGGTTTTTAAAAAATCGTAGTTATTTAAAGCGTTGACAAAAGAAGCATGCGTTAAATAAAAGATTACATTATTTTATTAAAAAATTCAAAGAAAATGATATTTTATTAAGGAAAGAATTTTAGGATAAAGATATTCTTGAGTAAGAATCTCTTAGGTATACGACCTATAAAGAAGTGATTGTTTATAATCACCATTTCTTTTTTAATTGCCATGGTAAAACAACGAACAAATATATTATGCTTAAATATTTGTGCCAAAGTAATTTGTGTAATAAAATATTAAGAATTTATGACTTCTCAAACGTTTTTATAATTAGGAACGTAAATTGGTCTTTTATCTTTGAAAGGTCTGTTAGTTCATTGCTTGTTCGGTCGAATAGTGCTAACAAAGTAAGTTGAGGATATTATTTTTATTAATCAATAAATAATTATATATTATGAATAAATAATACTATTATTATATTTAATCCGATTAATATTTATAAATAATTTTTTTTTCTATCTATAAACATGTTTTAGAAAATTTTTAATTTAAAAATTATATAAATATAGATAATAAGATATTATATTGATTAAGCCTTTACAATTTGACATTTTCTGTGTTACATATTATTATTTACAATTGTGGGCTTTATTTGTAAACGTTGCAAGCCAGTTCTAGTCAGAATAAAATATGAATGATGCTTTTAGCTTTGTTTTCATTGGTAGGTCCGTACCGTCCTTCAAAGGGAATTATTGATCCTAGTGACATGACATTCACATGCACATATGCACATGCACTCGCTGTTCCCCTCTCTACCTTCTACCCCATCATGTTAGCCCTCTGGTCACCACCATGCTTGCAAATTAAACCCCATGCTAGCTCTGATTTCATCTCTTGCCCGGCTTTACTCTTGCTATTGTTGTTTAAGCCAAATGTTCTATTGGTATTTTTTTAAATTATTTATATATATATATATATTATTTTAATTTGAAAAAAAAAATATTGATGTACATTTAATACGTTATTTTTAACTAAGAAATTTTACTAATACTCACATCATTTTAAATGTTAAGAACATAAATAAAAACAAATTTTAAAATTTAAATTTAAAAAGTATTCTTAATAATCAAATAAAATTGTAAAAAATAATAAATTTTGATTGCATAACATTTAAAACTACATTAATTACATTTATTTCTATCTGCAACAAATATGTTTTGACTGTGATAAGTGTAAAATTTTGAATCTTGAAATTCAAAATTCATGAAATTCTATAATTGTATTTATTTTACCCTTTTCAAAACTGAAGAGGGTTGTTATTACTCTAAAAAAATGACAGATGAAAATTTAACACGTTTAGATTTTCCTCAACAAAATGTATGTCTTACTTATTTCCTCTCCTTAATATTACAACTCTATTTAATAAGGAAGTAATATTAAGATGTATTTCCTTATCAGATATGCAATATATACATTCAAAAATTCTTAAAAGATAATGAAAGTTATAGATTTAAAAAAATATTAGCGTTGTAATCTGATATTTCTTTAAATAAAAGTAATGACTTCCAATTATGAAATATTTACAGTTCTTTAACGTTTTAATTAATAGTTGTAATGTGTTAACTGGCACTAAATATTTTAAATAAGTGGAAATCCACTTATGACGTATCCATATGTAACTACTGATTAAAATGTTACCTTACAAGCTAATTTGTTTTAGTATTGAAACATACTAAAGGATTTTCATGTACGTTTTTAAGGATTTTTCACTGATTATGTAAGTTTTCTGTATTTTTAATAATGAAATAACATAATATATCCCATACAGAAAGTAATTATTTTATATACTGACAAATTTAGATAAAACTTTAGATACACCAATCAAAAACTCATGAAAATTACAAATTACTAAATGGAAGACATTACTAGAAGAATAATCATTCAAACACTTAAATTACCTTCACGGTATTGTCAGATTTGTTTTATCATACACCTACGATGGTTAAAAGATAGACTTAATGTAAATCATTAATTTATTGCGGGTTTTAATATCGGAGAGATGATTTCTGACACTTTTTACAGATGGTGTTTCAAATTAACTCAAGAAAGCTTGTCCAAGCGATAGTTATAAAAAGTGAAACGGGAATGATTGGTTATTTAGCCCTACTAGAATCGTTGATATCGAATGAATATAATGATAAAATAACAGAAACTATCCACAAGTAAATCATGCACGGAACGGAATATTGAATACCTAGCATCTTAAAATGGATGTTTTCAATTATTAGGAAAAAATTCTTAACACAACAACCCTGACCCAAGGTCGGTATTCATTATCTTGACAGCAATTACATATTCTAAAAAAGCGACTTACGCAGCCAAGCGAACACACTCCTCCTATTGGAAATAGAGAACTTTTGGATACATACTCCACTTGGTAGAATATATGTCTAGGAAATCCATTTGACTGTTCATATGTTCATTTATGATCGTTTTAGATTGGACAAATAGGAAGAAAATTAAAATTCATATTTAACGAATACGTGAGATCTTTTACAAATCAAAAACAAGATACTAATTATACAGCGCATTTAATAACAGAAGGACACACCCAAATAAAAAGGGAAGAAATAATGAAATTAATTCACAAATGTGTTAAAGGAAGAAGAACGAACATTTTAGAAAATCTAAAAATTTTTAAATTAAATGTAACAATAAAATGATAATAAATGAACAGATTAACAATCAAGCCGATGTCATTTTCAAAAACCACAAATTATTAAAAACAAGAAATGGATAAATAAAATTAGAAAATAAATATAACCATTAATAACAAAATAAACAAGAAGGCCAGATAAGGCATAACGTCAAATATAGCGAGGAGCGTTGACTAAAAGCTAGATAAAGATTAACAGAAATTTAAAAGTACCAGTACAATAAGTTTTAACAATGGAGTGGTTTCAAAACGCGTAAAAATGTGATAAAAGAATGAAGCTAAAAAGGTAAACAATACTCAACATAGAAACTATAGTGATCTTCAACAGAAAATATAGTAATTATTATTATTTTAATAACAACAAAGAGAATTCTGCTTAATGTTGTTGGTATAAAACTTTTATAAAAATTATTTTTTTTGTTTTAATTTTCTATTAAGAATTTAAAGAAAATATTTAATAATACTCGGTCTTAAAATCCAAAAGTGTACTACACTTTTGGATTTTATTTTATTACATATATATCAAGTTACATCGAAAATAAAATATTTAAATTAAATAAGAAACTACAATATAATAGACAAAATTCATATTTTGAGTAAATTGAATATTGGATCATACTAAGGTTATGATTAAATATTAAAGAGACCTAGTAATTTTTATAATTAAAATTTTTTTAACAGCTTATATTAAAGGATATTAAAAAGTTTTGAAATATATTGTGTTTTCTAGAACTTTAATGGGGTTTAATAAAGAGAAAATTTAGAAAACGTCACCAAGGAGCTGAAAAGACGAAGCCTTTCATTGCTATGAAATACTGGGTGATTCAAAAAGTATTTTACAATTTAAATAAACTATGTAGAAATTTCTTGAGATTCGTTTGTGGTCTCATTTTTGTAGAAAACACATTAAGTTTAACACCCAAAAATTCACTTTGGTTCGATATGCCTTCCATTTGCAATGCAGCATTTATATTACGTGAAGTTGATATCATTCCAGATTGTACCAGCAAGTTGGGCGTTACCTCTGCAGCTGCGATTGTAATTAGAAGTCTTAGCTCAACAAGATCAGCAGGAAAAGGTGGTAAAAACATCCGATTTTTAATGAAATTCCGTAAGATAAAATCTAGCGCGATCAAATCTGGGGAGCAAGCCGGCCATGCAATTAGACCTTCATGACCAATCCACCGACCTGGGAATTGAGTATCGAGAAAATTTCAGATTTCTAGGCGGTACTGCGAAAGTTCCCCATCTTGCTGATAGAAATGGCTCCATCATGGTCATCATCGTCTAACTGAGGAATTGAAAAATTTGAAGCATGTCCAGATAAACGAAAACATTTACGGTTGCCTCCCGGAAGTAGAACGGGCCGTACAGATTTTGATTGCCTAGGGAATAAAAACATTGACCTTAGGGCTGTCATGAATGTGCTGCAAAGTTTCATGAGCATATTTTCGCTGAACCATATTCGACAGTTATGGGTGTTCACCTTACGACTGATCTGAAACGTTGACTCAATACAAAAAATTACATTGTCTTCAAATGTATCGTTGTCAATTCAAATCCAACATTTCCACACAAAACTGCAGCCGAGCAACTTCGTCGTCATTGTAATGTATTGAACAACGGTTGGTTTGTGTGGTTTCATGTGCAATTGTTTATGTAATACGTGCAATACAGTCAGTTGTGGAATGCCAGTCTCACGTGATGCACGTTGAGGTGATTTCTTCAGACATCCTGCAAAGCTTTCTCTGCATTGTTCCACAGCAGCTTCACAAATACGAGGGCGTCCTGTTGATTTTGAATATTTAACAGAACAACCAGTTTCAACAAAGCTTTGGTGCCAAGAGTAAATTGTAAACCTACTACGAGCTCCCTACTGCACTCTCTACGAAAAAATTGTAATAATTTTTATACGTAATATAAAATCTATATTTCAATATACGACATGTAAAATTTGTTATCAAAATGGTATGAGCTAATTTAAATTATGATTATTTGTGGAATATTGGGCTTATATATTTTTATGTTAATATAAAATCCCGTTTATTAATATTATAACGAAATGTAAAGAATTTGTTTATATCACAAACATACCTTTAACGTATTAAAGTGAGTAAAACATAAAGGTTTTTATTTCTTCCAACGCAAAGGAATATCTTAATCATTTGTAATAAAATAAAACATTATTTTATAAAATATATTGCGTTTAATAACTGATTACTTAAAAAAAGGGGAATATGAAATATATTTTAAAGGAAACTCTAAAAAGTGAACAAAAAAATGAATGGAGCAATAGATATTGTTTTACGTGCGTGTAATTAGATGAATATTCAGCGGTGAATATGTATAAAGATATAGAGTAGCAGAATACTGGTAAGGCAACGATGATGGTTTGGGTTTTTGGTTTTTGTTGTGGTACGGCACGGCGGGGACTAAGGATATCGCGTGAGAAGACAAAGCCTGGTGGTAATGGATGAACTGCGCTACAATACACGAGGGGTAATCTTTTAGAGAAACAAAACGAGGGAGGTAAAAAGCAAAGGAAGGAGATGGGATTGATAAGACGTGATGATGGATTGCACCACCACCACCACACCGAGAGCCACAAGGAAATCTACATTGCAAAGAAGAAGCAGCAGCGGCTCATTGTCTATATTATTTAGATTATATAATAGCTTTAGTATAAAAAAATAGAAATAAAGTAAAATTAATTTTATATCACAACTGTTAAGTAGTAGATTTGACTGACATCAGTTCAACCTAATGAATTTGACTCGCAAGTTTAACGAATAATTAACAATGATGGAGCATAATATACTGGCTTTACTGTGTTGTTGCAGGATCTTAGTTAAAACCGGATACTTATTTAATTTTAATTATACGGTCAATGTATTTCGTTATAAAGAAATAATAATTTCTCAATTAATTCGAATCTGAGGCATGATCACAATACTTTTGCATTGTGTTGAGAATTAAACTAAAGTCTGAACTTAAGTATGAAATATCGATAAAGCTAACATTGCCCTAAAATTTTTAATTTATTACATGAAATTCTAGATTTAGTAGCATTCCAAGATGACTGAGCGCTGGTTACCCAGGATAGCATCGCAGCTCTTTCGATATACACCTCTGTGTATTATAAATTAAAAGGATTTTAAAAGGAACTCATTTAATTAAGGTACATTCATTCAACTATTTTAATGTTACATGTTCAGAAATAAATGCGCAGGCTGTCCTCTACGTACACATCTCAGGAATGGTGAAACTGAGACTGTACGAGAACACACTTCATTTACACTCATACATATCATTCTCATTCATTCCCGTCAGGTAAGTATTCGTTCAGGTATTAACCTGAACGGTAATTCCCGGAGGCTAAACAGGAAAAAGAAAAAAAGAGAAAGGCTGTACTCTATGGTTGTATGTCTGAGGTGAAATTATTTCTCCAATTGAATCGGATATTTCTAATCTGAGCGGGAAATTTCTTAGATTCGAATAAGCCCGAATATAGGCCTACTATATAGAGTACAATTATATAACTTTCTTAGCTTTGTCATAACTAAACCATACGTGACATTTACAATCGCTGTACAGTACATAGAGTTTTGAAAGTGGAATATATCCGAAATGCGTCATCATTGATTTAGTTATGACGAAGCTAAGAAATGTAGATAAATGTAGAAAATAAATATTTCTAATTAGGTCAATAAATGTCTGATTTTATGGTATATGTTAATTGTGGTATATATTTCGTAAACAATAAATAATTATCTATATTTTGAATTTATATAGGCTAAAAGATAGTGTTCACTGAATGTGCAACAGGACTAGAGATTTAATTTCAGGAAATTATAGCTGCATATGTTGGATGCTTTCTACTATGTATTGCTGGTATCGACTGTACGAGGAAAGCAGACTACTGTTTGTAGCTACCCGCGTGTTTTAACTGCTTCTGGCTATTATGCACAAATTAATTAAAGTTAGAATGTACCAATTTAATTATGAATATATTTACTAATTAAAAATTTTGTAAAAAAACCGAAATAATTAATATTATCATTTTTCTTTTTAATACAGTCGAAATGGTTAACTTCGTTGAATTAATACATTAATTAACTATGACTCCAAAACAAAATATTAGAAATTTATTCGCAATATTTCTAATAAAAATAATAGTAATATTATAACTAATTGTATATGATTATGATTATAAGAAGGCATAAAATAAATAAAAAACACAAATGTAATGAAAAGTTCATATTTATTTTAAAATGGAATCATTGCAATCCAGTAATTAAATTTTTAGCTACAGAAAAATATTTTAATGGCTTCTGCTGATTTTTTTTTTAATGAAAATTTCTTTTCAGTAGTCCCTCATTCTCTGTAACGTGAAGAAAATAATTCCGTAATGAGGGATCGAATTTTATAATACATAAAATAGCAATTAAAATGGTGGGTAGTTGAAATGAAGTAGGTGGTGACGTTAAAGTTTCCTGGATTAATATTTGTTCTCGAATTCTCATTTAAATATATTACTAAGGTATAAAATTCTGAGAGAAAAACAAAATTTACGATGAAAATTTGTTTATTGAAAATCAATAGAATTTTTTCTTTTAATTTAACTTTTTTTTTTTTGTTTTACCATTTAAATTTTAACTTTAATTACGTTCCAAAAGGAAAACTTTATAAAGTCTGATGACTTATGAAGCTCTTTCATCCAATCATTTTTGCATTAAAATGTAACAAATAACAGGTTACTGTAATACATTGATAAATCTTTGAATAAATAGCATTTAATAATATCCAAATTCATATGGAGCACATTCATTTAATATCATATCCAATTAATGGATATCAGATGTAAGCGAATGAAAATAATACTTCTAATAATAAAAAAATTATAAAACTGCAACTTGTTTATAAGAGCCATTTAAAGTTTTACATTTAAATAAAACCTGACTTTTTGGCTATTTTATAGTTAATATTTTTTTACCGAATTTTCTAAAAAAATTATGGTATAACTTTTGGTCGCACAGTGGGATTGTAGGTGAAATTGAGTTTTCTTGACGTTTTGAGATATGAGGAATAACCAAAATTCCATTCACTTAAAATATGATTTCCTTTTATACATATATAAACAATACTATATATATATATATATATATATATATATATATATAGGCTTGTACAGAAATTTGCGGCTCGAAAATATCCAAAACTACTCAATAAATTTCATTGAAATTTAGATATGCTGTAGCAGTTTATCTGTGGTTGTGGATATAAAAATTTTATGTAGATTGTCGAATCGGTTTCTGAGTTACGCTGAATTTAAGGTCAGTGACAGACAACATAACCTCAATTTGAGATATTTTTTTTGGGTGCATAGTGGATTTGGGGCATGAAAATGAATTTTCTTTACATTTTGTGGTATGAGAATTATGAAAATACCATTCATGTATAAAATCTTTGGCTTGAACCTTTCAAAAATTAAATTAATGTATAACATTTTGTGGCTCGAAAAACTAAAAAATAATTGAATTAATTTTATAGAAATTTAGGTATGCTGCAGTAATTTAGTTGGTTGTACATGATAAAATTTTATGAAGGTTGGTGCAGTTGTTTCTGAGTTACGCTCATTTTAAGTAAGGTCAACAACAGACAAGAAGATCTCAAATTGAGTTTATGTTGATGTTTATGTTTATGTTGAGTTTGTATTGGTGTATTTTTCATATTCGCATATGCTTTGAGTCACAATGGTAAGTGAGTAAATTTGATGCTTGTGTGTAGGGTCTACTCGTAATTTTTAATTATTTCATCAAATTACAGTTGTAAAAATTAACTTTTTTATTAACAGAAAATATATTTTAATATTAAATTTAAAAAAAGGCTATACACCTCTTTTAGTTTTCTCGTTAAATTTGTGTTTATATTGTGTTGGTTGTAAAAATTATACAAAATAATTATTAAAAAAATGTATAAAATAAAAAACGAAAGGTTGGTCTTCTTGTGCAGAACTACTGAAGAATATTTTTAAATTATTAATGATTCCCTAACTGATATTATTTAATATTACGGAAAAATAGTATTTATGTATAAGCTCTAGTCAGCAAAATTGCTTACATTTTTCTTACATTATTTCGCAACTTACACCATTATCTTTGTGTGTAATATAATTCACAGAAAGTCATTATTTTATTTCTTCTTCGGTTGACTAATTTATTACATAAAATTGAAACTTATATCTGAAAGTATCGAATTAAAATTTTGTCTCAATAAAATATGCCGTTTCTGACTAGAATTCGAAACCGGGGCCTTCTGGATGAAAGAATAAGCCGCTATAACTCCTCCATGAAGATAAATTCTCTCTTAAGTTGAATCACTAGTAAGGTTGTTAACAAATACCATTCATTTAAATCGTTATAAAATTTCCAAATTCTAGTTCAGAATCAAAACTTCTGTATTCTGAGCAAACAAATTTCCGTTTGTGTCATCTATTTGATCAAATATGATGTTTTTTTATATGAATATCTTTATTACTCATCCAATACAATAAGAATTTACTTATCGGTTTTTGTGACTTCCTGGTTCATAGTTTAACTAATTAATGAAGTATACAAATATGAAAAACTAATCCCTTTTAAAACAAAACTAGACTACGTTCTATGTTTATTGTTAAAATAAACATTCATATGCAGTTCTGCGCAAGAAGACTGACTATTTTGTTTCCTTTTAAAAAAGTATCAACTTATTCTAATCTGAAATGTTATAAAAAATAATTGATTCATAAAAAATAGTTACACGTTAAAAAGCACCACAATAAAATTAAAATAAGCTAGTTTTAACTCAACATAACCTCAATTCTTTTTCTAGCTTTAATTGAGCGTAACTCACGAATGACTCAATCAATATTCATCAAATTTTTACATACACAACTTCAGTTGTACTATAGTATATAAAAATTTCAATGAAACTATTCCTGTACTTGTGGAAATTTTTAAGCTACAAAATTTTATAAAGACCTATATATATAAACCCGAATTTAAGTAAATGGTATTTCCGTACTCTCATTACTCAAAACGTAAATTCATTTTCACCCTCTATTCCTACCATCTGACCGAAATTAATACCGTGCTTTTCTACGGAAATTTGGTAATATTACATAAATATTACTTAATAATTAATTTAGGTATGTAAACCTATTAATAAAATAGATATCTATATATAAATGAAAATCCTTAGTAATTCTTAAGGGTATTTATTTTACTTTTACCATCTACAAAAGTAATTCGATAATATAAGTTGTCATGCTCCTTAAAAATGCTATGAAAAGTAACTAGATGTGTTTCCATTAAAACTATATCAACATTAAAACTAATTTTCTTGATAAGCTGACATCTGTACACATTTATAAATAATCTTAGGTTGATATTGTACAAAAATTACTAAGTCAAGCAGAATAGTTCAAGAATTTAGTATGTATTTTTTTATTTACCAGATAAATTTTTAACATTATTTTTTTCTCACAATCTCTATTTACAAAAATCTGTTTTGACGTGACAACATCACGTCTTATAAATCGATGAACGCCGGGAGCACGTACGAAAAATTGTCCCGTTCCGCCTGAGCCGAACCGAGCCAAACTGTTGTGCAATGGAATATACTATCATGTCAAGCAGGTTTTGGCGGGTGTTTCAAAAAACAGCAATTTAATGAATTTGATTTATGATTTCAATTCATCGTTTTAAATTGACACTTTATCAACATTGATTTGATTAATGTTTATTTCTATAACAAATTGTTCATAAATATTTTTGAACAAATCATTCAATTTAAACTTGGAAAAATTATTAATATTAATTATTATTATTAAATGAAATGAAAAATGGAATATTAACGTGTTTCATTAGCTAATTAAACAATTCACTTCGATTCAATTTGTTTGTTTAAACAATTAATTTTTTAAAACATCCAAATCATGGATGAATTTAATTAATTGGTATTTTCATCTAGCCCAACGCCAGTTTCTCAAAATACATGTGTTTACTTCTTAAGGATAACAAGTTTTTTTTGCGACATTACAATCAAAAGTCGATGAATATCGCGGCCACGATTCTTTTTTAATTATTTATTAACTTTCCATAAAAATTTCACATGTAATCTGTCATAAGGACAATGACAATATAAAAAAACCGAGTTTTACTTAAAATTGCATTTAAGTCCTACCCTACTAAAGGCACTTGCATGTGTATCTGTCTGTGTATGCGTTCTTCTTAGCTGAGAACATGCTTTCATTATCGAACATACTACCCGTCAAAAAATCATGTTTTTTCTTAAATGTTTATAAACAATAAGTAAGAAGAAGCAAATGGTAAACAATAAAGGTCAAAATTAGAAGAATTTTGAATCCTATATTTCCTCCTTAGCGATTTATTGATTTTGAAGCCAACTTCTCTTTTGTTATTGTGGCAAGGAAGGTTAGTTTCGTAAATTGAATATAATATATAACTAATAAATAAATAAATTTAATTTATATTTAAGCTTCCAGCTCACGTATTGAGTGAATTTACATATGAATATTATAGATCTTAATGAAAATGTTGAGTGTGCAATCTTTAAAAGATGCTTAAACCGATCTAAACCAAATTTAATTGGAAAGATTTGCTGCTATTTTTTAGCTTTTCCTTGATCAATTTTCATCAGTCAAAAAAAAAAATTTTTACTCAAGAGGTAATCAATTTTGGACACCTAATAATCGCATTCCTAGACGGGCGACGTCTGTTAGCGTTAGTTTTAGAAATCTGTTTGTTTTTTTACAATTACCATCTGTTTTTTTAATGATTCTTTTTAATAGTTTAATTTAAACCTGTCAGCGTTAGTTTTAGAAATAATAATAGCTTTGATTAAAAAACATAATAAATGAACATTTTTTTGTAAATAAAAATTATAAATTTATGATTTCGCTTTTGTGTATTTTATCGAACTCCTTAAGTTTGCTATAAGGTTCTGTTTATGACAAAGTTAATTGATAATCGTCTAGTATGCCGTCAGCTCTTTGGGGTCGATTTACATTGTCGGTCTTTGCAAAACGTTGTCACGCTCAAATCTCTTGCGAAACGTAGTTCCACACAAACCAATGTTTTTTTTTTTATTTGATAGCTAAATTACCCAATCATTCTCTTAATATTAGTTCTTAGCTTTTATTCAAATTGAAAATTAAGGTAAAATTTTTCAAAAATGATTCAACTGAACAATTGTTATTTTGTGATTTTTCTCAATAAATTAAAATAGGAATTATTTCTTAAACATCCTTACCGCCATAGGGGAAGACACTCGCCTTGTGACGATCCTAGTCGCCCACCACATCCTGTGTTCCTATCCCAGATGGGCTTTG
Organism: Lycorma delicatula; assembly: GCF_047948215.1. Classification (NCBI taxonomy): domain Eukaryota; kingdom Metazoa; phylum Arthropoda; class Insecta; order Hemiptera; family Fulgoridae; genus Lycorma; species Lycorma delicatula. The sequence continues at coordinate 77,095,093 of NC_134455.1, forward strand.
CCGGTGGTCGACTTTTAGACTCGTAAATTTAATAACACAACATGCTCATAAGTTTGGCTTCAAACAATTTAAAATTTGTGATGTATTTAATTTAATATTTTTCTTTGAATATCTAAAAAAATTTACCCTAAATAAGTAAATTTAATAAAATTATGTCAAGAGAACATGTCTTCTGGTACAAAATTTATATATAAAATATTTATTTCCTCTATCTTTTTTCAATTTTTTTTTTTTTACTGAAATTATTATGAATAATTTAAATTACTTAAAACTCAAGGTTACAAAAAATATTAAAAAATTGTAAATTTTATAAAATTTTTTTTCTAAAATTACCATTAACATTATCATCAAAAAATACTAATTGTTGTCAAGAAGGAAGTTTAAACGTTTATATATACATATATAAAAAAGGTTAAACATATATAAGATTTCTTACTTTTTTCTTGAAACGATTAAAAAAATCTATTAAATTTTGCTTTAAATAATAAGAGATAAAAAATATCTTTTAAATTTTATATTAAATTAAGTTATACTCTGCAGACGAAAGGGTCATGAAAGCACACATACGTAAGCACGTGCTCAAACAATATTATATCCTATTTATGAAATGAAAGTGCAATGTTAAAATTTTTATTTTAAATTGCCTCGTGTTTTCTATTTTATATTTGGAAATCATGGAATCTCTGCCAGCTGACATGACATTTTAAATGTGCTAGAAACATATTTCATGTTTACTTAATAAATAAATGTACAGAATGAACAATAATGAAGCTTTTCTATCCCTGGAGGCTATAAACTGTCAACTCGCTGTAACACTTGCCTCACTATTATTCTAAAATAACTCATTTCGTTATCGATGTGAAAGTTTAATTTATTATAAAATTCATATTTTATAGATCATGATGATTTTAAAAATATTAATATTGAAGATTTGTGTAAAAAAAATATTTATCAAAATTTTTGGTAAAAACTATATAAACTGAATAAAATGATAGGTTATATATTTTATTTTTATATTTGTACAGGCCTACTTATGGTAATTAAAAAAAAAAAAAAAACTAGAAGAGGTCATTGCATAGTCTTTATATGCAATTGAATAAAATTATTTTGTCTTATTAACATTACTTAAAAGTCACAAACAATACTTACATTTAAAATATAAGAATATATGTGAATTTTAAATGAAAATTTATGTAACAGTAATTGTTCTTTAAGGTGTTTTAAAGCAAATATTGGTCTACGGGATACAATTTTGGGGTACGGCAAGCAATAGATATATCGATATTATTAAAATGTTCCAGAACCAAGTGCTGAGGAACATTTCGGAGGCGCCGTGGTTTGCGAAGAACAAGGGTTCCACGATTACCTAGGGATACCAACTACTCGTGAAGAGATTCGCTGGTTAGGCACAAAGTATCTACTTAAGCTTATCGCGCACGAAAACCACTTGGCTGTTAAAATTTAGATAACAGTGACGATTTGAGACGACTAAAGACGCTGAATGTATTGAAATATGAGGGTCTTGTGCGTTCTATATCGTCCTTTCGTTACTCGAATTTTGCTGACACTATTTATGAATTATTTTAATTTTGAAATATGAATTATTTTGTTTTGTTGATTGTGAATTGTTTAAGTTTCTTGGTTTTGTTTCTTATATACGTGACCAATAGTAATTTATTATACGTTCTCTTTTTTATCTCATGTTTGAACTGTGACAATTTTTTTTATATTCAGTTGCTTATTCTGTTTTGTTAATCATCTAATTTTATTGTTTAACAGCAGATTTTAGAAATCGAAAGTTCTGAAATTGAAATCCTAGTAAAAGTTAATTGTTTTTATACACATTTAAAAGCTAGACAGGGGTTGTCGTTGTAATTTTGTGGTTGGGGTTCAATTAACCACGTCTCAGGAATGGTGGGCCTGAGTATGTATAAGACTACACCTGATTTACTTGTCTTACTATCCTTATGTCACTAGCCGTGGGGAGGGTTAGTTATTGTTCACTAATTAAACAGTTGGCAACGTACATTGCAGGAAAATAATATTATATAGTCTTTTTTCTATATTAAAAAAAAACAATTATACCGAATTTTTGTATTTGTAATTATATAGAAGATGGCATGTTTCAAATATTTTTTTAGATAATGATAGGTCAGTGAATTTAAAAAAAAAATATATTTTTAAGTGTAATTTCTAGCTAAATTACTGTATTTGATATTAGTTTATATTAGGTATATTATGAATCTTCTATAAATTTAAAATTTTAAAAACTTAAGAATTTATCGTAAGATGGATAGTTTACGCCGTTATAAATAAATATGTAAGTTTTTAGTAATTTTATCAATATTTTACAAATTATCGGGTTGCATGCAAAAGAGAATTTGGCCTAATTTAAAAAGTGTAAATTTGATATAATTATCGAAAACACTCCATTTTTTCGAAAGATAAAACAAACAAAATTGTAATAATAATTTTTTGTACTGTAAAAATTTAGGCAAGTTAAAACTAAACTGAAACAGTTTCATTTTAATGTTAAAAAATTACATCCCATATTTTTTCAGTAACTATACAATACAATGATACTATTATTACTGAACGGACACATACGTTCTTAAAACACCCGTACTCATATTTTAGTTCTAATGTCCACCTGGAAGGGTTTGCGGAAGTTTCAGGGTGCGATGTAACTGACTGAAAAGGAAGGGTTAAATAACCCTTGTAGTCAATGGGACAGGACAGTGGTCAAACTGGTCTAAAGTGGTCCGGTCCGATCAGACTAGTCTAACGGAACTTCGTTATTATACGACTCGCGCTTCATTCACACTTTTTTTTTTTCGAATGGGGTTGTTAAAATGTGTTTTATAGTATATACTATCCATTTTAAAAACGTTATATTGTTCATCATTTTACGATGTATAAGATATATAATTAGTATTGTTATTAATAATCTACTATCATCACCTTGTTAATGAAACAAAGGAAAAATATTATACAGGTGATCTAACCCTAATCAGGTACTTCATTGTAGGTTAATAAGTATAAATAATGGTAATTTCCTGTAACAATAGATCCCATTGACTTATATTTGAACAAGTTTTATTCATTAATTATTAGATTAATTATATCATTAAAAAAACAGTCATATATCATTTTTTATACCCATTATTATTCTTTCACCTTGATTGATGCAATTTTTCATCTTCCATTTATATACTGTAAACAAGTAATAAATACGGCACCGAGACCTTTTTTTATATTAATAATGCAATATTGAAAATAAAAAAACAATATATATATATATATATATATATATATATATATACATATTATGCATGTTATTATATACTCGTATGTATTCTTTTTACATATTGCTTTATTTAGAATCCCTGAACAGTGAAACTATAAGAAAGATTAAACAGACTAATAATGATGTAAAAGGGAAGCATGCAGTGATATTAACCAAAAAAGGATAGTACAATAAAAAGTATAACGAGTAAAATTATAACTAAGCGTAACAAAGTAAACAATTCAACAATTAAATGTTAAGAACAAGCTGGCCTCCGTGGCGCGAGTGGTAGCGTCTCGGCCTTTCATCCGGAGGTTCCGGGTTTGAATCCCGGTCGGGCATAGCAATTTCACACACGCTACAAATCTTCACGCTACAAATTCTTCATCCTCTGAAGAATGCCTAATGGTGGATCCGGAGGGTAAAAAAAAAACAATTTAAGAACGAAAAAATTTATATGGTAACATCTTAATATAAGTATAAAAAACAATAAAATTTTCATATACGAGGAAAAAAGACGACATTAACAAATTTGCAGCAATAAATTAAAAGAAACAAAGTCGAAATAACAAAACTTAAAACTAATCATAATTCATAAACACAGAAAAAAAGAATTGATATTACAAAATGAAAATAATTCATAAATAGTATCAGCAAAATTTAAGTAACAAAAGGATGATGCTATTTAACGCACAACAGCCTCCAGAATATCCAATATATCGAACCTCTTCAGTCGTCTCACATCTTCACTATTATCCTATAGGTTAACGGCCAGATGGCTTTCTTGCGCGTTAAGCTTAAGTACATACTTTGAACTTGGCCGGTGAATGTGTTCACGAATAGATGGCACCCATAAGTAATCTCCTTATTCTTCATGAAAAATGGCCCCTTTGGTATTTTCCTCAGTACTTTGTTCTGGAACGTTTGGATTACGTCGATTTTTCTATTGCTTGCCGTCTTCCAAAGTTGGAGGTTAAAAATAAGAAACACATAATTTATATGTGTAAACAATTAAAAAACAACAAAACAAAAGAATTCATATTATTAAATATATATAGATATATTTGTTAGAGTAGTTTGATTATGCATAACGGGGAATTTGTTTAATCGCCTCCAACATTGTTGAATAACATAAATAATTGTATATTTTTAACCTAAGTTCGCTAAGCAAGCTAAACTCGACTAATTAATAGTAATGTTTTAATTATTAAAATAATAAATTCAGAATTACTGTTTATAACCTAGTTGCTATTTTAATATATAAAATATGTTAATTTGGAGAATAAGTAAAATGACCACTATAAATTGGTGTTTGTTTATTAAATTTTCCAACATTGGAGACGATTAATCAAATACGCCCGTAATTATGCATTATCACCGGATTAATCAAACATATATATATATATATATATAAGACACATTTTACTTAAAATCTTTATTAATCTTTTGGGTTAACCGATAAACTATAGAAGCTTACAAATTAAATTCACGACTTTTCATTTAAAATTCTCTAAGCTTCCCCAGGTGACAATATACATTCATACACATATCATACAGAATTCCCTTGCATACTGTGTAGTATTTTGGATTATGCAAGAGAATTCTGTATGATGTGTGTATGAATGTGTATTGTCACCTGAGGAAGCTTACAGAATTCTAAGTGAAACTAGTGAATTTAATTTATAAGTATATACCAACTTCCGTGGCGCGAGTGGTAGCGTCTCGCCCTTTCATTTGGAGGTCCCGAGTTCCGGTCAGGCATTACATTTTCACACACGCTACAAATCATTACCTCATCATCTAATCACTGCCTAATGATGATCCCGAAGGTTAAAAAAAAGAAAAAAATTATATAGTTGTTTGGTTAACTCAAAAGATAATAAAGATAAAATTTTTAATTAAAATATGTCTTGTTATATTTATTTCTATCTAATCAAGAGGAAAATAAACTTAAAAAATTACATTTACGTAACATTTCATATATATATTAATGTCGATTGTTTAAAAATTAATAAATAAAAAATGAAATGTGTCTATCAATGAATCAGTAACAAAATAACTTATTTAAAAAACGTTGCTTAATTTTATTTCTGTTAATAAATAATTAAAATTATAAATATTATATTATTTATTCACAGTAAAATATTATTTCTAGAACAGTATTTTAATTAAATTAAGATTGTGAATTCACAATTGAAAATGAACAAAAATCACGTAGTTTCACTCTTACAGATAATAAAATTATTGAAAATGTTGGAAGTATAGAAAATATTTTGGGGAACAAATTCAGTAATATTTGTTATAATTTACAATTATTAATCAAAGATCTTTAATTAATTTTCTATGGTTTCAGTTCAATCCTTTGATAGCAGTAGCGCGTCTTTTGTCTTCCTCACTAAATTGTACCCAGCTAAATCAATATAAAAATTTTTAATTTTATAATTGCGTCAAGTTAATTTCCTCATTGATTAAAATGTTTTATATATATATATATATATATATATATGTTTATGTATATAGTTAATGTGGAAATTATAAATTATAAAAGTTTATGAGGTTAACGCAATTTTTTTTAAATAAAGACTTGTTATTGGAAAATCCTGATGTGCGTAGCAAAGTGGTAGCGTCATGGTCTGTCATTCGGAGATTCCGGGTTCAAATCCCTTAAAGACGTGGCATTTTTCTTATGCTACAAATTTCCATTTTCACATTCCTAAGTACAAGCTTCTTTATAAGTTTCTTTTCTGAGTTAATTCATTAATTAAAAAAAAAATAAAACAATAATAATAGTACTTTATGAAGACAGGTCTATTAATTATGCAGTTTTACTTCGTTGTACGAAGTAAAGGAAGTATTGTGATCGCGAAAAATTTCGGTTTGCAGATTTCATTGGAAATATCCATTTTGATTAGTTTCGGCGTGACGTCTGTACGTACATACATATGCGCGTATGTCTCACGCATAATTCAAAAACGATTAGCTGTAGGATGTTGAAATTTTGATTTGGACTGTTGTACTCCTATTCGTGTACCTCTCTTTTTGATTGCAGTCGACTGAACCAAAAGTGTCCAAAAAAACTCAAAATAAAAAATAAAAAAAAATTTCGATTTTGCATTTTTTCTTAACTGCAGTAATAAGCTGTCATTGAGAAGATTTCAACGATATATCATAAGTGGTACATATTTTCATTGGATCCAGCCAAATGAAATATTAATTAATTAAATATTTGGTATCTTAGAAAGGAAGAAGGTACATTGGTTCGAATCAAACTTCATCTCCTTTTTTTAATATATATTTTTTTAATTTAAATAAATTGGTTTATTAATAATTATTAACCTCTGATTAAAAAAAAAAATGTTTACGGTAAATAATAATTCAATAATAATAAAAAAAAAATGAAAAAGTATCAGATTTTAATGAAATAAAATTTTATGCACTTTTCATTTAAAAAAAAATATATATATGTAATTTAATAGGCATACAAGGAAGTCAAGTGGTCCTCACATCAGATTTCTTTTTGCACAAAAGATTAAAATATATTTCCGAATAATGATGGCAACTGCATCGTATACGGATGGTACAGCGACCATAGCAGTTGATTACGACCAAATTGCAGTCTCGGAGAAGCTTCAGTTGGCGTTGGATGCAGTAAGTACGTGGCTGCATAAATGGAAGATTAAAGTCAATCCAAATCAACCCCCATGTTACGTTTACGACTAGAAGAGGAAACTGCCCTCCAGTCTATTGGGTAACATTGAAATTCCTCATACTAATGTTTAGATGAGTGAAAAGTGTTCATGAACTGAACTCTAGCGATATCAATTTTTTTCTAAAAAAACAAAAAATTTATGGCCTTTATTATTCTTGTCACCAATAAGCCTAACTTTTAAAAAAAATATCACATTGTCCTTTTTGGTTTTTTTTTAAAAGACGAAGTGATTTTTATTAATTTTTAAAACCCAAAAGCAAAATTATTTTTTTTTAATATATTCTAAAATTAACTTATAAAACTTCATTCATTCTGTGATGCTTAATATTGTTCTTTGCGTATAACTTCTAAAAGTATTATAAAAAAATATGTTTTATTTGGTTAGAATTTTACATTCATCAATTTTAAAAAAATTCATATTATTTATACGGCGAATATAGCTAGAATAGCTATATTAAGGGTGGTGATCATGTCAAAAATGGGTATTGTAAATCTTTACGATTTATGGTCCAACTAACTCATCTACAATAAAAACCATTTGCATGTATGTGCATACAAATGAACGTATGACTTTCGCACTGCTTTTGGTATTATATATCAGGATTGACGAAACCGATTTTCATCAAATTTGGCATAAATATTTTTCATATGAGGCACTAACAGTATTAATTTTTTCTCAAAATTCGTTAAGAAGGTGGGAACTACCCCCAAAAAAACCATATCGGTTTTCTTCAGAGGTATGAGCTGTTTTAGAAAAGTTTATTAAAGCAAATATTTTACCAACAATGCGTATATAAATAATCAATAACAGAATTTTTTCAAAAAATCATCCCCCACATCTTGAAATAAAAAATATATTTATTATTCCTTTGCTATATCTCGCCACGATTACAATATTTTTAAAAATCTTTTTAAAATTTATACTTCATATATAGAATTATCAAGAAAATTCTTACAATTTAAAAATAAATTATATACCCGTACCTCAAATATTCTTTTTTTTTTTTAGATTTTATTGAAGAAAAGGTTAGATTTAGAGAACTTTAAGCAAATTTGTTAAGCTTAACCTATGTATAAACATTTTCACAAAAGATTTTTCTTAAAAATTTTCCCTAACTCTTAAAAATATATGTTCTGTTTTTTTTTTTTGTCTCTAACTCTTTTAATTTTTATTAATAGCCGGAAGAATCATGCAATACTCTGCCAGCTTTTTATAGTTGGGTTATGATAGTTATATTTAAGTCATAAGGTATAGACGACATTTTTTCTCTCATTTTTATTAACCAACCTAAAATGAAAACGAGTTTGTCAGGTTGATCAATATAATTTTTTTTTTTTTAATAAACTGCATCGAATTTAAGGGTTCTAATTGGTTTTTTGTACAAAATATTCCTCTTATTATCCCAGTTGTTTGTTTTTCTTAGATAATTTAAGCAGAATATTTTTAAACCAATACTTACGTTTTTTCCTCTAATAATTTATAGATTGATTTCATATTTCATCATATTGTAAAGTGTAAATCTTTATCATGGATTGTAAATTCTTAATCTATACCTGTAGAAACCTGATGTAACTCTGATATACAAGATTTAAAATTCAAGTGGTAAAAATAACGTAAAAACCATAATAAATCTTAATGTATTCCAGCAATCCATAACTAGCATACCACGTCATTTGTTTTCATTTCTCATATTAATTTTATTAACACCCAGATTTCCCTCACCTTAATTTTAATCGCCTAGTTTTCATTCAGAAAATCATTTTTGGAATCGTATTTATTTATTTTTAACAAAACTGAAATATTTAAAACTAATAAACTTCAAAAAAAAAATTAAATAAATAAATAAAGTACAAATAATAGTTTTTTTCAATTCTTTAATTTTAGTTCAGTTTTTAAGTGTTAAACTTGAAAAAATTAATTGAATAAATTATATTATCTACTTTATGGTGAGATTTTTCAGAATTCAAGTTTTTTTAAATTTATATATATATATATGTATTTATTTATGTTGAAATCACTACAATACATATTCTGATATTCTATTTAAAATGATTACTTATGTAAAGTATCATTGTATTTAAATTAAAAATTTATGCATATTAACCAATGAGAGATTATATTTATTTATTGTAATCGTTATAAATAATAATAACCAATAAATAACAAAAGCTTATTTTAACGATTTTCAAATAAGTGTTCTTAACCTACGTTTATAAAAGTTAATAATACATGAAGAAAAATCAACGAGTGGAATACTAATAAGCTTAGGCATTGTATTTTATTATATGCCTCGCTCTATAGTAGGAACAATCCGTCGTAATAAAATAATAATAATATCATAAATATAATAAATATTATAATCTTATTTTAATAACATATTCTACTACAAATTATTACGTAATACTTTGCGTAGGATAAAAGTATTTATCTAAAAAAATGATAGAATATTAATTATTTACACGCTTGCTATTTTAATAATGAAATTGTTATTAAATTGTTTTAATAATTAAATTGTTATGAAATTGTTATGTAGTCAAATAACTAAAAAAATTATTCATAATGAAGTGAAGAAAGTCTTGAAGTAAGTATGGCACAATATTTATATAATGATTTATTAAGAGTTTTCCAAGAGATGAATCTTCACTGGCAGATGCTACTTTTGATTTTTTTTAAAATTATTTTAGTGTCAAACTGTTTTCCAAATGACAAAGAGAGGAGAACTCAAACTCTTAATTTTTCGTCAACAAAGAAATAAGTGTATTTCTCTAAAATAAATTCTTTAACTCTACTACTTAATTTAATTATTTCGGAGAAATCATAACACCGATTATAACTGAAAAAAAAAGTTGACAACAGAATTGTAGGGCTTTTCCGTCATGCGGCTTTTTCCTGTGAACGGCTTAAACACACAACTTAATTAAAAATATTTATAATTTCATTTAAATGTAATTGTTTACAGCTTAGTAAATGTTGGAGGCAATTACAGTCACAATCGTTTATATTGTAATTCGGCTAGGCGCGGGGTTCGTGCTTCCGTGAACTCGGTTAGCTAGTACAGAGAGTGATGCTGTAGGATAGGAAAAGTGAAGATGTCCGAAGGAAGCCTAAAGCGAAGACACTGGCTGAGTTATTGGTTTTTACTGATGTAAATGTAAGAAATTTGCATAGGTGGCATCCCAAATGAGCCCTGCCTGGTGACTGTGTGATGTAATTAGTTAGAGGCTCTGAAGATGACCTAAGGTCATCTTCAAGGCTAGAAACGGAGAGGGTGGTGTGGCAACTGGAATTTCAACAAAGTGGGTATTCCCCTACGGGCTTGTGATATACGTCAATGCGAGGACAAGTTGCAAACTCTGGTCTTTTGATTCGAAAACAGTTTACTGCGTTGTAGCTGAGTCATTTCAGTGCTGTTTTGAACTGGTGGTCGAGTGTGTACCTTCTCCAGTTTCTGAATTTTTGCTGATTGAGTGATGCTCCAAAGTTTTTACGCCATATGTATTTAGACAAATCACCTCCGTTTCACGGGGATTCAGAGTTTCAAGGCGTAGGTTTATTCGAGCATCCGCCTCATCACGGCGAAAGAGCGGCAACGACTTCTCGTCGTGATATCCTGTAACAAGCAAACGGGTTATCCCCTTAGTACTGCTTGCATTCTTTTAAGAATAATGGGCTTAATCCGAGACTGCGTGTTAGTTTACCAACTTCACGTATTTGTTCCAGCAGCGGTGAAGAGGTTCCGTGAGGAAACCGTATGCTGAAGTGGTCAAGTTGAGGCGTGAAGCCAGCCAGGTTACTAAGAAACCCGAGGTTATTTTTGTTAATAAGGCGGAAGGCTTGACTGTATCCGGTAGTCAGTTAAAGAAAGACCTTCAAGTCGCCCTTTGCGACAGCCCAAGAGATTTAGATAAAAAAACAATAGAGAGACCAACGAAGGATTACTTGTACTCCCAGTCGACAAGGAGACAATCCGGGTGATCACGGAGTCTTCAGCCTTTAAGCGATTGAATGTGAAGGTTGACCCTAAAAGGATTCGTAGGCCCCGCATCAATGTCTATGATATTGACCGCAGCCTTTCTGACAAGGATATTCTGTCCCTAACAAGGGAACAGAAAACCGACTTGAACGAAGCCGCTTTTAGACAGGAATGTAGGTTGGCTTTTAAAACAGGTAGGCGTTATGTCCAACGATATCATGGAGTCTTTGCGGTAGGTTCTGACCTCTTCCAGAGGTTTGTGTCTGAGGGTAGGATGTTTGTTAACTTTGGTTCTTGTCAGGTCAAGGAGTACCTTGATATTCAAAGGTACTTTAAGTGCTGTAAGTACATCCACAGAGCACAATTTTGTAAATTTGCATTGGTCTGTGCGCCTTGGGGCGAGGAAGGCTACAGGCGCGATGATTGTCCACAGAAGTCAGGAGCTCTGACTTGCGTGAACTGTAAAAGGTTGAGCAAGAATCAAAGTCACTCCCAGTGGCTAGTAGAGAATGCGGGTGTTACTTAAGAGCAGTTGAGCTGTACTCAACTCACTTGAGGATTAAGTTCGGTCAATTAAATGCCTAGGGTGCTTATGTTGTCAAAGTTTAGTTGGTGAAGTCGTTGAGCAATGGAGCCTCAATATTGTTTTTTTGCAACACCTGTATATGATGAAGGGTGATCTGTCAGGTTGTTTTGGCTGGCAAACGTTTTACGTAGCACATTGTAGTATGTCTGCTACTCTGTGTAGGAGGTCGTTTGATAGTGTTCTTCTGACGCACATCATGTCAGGCTTGTCGTTAAACATCAGGGCCTGGTTGTCGTTAGCTCGTATTTTCAGTATAGGGATCACACTCAGGAACATCTAGAGAGATGGAATAGGATCCTTGGATTGATAGTAAATTGTCCAATTCTTACAGGCGCTGATGTTAATGCCAAGTCACTTTTTTGGCAGAGTGGGATCACTGATTCTAGTGGTGAATTGGTTGAGTGTTTCATCGCGCAGCATAACTGAGATTTTTAATGTAGCAGACCAGTTGGCCACCTACGTCGGCATGATCGATGTACGGAGAACCTTTCGTGGTACCAATATTGACATTACTATTGGTAAGAATAGTAGGATCATTAAATATTAATACTATAGTATAGTAGGACATTACTACTGGCAAGATCCATGGTAGGATCTTGTACTGGTCTGTGGTTGATGATTGCTCTAGCGATCATCTACTGATACTTTTTGAACTGGTTTATGGGCTGCATGATGTCCATAGAAGGCATTTCCTGTTCCGTAAGGGCGCTTGCATTGGAGGGCGGGTTGGCCTAGATTTTCTAACCTTCTTGCGCCTGGGCTTAAGATTTTTTCTCAGAGCCTGGACGAGCTCCTATTAGATGACCAGGACCTCACTATTAGTTCTTCTTAGCGGCCTTTGACGCTGTTGCCTGTGATTGGTAAATTTTTGAGAAAATTTTGTAACTGTGTTAATAAGAGGTTAACTTCTGCTTTACTAATTGTGGTAACACATTTATTCAAATTCAAACATTTATCAAAGAACAATTTATATCGTAATAAACTGTTTGGAACAAATTTTTTTCTTAAAATGAAAAAAATATTGTAATTTTTACAAAAAAAAAACAAAAAAAAAAAACGTTAAGAAATGTTGTTAATGACTAGTATATTAGCCTGCATATAATTTTTTTTTCTCTTGATTTGTTTTACTTTTTTAAATGTTTATTGTTTTTTACTGTAAAAATTAACTTAACTTTTGAATTTTTAAAAAAATATTTTATTTCTTTAAAAATCAACAGGAAAAAGATTTTATACATATAAAATAAAGATAAATATAATATTTTATTATAAAATAATAATTGTTTCCTCTCGCCTGGCATTTGATAAAAATAATGAAAAAAATATTGTTTAAATGAATAGATCAACCTGTAGCCTACGTATATGTAATATGTAAGGGCTATTATTTACTTCATATTGGCTCATTTTTAATATACTTAAACCAATAAGTAAAGAATTATAAACATTTAATTATATAATCCTAAGCGATTAATTTTGAATATAATAAATTAATATTATTTTAAAATAAAGGACGTTAAAATGAATTTACTTATTTGAGAGGATGGGCATATGTTTATTACGTTTTTGTTACATGTTTCAAACGAGCCAAAATATTTTTTTGTTAAGACCGGTTCATTTTGAAGCCGATGTTTTTGTCATGAATTGGTATTACGATGTCGGTGTGAGGCCAACACACGTTCACGAACTAGTTGTATTTAATACAAGGCGAACCTGTATTAGGAGGGGAACAAGTCCATTTTTATATAGACGAAGTGATTTCTACCATTGTCAAGCCCCCTGCAGCTTGGCCGTGCCCCGACCTTCCACCACAGTTGCTTACCGCTTCTGGTCACTCGCAGCTGGTCGCTGGACGACTGGTCACATATAAGTTTGGAAATATTAATCCAATTGAACTTTCTTATTGCATTCGGAAGGTACAACATGTAAGTAGAATATTATAACATTACATTTATTGTGTAATTTGATTTAAGTAATAGCTTAATTTTTGATATATTTAAAAAATAATAATTTCTTTATTGTATTCTTAAATTTGTCAGTAATTTTATAATTCTTTTATATTTATTTTATTAATTTAATAAAAAATAATCTACAAAACCCCAAAAACATTAATAAAACATTTCTATAAGAGTGTTTAGATTTATGATCACATTATAAAAAAAAAAAAGATTAGAAAAAATTTATAGCATTAAAATAAAAATAAAAAATTCTTGAACTATAATGAATTTAAATAAGTTTTCTTTTATATAGATAAAAAATGTAATCACTAATAACTTAATCAACTAATTGAAAATAAACTCACTTAAATATTTAAAAGATTATTCATTATTAAACAAAACCGTAAACAGTAAAATAATGTACTATAATTTTAATTGTAAAATATAATTTTTCGTTTAAAATCAGATTATCGACCATTATAAGATTAGGAATTTAATAAATATATATAAAATTCATCAATTTTAGTTTTACATCAAAATTGATTTAAAAATTGAATGAAACATTCTCTATAAAATAACATAACAATATATATATATACACACACACACACACACACAAACACACATATATATATATATATATATATATATATATATCTGTCCTGTAATCGAATTGTAATAATTATTTTAAAAAAGAACAGGAAAAAAATACTTACAATAATAATAGAATATTTTAATTTTTACTTCCTTATACGAAATAAAGGAACCTTGATCCCGAAAAATTTCGGTTTCCAGATTTCAACGGAAATATCCATTTTGATTATCCCTGAATCCATTTTCATTAGTTTCGGCGTGACGTCTGTACGTACGTACATATGTGCGTGTGTATCTCGCATAACTCAAAAATAATTAGCCGTAGGATGTTAAAATTTTGGATTTAGGACTATTATAACACCTAGTTGTGCCTCCCATTTTGTCGCAATCGACTAAACCAAAAGTGTCGAAAAAATTACAAAATCAAAAAATTTGGATTTTCAACTTTTTGTTAACTGCAGTAAGAAGCACTCTTGGAGAGATTTTCGACAATATATCATAATTGGTACTTATTTTCCTTGGTTCCAGAGTTATAGAAAAATAAAATTTTAACCAATAAAATATTGGATCTTACAATGGGAAGGGGGCACATCGGTTCGAATCCAACTTCATATACATATTTTTTAAACTTTTTTTTTAATTTAAATATATTGATTTATTAATAATTATTAATTTTTCTTGTAAAAAAAGTTTTACAATAAATAATAATTCAACAATAACAATAAAAATTAAATAAATATATGAAAAAATATCACAAGTTATTAATCAAATAAAATTTTATGTAATTTTAATTGTTTTAAAAATGTGTATATGTAATTTAATAGGCGTACAAGGAAATCATGTGGTGTCCACATCTGATTTTCTAAATAGATTAAACATTCATCTATTTCTTATTACCTTAACTTCCTTTATATGAGTTCAAGCATCAGTTATGTTACTTTATATACAATAATGTTTAATTTAAGTATAATATTATTCCTGGTTTATGGGTGGTGGGAAATGTTTACTGCATTAGCTGATAGATGTATTATGCAACAATTTTACTTTAACTGGATGGGTGTCATATTTTTATTTCCGTTTTGTAAAAGTAAGTCCATTAATTAAATGGATCCTCCAAAATAATTATTTCATTTTCGGAATTATAATTAATCAAACAAAAAATTAAATTTATAAATAAAATTTGGTTAATATATATTTTTAATAAACTATCTTTCTTTTTTTGTTCCTAAATTCTTAACATAATAGTTTTTCATATCCGTATAATTTTTATGTGTTATATGGATTTATAATAATAAAAAATACTAATTAATGATTATGTATTTAAGAGCAATTCTGTAGTAATAAAATATAAATAAATATATAAAATTTCTCAATTAAAAAAAAAAAAAATCACTGTATTACATCACAGGTGAATACTTCAAGATATTTTTGGAAAATTCGAGAAATTTTTAATTTAAAAATTTCATAAACCAAAATATAAAAATTTTTGTTATCTTTATTTTTATGACTTTTCTTGTTTTGTATGACACAAACTTATTATATATAAAGAAAATGAAATCATATAAAAATGATAACCATTTTTGTCTTATTTTTAAATTAAAATTTAGTTCTGAAACTTTTAATTTCGGACTTAGTTTAATTGCTTATAAAATATTTATCTAATTATTTGATCCAAAATTAAACGATCATAATTTATACTCGAATTTTTGGTTATACTTGAAGCTAGATTAGTGTAGTAAATTAGGATAAAAAATTTGTTGAACTTGCCGAGTCATGCGACTATACCTTAATCTATTAAGTCATTATGTAGCTTTCTCATGTTTTGATAATTTTGCATCCAAAAGTGCAATTAATTTCACTACATTGCATAAAATATTGTAATGTAGTACTTTTTATTTTTTAACTTTCTGTTTACGTATTCTAAAATATAATATTACTATATATATATATATATATTTTTTTTTTAATTGCAGTTTGATTTCTTAATAATAATTTTGTTATGTTTTATGGCTTATGGTAAATTATCTCTTTTAATATTTTTATTTATAGTTGCATCAATGATTAAAGTCATTAGTGACTCATCAATATTTGTGTAAATGTACCGGTAAATATTAACAGACTGAACAAACTCCGGCCGACCATTTCTGAGACGTGTAGTTAATTGAAACGCAACCAAAAATCACCGGTACCCAAGATCAAGTATCCAAATAATTTTTTTTCTCTCAGGGATGTAACTCTATTTCTTCACATATACTTATTTTTGTTACGAATATAATAACAACAATGAAAAACTATTCATTTTAAAAGAAGAATTTTCAATTTTTTTTAATTTTTAACTTTTTTTTTTTAAATATGACGATAATTCTAGTACTGTATACTGACAGTATAAAGAAAAAATATCACTAAAATAAATATAACCGTAAAATTATGAAAGTTAAATTAAAAAAAATTAATACATAAAATGGCCGATAATAAGCAAATATTTCTGAACTTAAAACAAATGAAATAAGGCCAAAACTAATAGTATTTTACAATTACAAATACTGCTAAACATTTCTAGATTAGTTAAACATATGCAACAAATTCTTAACACTATAAATTAAATATATATACATATAAATAATAAACACTCAACCAAATTACGTCTTACTGGCGAAATATAATTTAAAAAATTATCATTTACTGCATTTTAATTAGTTTGTATTTTTTTTTCTCAATTTTCACCTTGTTAAGATTTCTGCTTCTCCAGAACAAATTAAAAATAATAAAATATTAACATTAATATTTTATTAATATTTAATATTTATAAATATTTTAATTAAAATATTCTAAAAATGAATGGTCGTTACTTTGCCGGCGAATATAGGTAAAATAACAATATTAAACGGGAAAGTAAGGTAATTATTTCTTAACTGGGATATCGGGATTTATCAAATCTTTACTTTTTAAAGTCCAACTGAATCGTCTAGAAAAAAAAAGTCATTTTGTAGCTGGACAGAAATAAAAAATTTGAGCCAAATTTCTTCAAATTTGGCTCAAATATTTCGATATACAGAACATTGATCGTATTTTTTTAAAATCTCTTAAGGGAGTGAGGGGATATCGTGAAAGAACAATTCGATTATCTTCAGAGGTATTTTGACGAAAATTCTCTTATCTACAATGCATATATAAATAATACAAAAAATCATTTCAAAAAAATCAACCCGCACCTCTTAAGTTGAAATAAATATGTATATCTATATATATATATATATATATATATATATAACATTTATTTTTACATTTTTTATATTACGTGTAGGGCTATAAAAAGTCTATAATTTCCCAACATTATATACACTAAAGATAGAAATGTTTTTATTGAAAATTTTTACGTTCTTGTTTCAGTCTCTTTATTCTAGGGGTTGATAGATTTAAAGAAAACTTTTTTAAGCAAATTTGTTAAACTTAGCCTACATATGAATATATTTAGATTTATTTTTTAAAATTTTATTCCCTACCTATAAAAAATATATTCTATTTTTCTGTTTTTTCCCTCTAACTCTTTTAATATTTCTTATTAAAATAAAATCCTTTTATTTATCACTTTAAACGCTATTAAAAGTAAAATAATTTTAGCCCCTATAATATTACCCTGGACCCAAAATACAAAGCATTTTTTTTCATTACTCTCATAAAATAAACAATCCTTTATGTATGTTTATTATTTTTTTCTTAAGGATCAATTATTTATGAAAAAAACTATTTGTTAATTTTTTCCATAAAGTAAAGAAGCCGCAAAATCAAATATTTGGAAATGTTGATGAATAAATCTTATATTTAATCATTAAAATTAAAAAAAAACTCCCACTGATACAAGAGCCCTAAAGATTTTTATAAATTCGGAAAACGATTTTGCTCCCTATATTTAAACGTTTATTATTAAATTAAAAAAGATTTTTAATGATTGAATCGGAAAGACGTTCCGGCGACGTCATAACGTTTTGTAATGAAAAAGCTGTGCAAGATATCTATGACTTGAACGGCATATCCGGAAGTCGTGCAATTCTTTTCCAGCTGGATTTATCAGTAAACTGTCTATCTAATATACAAATAAACAGAAGGAACAAAACAACTTAAGAAAAATCTTATTATTATATAAATATACCATAATGTTCTATTCGTATAACGTATATTGTTGTTAAATATAAAAATATCATAAAGTTTTAGATCGATTCAACTACAATTTTGCAATACATTATTACCAAATACTTTTATTATTTTTTCTTTTACAATTTTTTTTCCTCGATAATTACAAAACATTTCCATTGTTCAAACATATTATATTTTCTATTGATATAACAGCCCATTCTCTTTGTTTACTTTACATCTCTAATATAATTGTCCCTTTTGTTCTGTAAACAAGCAAATGGGTGACAGGGATGAGTGATGTTCTGTATTTCCCATTGATCACTATTTTTCATTTCAATTTGTTTTCGTTCTAGGTTTAATTTTTAAATATAACATTTACCCTTTTGTCATGTTTTATGATGAAATATATATTAAATTGTATGTGTTGTGTGTGTTTGTGTGAGTTTTGTTGTTTATATTGCATTAAAAATTGAATAATATAACATTTTATATTTTTTTTAAAAATAAGCATTTTTTAATACAAGTTCATTATGTTAATATATATTATATGTGGGTATGTATGTATATATATTACCATTAAATATTTATTGCTAACAATTAATGGTTTCTGAAATTTTTTCATTTACTCTTTAGTGGAATATTTTCTCGTTTTAGTTTTATTCTCTGCCATAAAAAAAGAAGGTTCATTCCTCGTAAAAGAGATATGTTAATAAATTACCGTGGAATGTGTAACATTTAAGTCCTTTGTTAAGTCGTTTCCACATTTTTATTTCAATCTCTTTTGTCTCAATTAATATTCTATTTCTCTTATTCGTTTAATTATTTTTTTTTTTTATTTGATTCCTTTACGGCCGGTTTTATTTTATATTCATACTTAGTATACGTATTAACTTTTTTCCAAAGTGTGCTTATATATATATATTCATTTTTTCAAATAATACAGATTTTTTCTCGCCTTGTGAAATATAAATCAAAGCTCATTATTTTTCAATATAGAGTTCGAAGTTATATAATATGAAAAAGAGCTGGCAAAGTGGTGCGTGACTTTTCCGGTTAATAATAATACAAATTAAAAGAATTACATCCAAAAAAACAAAATAAACAACAGAATACGTGTTTTTTACAGATATGGAATAAATTATAAGAAAAATTTTTCATTAAATTTAACACTTCCTTCAATAGAAGCTAAAATAAGAAACACAAAATTCTCAAATAATATTTCTGCATTTTATATCCTGGGTCCATAATTTTAAAAAAAATTTAACATTTCTTGGTAGATCTATATACGAAGTATAAATTTCAAAGGTTTTTTAAATATATTTGAACCAAATTTGAAGAAAATCAGTTTGTTCAGTCCTGAGATATAAGGCCTAAAGCAGTGCAATACATAAACTTACGCACATACATATGTTTCTTGGTTTAGATGAATTAATTGGATCCTAAAACGTAAATATTTGTAAAAAAGAAAACCGATACCTCATTTTTGACTTGATCAACATACTTTATACACTTTTGTGTAGTTACTAATGTAAAATAATAATTGCTACATTCGCCTGGACAGAAAAAAATGTTCTTATTAAAACTATATTCAGTTCCAGGATATTTAAAAATATACATATATTAAGAGGTAGATATATGTTTTGTTATGAAAGAAAATTTTGAATATAATTCAAAAAATCAATTATGATTTAATATTTTTGTTCAAAAGGATTTCACGCAAATTTATTTACAAAATATTTATCAAATTTTTAGCTTCCTAAAGACAGAAATGTCGTGATGTTTTTCAAAACATTATGTTTGTTTTATTTTTAAAGAACTGAAATACACTAAAATATAGAAATTTAATTATTTATTATCTTAGTCGTAACACTTTTTTATATTTTACCTTAACTGCCATGACTTTCATAAATTTGAAAATAAAATGAAATTTACTAAATAAAAATTCTTACAAACAAAAGAAATAATGCTTATGTAATAATAATATTATCTATAAACGAAATAATGATTTACTCAGGACCTTTTAATGAAATTAACATTACATTAAACAGAAAAAAAAACGAAAACAATGATACAAGTGCTAATTGAGTGGTTGTATTTAAACAGCAGCAACAAGTAACAACGGCAGTAAAAACAAGTGATCTTTTCTCTTTATTTTTTTGCTTTTTGTACAGAAAAAAACAAATAAGGCCTTCTTTTTTACAACCCTAATAAAGGGTTCAAACAAAGAGCTCTTCTCAGGTACTACAAACCCTGTTAATGATACCATAACAACAGAACAGAAGGGATTCAGGCGAAACATATCCTTCATAAACTTTTACTCTATTTCTCTACTATCTCAAATAAATAAAAAATAAACAAAAATACAAAAAGTTTTATGTTTCTGATATTAATCGTAGAATGTTTTTTTTTTTTTAAATTAATATTCTGTATTAGGTTCAGTATTTTGGGATGTTTATAGCCGAAATTTCCTTTTGATCGGTTTACAGGCAGATTTAGTTTTCTAGTATTCTTACAAACGACTGACTTCAGATAAAACCAAAAATGAAAAAAGACAATAAAAAATATATTTTAATTTCAAAAAAACTTATAATAAAATTATTTAGCATAAATTCATAATGTCAGAATATATTAATTTGTTACTTATTATAAAAAGTTATAAATTTAAGTTATATAAATGTTAATGATATTTTAAAAAGTTTTTGTTAGTTTTAAACTTGTTTTTAAATCGATATCATTTTCTACAGATACAAATTTTAAAAAGGGAATTCAAGAATGGTTATTCTTTACATTTTTGAGAGGTAATTTATTTATTTATTATTTTTATAACTCTGTCATTAAATATGTTTTACATAAATATTTAGATTATATATTTCAATTTTGATGCAGAAAACATCTATCACTAAATCTCTACCATTTTAAAGTTTTATTTATGTTCTTAACTAATCTATTACTAAAAAAAAATCTAATAAACCAGAAATCTCTACAAAATTTTTTAACTGAAATCAAAAAAAGTATAAATCAATAAGAGAGACAATTTTTCAATTCATTTACAACAAATAATTGTATTCTGCTGTTAGGTAGTAATATATAAATTATTTATTACAAACAAAGCGAATCACGAAGAATGTAACAAACTTTAAGGGATGATCTACGGGTAAAAGCAATATAAAATAAGTACATATAAACATACGTATGAAAACACATCGTTTGCGAGTGTTAGCTGGCGAAAGATTTCGTCCTGTTTTCTGACGTTTCGTTTAAACAAAGCCCGATTGTAATTTTTGGAACCAAAATTAAACGGTAAATTTAATGGTATTATATGAAATTGACATAAAAAATAGAAAAAATGGTCCCAAAACTGTAATTTTAGTAGTTTTTGAAAAACCTGGAATAAAAGGCAAAAAATTAAGAGTCGAAAAAGATATATTTTATGCTTGACGTAAAATAACTCTGATAAATGGGTAATAAATTCATAAAAGTTTTGAAAAACAACTTGTACAGAATTTGATTTTGAGTAAAACTGTATGAATAATGTCCACAGAAACTAAATAAAAAGTATGATTTCGGAATTGACTAAAAAGAAATTAATGTTTGTTATTTTTTTAAATAATTTTATTATTTTGTTCAGTAATATTGAAAATTTTGTTTTGGTTAATACCAGTTAAGATGTGCCTAATTTTAATAAGTTTTATTTTTAATAAACTTTAAAATTCTTTTGTTTGTAATTAGTTTATGTGGACGTTTTTCATAAAATTTTATTCCGAATCAAATTTTCTGTAAATTCTGTTTAAATCTTTTATGTATATAAATATTTCGTCGATAATCTCTTTTAACAAAATTATTTTTTCTTGTGTTTTTGGACCCCAATTTTTCGTCTTTTGGTCCAGATTTCTCGACAACTATAAAATTGCAGTTCTAGGACCTATTTTTTATAATATTTTTTATCAGATTTCATAAAAACCAATAAATTATTTCTTTAATTTCGATCCAAAGAATTACACTCTAGCTCAATTTTACCGAATGCAAAGAAATCAGGGCGAAATCTTTCGCCAGTTAACGTCTGCTAACGAAGGGATTTCAAACCTATGTTTACATGTACTTTCTTCTTTATTTTCACCAGTAGAGCATCTCCTGAAAGTTTGTTAATTCTTCATGAAAAAACTGTATATATATATATATATAATATATATATTTCTGTTCCAGTTGTGTGAATAACTTCTTAAATTTCTTAAACACTATACCCTTTGGAAATATTTTATTTTTATTTTCCGAATTCCTGAATTTTTTTTTAAGGTCTAAAATATTTTTAAAATAAATACAAAGTGAAATTTAAATTATTTGTTTTTATTAATGTAAATTTTAACTTTTATTGTTAACATATTTTTGTTTATTCATAGTAATAAAATTGGTTAACATTGTAGAAATATGTTTTTCAGGAATAATTCATTTTCTAAATAATTTTAATTATTTAATAAAATGATTTGTCACTCCCTCTCTCTCTCTCTCTTTCAGTTTTTCTTTCTTTCTGGAACTATTTTTCTTTCTTCTTATGTAAGCTTTATTTATAAATTTTTTTTTTTACTTAAATATGAAAAGGAGGCTCATCAATATTCCTTTCACTTACTCACGGAGAAGTACATACGTGTATTACACAATTAATATTATTTCTAAAAATACATTAATCGGTAGAAAAAGACCAAAAAAAAAAAAAAAAAATAAAAATTTAGAAAAAGACCAATAAATTAATTTTACATTCTTCTTATCATTAAAAGTAATAAATAAATATTAATTATAGCTCATGTTACATAACAAAATTAGTATTGACATTAAATTCTTAATAATAATTGAAATAACAGTTTGGAGGGAGTGGGCGTTATAAGATGAAAGTAATTGAAAATGAGAATGCACCAAGCTTTCTATTGAACTGCAATGTGCAAACAACAGAGGTATGTGTGTAGATTACAATTTGTGGGTAAAATGGCGTTAGTATCGTGGCGCGCATCGTATAACGTTATAAACAACCCCACCTCTTTCCATCCATAAAACATTGTTCCAAATATTTTATGTTGCGATGAAATAGATTAATTTTTTATTTTATTAATTTTTTCTTGTTTAGTTTATTACAGTGATTTTCATTATCTTAAATAATTTTTAATTTCAACAAAGTTTTGTTTAATAAGATAAAATAATATACTAACATAAATAATTTTATTTATATATTTTTTTTTATAAAAATCGCTTTTTTACTCGTAGTCAATAAAATAACAAAAAAAAAAATTAAAGTAAAATCAATATAAATTTATTATTATTTTTTTTAACTGCGCCTTTAAATTTTTTACGTAAAGTTGAAGGGAGGTAAAAATTACGGGTAAGTAATGCGATGTTACTTGTTTGTAAGTACGCCTCGAATTATAAATATGAAATTTAAATAAGAATTCAAAAAAATATGTATTTTATTTTGGTTGGGTTGGTCTTGTGGTAAACTCGTCAAAAAAAGGAAAGATTTTGAAGTCGAAATTACTCAGGTTCTAATCCTATTCTAATAAAGATAATTGATTTTATTTAGATTTGAATACTAGGTCGTGGATACCGGTGTTTTTTGGTGGTTGGGTTTCAATTAACTAACTACACGTCTAAGGAATGGTCACCCTGAATCTGTTCAAGTTTGAAAATTTACCGGTACAGTTACATTACACTGATGAGTCGTTAATGACTTTAACTGTTGATGTGACTATAAAAAAAAAAAAAACTGTTGAAAGATAATATTCTGGCATGATTTTTTAAAAATATTTATGTTAAATAACTTGTATATAGTTACAGGATGCCTAGAAGATTCAAGAGTTTTTCATGGCGAGTTAAAATAACGTCACCATGTTTAATTAGAAAATTTTGATCAGAATTAAAAGGAAATTTCGCAATTCCCAGGATTAATTTAAGGTAAGAATACTGATTATTTAATTATTAATGTACTCTGAAATCGATTTAATATTAACAACAAGTAAATATGAGTAAAATAATTTCATAAAGACCAGAAGAATATTAAATAACAACAAATAAATGAAATCAAAACAAGAGTAGAGGCTATATATGTAATAATAATTTTATATTTTTATTTTTTTAAGAGATCAGAAAAAAAAACTACACTAAAGTTGAAAGAAAACCTACTGGAGGAAAGTAAAAATTTGATTAATAAAGTTAGACTATCCATTGCTTTTACATTTCCTGTAAGGAAAAGCTTTAAAATATTTTTACAAATAACATTTATAAATAAACGTACATAAACATGGATTTTATTAAAAATGGTAAATATAGTAAAGAAAATACATTTCTTGTGATTTACAAAGAGTATAGTTCCAGATGTGTATGTTTCAATCGGTTCAATTCTATCTAATCAGTTAACTTATAAAGTTCAAGTAAACAAACTGCGCGTATGAGTGTTCAGACGACCCATTTACAAGCATCTCCTGTAAATCCTGATGCATACAAAAGAAACTACTTGAAATTAATATTCAGTAACCACGCTCTATTATATTTTACAAAAGTTATACGTATATTTTAAGTTTAAATAAATTAAGACATGTTAAATAATCAGTAAATATTTTTTACCTCGTCGAGCCGACGAGATAACCAGTGAGTATTTTCATTAAAGTTCTTATTTAGTGAGTATTCATTCCTTAAAGTTGTTACGTAGTTTCCTTGAGGTTTTTAAGAGTTATGAAAAATGTCAATTTTCCGCTAACAGTAAAAGTTCACTAATATTTTAGATTAAATTTCTATGTTAATAAACAAATAATAAATTTAATTTAGTTTTTCTCATCTGATTACGAGAAATCAGACATGGTGCTGTCAGTATTAAGAGAGAGGCTCAATCTTTTTTTTCTTTTATATTATCCAATTTCCAATAATTTGGTTCAAAAGTATCCGTTACATATTTTATACAGTTTTTCCATTCCTGCTGGCTCGTTGTATTAATGGCTTTTAAGTATAAAATGTTAACATCGGATATGTTAAAAGCAGTATTTTCAGACGCTATGTAACTTTTGATTTATCTCGATTCTCAATTGGATTAAATTCACATTGATAGTGGATTAATTGTAGCACGGTTTTACTACTGGATTTTGCTAACTCATCAGTTTTATACGTATTAAAACTACTATTAATACGCGAAACCCTTTGAAATAATTTGAAAAATGTCTTTTTCCAAGACACATTGGAATTTTTTCTTTCTACATGAACGAAAAAGGGCGTTGTCTAAGACAATAAAAGAATTACTTTCCGGAAGAGGTGATACATCGCTAAACCATTTCTCAAGTTCATCTCGTTATGATTTAGATTCAAAAATTCAAAGACAAACCCGGTTTTACTGGCGATTCACGTAGTTATAGAACGTCTACGTTTACCCGATGGAGCCGTATTCCCGGTTGATAAAACACACAAAACGGCTTCTTTTGACGAATTCTTATTTTTATCTTTCCAAACGACACTCCTTGTATGGCCTTCGTTACCCAAGTTTCATCCACATAATATATTCTACGGCATGCTTGGCTCATTTTCTTTATTTTAGTGTAATATCTTCACCATTTAATGATATCATCCCAGTCAATTAAATCACTTTCCCGGCCTTTTTTTCGTATTTAAAATTCATAATTTTTAACAATTTATAAAGTTGTTCTTCGGAAATTTGATAGATTGTTATTGGGATTTACAACTCGTAACACTTTGTCTATTGTAGGCAGTTTTTCAAAAATAAAAATCATGTACTTTTTAACGAATTGCTTTTTTATTGAAATCGTCAACTTTTTCTTCAATTGAGTTTTGTTTTCTTAGAAGACCGTAATTCGTTAATAGATTTATACTGGCAAATCACATTGTACACTGAAGCAGAAAAACCTCCACTTATATTAGCAGTTTTATTAACGACATCCGAAGTCAATGCCGTTGGATTACTGTGTAATTCGCTTTTGTAAGCATTTAAAATGATATGGTTTGCCGCATGACTTAAGGGCTTCTATCGCGGCCTTTTTTCGGAGGGAATATCAATAATCAGGCATTATTATCAATTGAATGGCATGGTGTCAAAATAATGACGTAACTCAAGTCGTTCAGACACATATCTAGGAATACGCTATACTCACGTACCAGTAAGCTTAAAGAAAATTGTGTTATATTAACTTTAAATAACATTAGAGTAAATAAATAACAGTAACACAAAAGTTGAATACGAGAACAAGACTGAACATATGAAAGATCAAGGGTTTTTTTTATTCGAACTGAGAAGATATAACATTTTATAAACGTTTGATTACATGACTACTTATGAGTAATTATACGGTGACTAATATGTGAGTAACGATTATAATGTTGTATTTAGGTACGGTGCGTTGTGAATTGGCACTGATACACCGGACGTGACTCGCAGAATCTCACTCTGCAAACGTAATATTTGATTGTTCTTCAATCTATAAGCTAAGAGAATACAGTATAGTGATCAATAAGCAACCCCACTCAACAACCAAAGTACACAGTTATCCAATGTCTGCTATTGAAATCTGTATAAAAGAAACTAACTTTTTTTAGGATTTGGACCTCGAAATCTTTGACTTCAAAAATCAGCTATTAAACTACTGATTTGCGACGATGAGTTAACCACTAGAAAAGCCTAGTTAACATTAGCGAAATATTTTTGAGACAAAATCTAAATACTTTCTATTTATGAGTAATTCTCATAAAGAGGCAAAAACCTGAACACATTAACGGATATCTATTAATATAGCTAATAAAATAACTTACTTGATTATCAAATAATAATAATAATAATATTATTATTATTATTATTATGAAGCACCACTGCTGGGTCTTTCAAGTGATATTATACAGAAATTTATCTCATTTAAACTAAAAATAATGTTTCATTGATAAAATCATTAATTTAAACAAGATTATTTTATTTTACAAATTATAGAGAGAAGTTATTCTAATAAAATGTAATTTATTAAATTTAAAAAAAAGTAAAGTAATTAGGGCTACATAAAATTTTGCTTGGGGTCAGATATGAATAAGGAAAAAATGAAAAGTAAAAGAGTGAGTTTAGAGTTTACACTCGTACACTTGGATTGGTTAAGTGATGATGTAAAGTGGGAGAGTAATACTAGTACAGTGAGAAGTAATTCACACGAGTTACGATATGTACAATTGGATGAGATAAGAGACAATCAAATTGGGAATCAGAGAAGAATTGTCTAAGCGCACTTCCGTTTCCTAATTACCTTTTCATATGACAGTAACAAGAGTACGATGTATGGAATTTTACGGTTCTGCTATATATGTACTGGTATTAAATAACTTATGTATAGTAACGTAGAATGCATAGTAATATACTTATTATATATGAAGTTTTAATTTAACCTACGGTATTATTAATTTGCTTTACTTATTTTCAGTAGGTAGGGATTAGATAAATATTTTATTCAGATTAATATATAATTATAGATGATATCGATATTGGAAGATGTAATTCTGAAGGAACAAAAAAAGAATTGTCCGTAACATTTACCTGAACTTAAAAAGAGAATTCCTGGTAAAAATCTTGAACATAATACAATTTACATTTAATTCTTTACAAAAGAAAAAGAATAAAAATAAAATAATACTGTCCATATTTGTAAATAGAAAAAAATATTAGTAGGCATTAATGTAATTATTTTCAGCACATATTATTTTTATGCATGAAATAAACATTTTAAATATTCCGGTTTTGTTTTTTAATAAAATTCTTTAAAACTAATCGATAGAAAAATATTCTTATTTTTGAAAAATTAAGAAAATTTTTGGGAAAAAATAGAAAAATTAATGGGAAATTTTTTAAGCGGATTGGTAATTTGTTTAAACTAATAATAAAAATGAATGTATAACGTTGTTGTACGTTCTTAGAGGAAAGTTCTTATACTATATTACTCTAAAATATTTTTAATTTTTTATATTATTTTTCTGTTATATTTTTTTTGTTACGAAAGAGCGCCATCAACAGCTAAGGTCATTAGCTCGGTAGAAATTGGTAGAGTATGAAAAGGTGCCTTGCCTGACCGGGATTCGAACCCGGGACCTCCGCACAAAATGTTAAGACGCTAAAACGAGGGTCGGCAACAAATTTTAGCCCTAATAAAGGTTTCACATAAAATAAGCTGTAAAATTAAATTAAAATAAAAACGTCAAAAGAAACGAGTCCATCGGTGCGTGGACACACGACGGAAACGAATGTTCTAAGAGTGAGATAGAAACGCCGTATACGCAAACGCCGTTTATAAGAGTAAGAGAGATGAGAGAGGGAGAATGTATTCGCCAAAGCTGTGTATAAGAATGAGAGAGAGTGAGAACGCGCATATACGTATAAGCTGTGCATAAAAGTGAGAGTGACTGACGGATCGCGCTTACCAAACACTCGTATTAGTATCTACATGTAGATACTAATACCGCGTACTATATATATATGCTATAAATATATAGGTAGTGGGGAATCAGTTAGTTTGTGACGCATTTTCCGTGACTGTCGTTTTTTCTCAGTTGACTCCCCATCCTGAAGGCTTCGTTAAGAAGCTTTGTTTAAAAAAAAAACAATAAGTTTTCTCCAGATGAGTCTTTTAAATTTAACGATAATAAAAAACTGAAGGAAGATAAGTTTTTCACAGAGTAATTTAAATTAGGTTGTTACTTTATACCGACTAATCTAGTGTTTCTTATGTTTGTGATGCATTTAAGGACCCCAAGTTTTAAAAAAAAAGACCATAATTGTTCTCTTTTAAAGTAATAATATTTACGATAACACTTGTCGCTGTGGTCATCAAATAGAATAGAATACGCCACTTGTAGGGCTAAATATTAGTTATATGCAATTTACTGGATTTGACGTTTTGGTAAGCAGAAATATATTTGGATTAGTGTTGAAGTCAACTGAAAACTATACCACTCCTCATTTTTTTCTAGTGAGCCTGATAAACAATATTTGTTTTTTTTTTTAAAGAAAAGCTACAAAATTTAGTCATTTGTTACTGCTATCTCATATTATGTATTTTACTATTTTGGTATCTCTAACATACAAACATACCCCAAATATACTCTTTTCTACGTTTTATTATAGCAGGTAATGTGTAAAAAAATAGACAAATCATAGACAGGAAGTAAGCACGGTTGTAAAGAGTATTATCCTCGTAAAATCCATATTTTTGGGAAACTCCTATTTAAAAATCTCTCATATTTTTGCCTTTTAAATATTAAATAAAAGATATTTTATTTTTGTTAACAAATTTTCACGCGTTTAACTCAATACTTTAAAATATTAATTAAACTACCTAAGATGAAAAAATTGCTAATTATATGATTATTATACAGCATGAGAACTGTGCGTAAAACTATATCTCAACTACTGTTTGAGATAAAAAAAAAACTAAATATTTATACATTAGTAGTATATCTTTCCAAAAAAAAAAAATTAAATTTTTTATTATTAACTTTAACTTCTTTTTCTAGGAATTTATAACAAATATAATATTTAGATATTTTATTTTTCTTTATTAAAATTTTAATATTAAATATATTTTTTTTTACAATATTAAATATATCATCAAAATTTTCTCTCAAAATTCTTTTGCAAAACACTGAATGATCATGAGGCTTTTGTACATGGATACATGCCCCCATACGTATATGATATGTTTATATATTCATACGTAAATAATATTTCTTTAAACAAATTTCGTGAAAACCGGGATATCAAAGTTAAATAAAATATATTGTTTGTATTTGTGATGCAAGAAAGTGTTTAATTATTTAATGTTTTCAGGCAATATAAACTAACAACTAACGAATACACAGGTATCATAACTAGGTACGAATGATACACATGTTGGGCAGTCAAAGAGAGTTTCCACTTTTAGATGTTAATTGAAATTCAAATCCTTTATTACTATGACAAATTCAATTAGTATATTTGTCTGACAATATACGCACACTCTAACGGCCTTGCAAATTGAAAATAGAGTTGTTCGAAAATTTTCAGTTGTTAACATCAGAGAAAAAAATCAAATTTCATTAAAAAAAAGTTATAAAAAATAAATAACTACATATGGTAATAATCCGAAGTATATAAGAATAAATATAATAATTCCAAGTATGTATAAATAAAGTTGTAGCAGTTTTAATTACAACGATTTCTACTCATTGAGGATAGTAAATAAATTAATAATATTTGTAAAAATGTAGGTAGTTACACTTAAATGATATGATAAAACAAATTGATGCTAACCATATCAATATTGATTCTAAATTCTATTGAGTAATTTTATTTTTCAGTCTAGATAATATCACCATAGCAGAACTATAGTTGTAGAAGGGAAAGTACTGTAATCGGTCCAGTTTGGGCATATGCGGTTTTCACCGGATATTGACGTTTTTACAACAAAGGAACCCAAAAAATCGGATGGAAGTTTTTCGGATGTGTTAATGCTCGTATGTAGGTGGAAGTGATCGGTGTTGGCCTATAAATCACCATATATTCAGAGCTACTGGATTGATTTTGATCAAAATTGGTCAGATTACTTTTTTATTTGTGGCATTGGTACCATAAAATTTTCAACTTAAAAGGTACAGGGGATGAGGCTGTAGAGCAAGGTCACCCTCAACATCTCTAGATTTTGCCTAATTAAGGTCATATTTTTCTTAGGCACATTTTATTAACAATTAAAAAATAACAATATTTGAAAAAAAATTATTTTAAAGATCACAACCCCACACAACAAAAAGTCTTATAGTCTACTTCTATGTTGTGATTTCACAGGTGAGCGGTAGAATTTAATAAATATGTAATATTTAAAGTCTTAAAAAGTAACACGGTCTGGCTGGGACTCGAAATCCATCAGCTAGTTAACTCGGTTCCTGGTGCGTTAAGCCCCGTGGCTATACCATTTGCCAACAATACAAGCTAGATTTGTTCTATGTAAGTTGTGAAATTACATTAGATTAGTTAGTCTCAATCATCGCTGTTAGTTACCACCTCACCCGTGCGAATTACACAGGTATGCGCGCGCGCTTAATTAGAATCATTGAATTAAACAAACGAAAAAGTAGTATAATTTAATAACATGATAAATATTTATGATAAGATGATTAATATTCCCGTAACGCGGCTTTAGCTACGGGATCTGAAAGTCAGTCAACTGTGTTGTCATCTTCTTTTTAATATAAATTAAGACTCCAAAAAATATCTTTAATTTTGATTTAGGTGAGATTTTTAAATAATATTAGTTTTTCAGTTTTAACAAGTAAATACTTGTGATAATATTTTATAATAAAAGTCACAGGAATATAAAAGTTTAAATCAGCTTTTACCTTAATTCCGTTTCCTCATATGACTACGTATTGCACCAGAACTTATTAAAAATAAAATAAATGCTTGTCTAAATTTTTACAACTTAATACTAAGTTCTATACTGAATAAATCAGTTTTCGAGAAATATAAGTCTTTTGTTTTATATATACTTACATCCAATATACCTAAGTAAGTGGGATATATAACAGGGAGTAATTACGCCGGTGGTATGCAAATACTATTTATCGGATTAATGCATGAAGTTGCTTTCCCGTCTCTCTCTCTGTCCCTTTTTCTGTTTAGGCTCCGGAAACACCGTCAGGTATTACTTCAGAGGATGATATATATGAATGTAAATGAAGTGCAGTCTTATACAGTCTCAGGTCGATCATTCGTGAGATGTGTGGTTAATATAAACCCAACTAACAAACAACACCGGTATCCACGATCTAATATTCAAATCCGTATAAAGGTAACTTCCTTTATTAGGATATGAACATTAGAACTCTCGATTTCGCAATCAGCTGATTTGCGATGAGCAGTCACCACTAGACCAACCAGGTGATTTTCCCGTCTGCTTAAGTCTATCTCCACAAAGTTAAAAATTGGTTTCGATAACAAAGTATATCAATGGAAATAAGTCAGCAGTGAAACTAAAAAAAGACAGCGTATTTAATAATATATTCTTTCTTTTATGCATAATGACTGCATAGATGAAAATATATATTATTAAAGTACAAATTAACAGAATTTTAACGGATTATACGTAATAAGTAGTTTTATTATAAAATTAATTAAATTTATTTTCATTTTCTCATACACCATATTTAACGTCTCACGAATAGTCGACCTGAGACTATACAAGATTACACTTCATTTACATTCATACATTTTATAGTTTTTCTTTTTTGTTTATTTCACTAATGGTTCTTTGGTTTTATCTATTATTTATTTATTCTTTTATTAATGAAATTCATATCAGAAACTTGAAGCTTGTGCTTAGGAATATGGAATGTAATTTTTGTTGCGTATGAAAAATTTTATGTTTGACCGGCATTCGAACTCAGGACTTCCGGATGAAAGGTCGAGACGCTACCACTCACGCTACCAAGGCCTGCATTATAATAATATATTAAAAAGAAGATTTATATAAAATTGTCCACTTGATTGTTTGATCTCATTTTCAACAGATGTTTTTCTTCCAAATTAGCTTTTGCAGTATTCTCTTAAAAATATATTTATTTCTCAAGTAAATTTTCTATTTGATATTTTGGTTTTTCTTCAACAAATCTTCTTTGTCAAAATTTTCTTGTTTTTTATTTTTTTTGTTGATTTTCTTGAATTTTTCGCTTCTTTTTCCTAAAAGATGAGAACCGATTTTCTTATTTAACAATTGTTAATTTTCATGGTGTTTTTCAATGATTAATAAATTTTTATTTCCTTAGATATTGTTTAGCTTATCGCTTTTCGCTTTTGATTAATTTTTTACGGCAAATATAAGAGGGCTTAGAGTGAGACAGAGAATAGCAGGAAAAGTGGCCAGTAATTTTATATATATATATATATATATATATATATAGAGAGAGAGAGAGAGAGAGAGAGAGAGAGAGAGGAGTGAGAAAACGGAGAGTAATGGTCAAAATTCTAATCTTTCAAACATAACTACGTACCGTAACTGATAACAATGCGAAATGAGAAATTCCCATTAATATAGGCAAATAAAAAGGGAAAGATTAAATAAGATTTGCCTCAAAATTTTAGAGAGAGCATATACATATCGTCGTCCTCTTGATTCAGCTTATCGATAATCTAATTAATACGCTGCAGGACTTACTTAACAAAAAATAAATAAAATCAGTTAGAAACTTTAATATCAGACTAGATATAGCCGATCGACGTTACTATCACCAAATATTAGTGACCTTAACAACGTCAACAGTGACGTAGCACTAGCAAAAAATGACAACCATTTAATGAAAATATCAATATACTCTTTTTTTTCAAATACCAAGTTTGGAGTTATAAAACAATACTTTCCTCAGCTTAGTAGTCAAGCTTTCATTGTCCATGTTGCTGTTAAATACTACTGCTGGTAGATAATATTGCTGATACAGTTGCTAGTAGATATTACTGTTCATCAGTAATTAACAGTAATATCTACCATCACTTTTTCATGATAAGTTTGGAAAATATTTTTTTAAGGTACACTTGTTTGTATTATTTTTGTTTATTTCTTAAAATTAACTTTCTGAGAAAAATGTTTAGTTTCCCTTACTTTTAATTAAGTTTATTGCCAATTTTTTCCGTACATTATACTTAATGATATAAAGAAGTCTATATATTAAAATACTGGTATAAAAATATATATATATATATATATATATAGATTTAAATAAAAATTTTATTAACGTTATGTTTTAATTAATAATTGTTTTTAAACCCAATGTAGCAATGTAAAATACTGATGTATGTTACGTTAGTAATAGAATAAATATTACGAATTTTTTTCTCTAAATAAAAATAATATTTTGTAAATAATAATTAGAAAAATGTAAATAATGTATAATTTTCAATAAATATATGATAATATATAATATATAAATATAATTAATAGTTAATAAACATATAAATTGAGAAATGTAAATAATCATCGTTGAATGTAATAATAAAAAAAAGATCCGGTGAACGAACAATTTTCCGCTGGAAAATGTACATGCGGAATTTAATACTGAACCAACTAATGTAAATGAAAAGGGCATGGGCAAGTTTCATTTAATTAAATATTTGTTTCAATTCGAATCAAATGATGGTAGAAAAACATGTTAAGAAAATGTAAGAACAGTTAGGGGGGAATGGAAGAAAGAAAGTACAGCCTGAAGGTAGAAGAAGAAAGAGGTAAAATAAGAAGAAGAATAAGAAGAAGGAATTCATTACAAAAGGAAGGAGACATCATTATAGCACCTCCTTTCCATCCCTCCAGTACATTCTCAAAATACAATTTCTTGTTTCATTGTTAATTTTATATTAAAGGCGAAATTACTTCACCTTTAAGAAACATGAGACAATGCATACTCAGTTAAAGCAGAGTTCCCTACGAAAATAATTAGTACTTCGTAAGGGTGACAGGAGGAGGTTGGTTGTACCAGAAGGACAAAGAGTAAAAGATGGTTGAGAAAGACTGAGCTCCTATTCTATTATTATATTTTATTATTTACTCGTTCCCCTTTTTCCCGTAAAATTGTTCAATATGGGGCAGCGAATCGAAAACGTCAGGTATTGCTGTAACGAGAAGGTTTTTTGTCACACATATATACATATATGAAATAGTAAAAATCCCAAAAATCTTCATTTAATCTTAGTCATATTTTTATATATAAATCCTTGTGTATTTCTTCGCTACAATAATATTCCTTTAAAAATCAGAATATATCAAACCGGTCTTGCCAAAATAGACAACATTATAGATATTATTTTCTTGGAACAAAATTATTTTCTATTAATGTTTAAGGTAATCAATTCTTTGGATAATTTTTTGCCTGGAATTGAATTGAATTATTTCGTAAGCTAAACTTATTTTTTCAGTAGTCCTTTTATTTTTGAAAATATTATTTTTTACTTTTTAGTACGATGTTTAAATATAGAAAAGCAAGTTTAAATTTTTTTTTTTATTTTAGATTACGCGAAGAAAGATTTAAATGTAGTTTTTGTAAAGAAGACATCATAACTAATTAAATAGTTTATTCTAAGTGAAAATGATGTTATAATTTAAAGTTTTTTCAATGGTATTATCATCGCCTTATTCGTATTTTGTATTAAATAAATGTACATGTTTTCACGAAGTAAATTTAAAGAATAAGGAAAATTTCTTTCATAAAAAAGAAAAAATCCAATTCAATAATCATAGATGTAGGAGAAATTTTGCATTATTTCTAATGTTTCATTAACAAATTTGGAGTGAGCGTTGTTGATATAGAACTAGCGGACCCTGCAATGGTTCGCTATTGCCATAATCAAACCTCAGTACTATTATATAAATAAAAAAAATTAATTTAGCCACTCAGTCGTGTTCGACCCTTGGCGATTCCAATTCCTTGGGGAATTTTCCTGGCAGGTTTGTCATTTCCGTCCCAATGTGATTAATTGAAATTCAGTCTCCAAAAAACACCGGTATCCATAGCATAGTATTTAAATTCATACTAAAGCAACAGCCTTTACAAGGACTCGAACCTTAGAACTCTCGATTCGAAAATCTGCTGATTTTGCGATGACGAGTTTAACTACTATACTAACCTGGTGAGTTTACTCCTGTATAAATCATAAAAAAGTTAAAAATAAATAACATAAAATCTCTTTTACGAAATTTAATGTTGTTTTATATATATATATATATATATAAAACTGTTTACAAAAACTGTTATATACAAAAATGTTTAATTTTGAAAATTTTATATATTATTTTTAAAAAATTATTGAATTGCATTTCTAAAAAAAATACATAATTAAACTAACCTCCTCTTTTTTTAATTTATTAATTCAGGTATTTTAAAAAATAGATAAAAAGTTAAGAAAAAAAGAGAGACAAAAGTTATAGTTTTAAAATCAATATTAAAATAAAATTTTATTATAATAAATTTTATTTTCAAATTAAAAGCATAAGATAACTATTGTAAAATTTTGTTTACGTAATTGAAAATATAAATTGATCTTTCATTTTAGTTATCCACTATACAATGAACAATCCATCACAACTTAACAAACTACGTTAAGTTTTAAGTTCTTGGTAAAGTAGATCTGGGTATGTGTATGTGGGTTAGTATAGGAGTGCTTGTGTGTATAAGGAACGAGCCAAGTGAAAGTGGTACAATGGTATCTCACTGCCACTCTTTACTTGCGTGTTGAAAGACGCAAGAAGCTTATCATTTAGATGTATCGCAAAACACAAGATTCCAACCAAACTATAACACCGTATTATGAAGTCTACAAATTTACATATATGATACTCTTCCGTAACATTACCTAATAATGGTTAAAATAATTTCATAGTAAATTAAATTACTGAAAAATAAATTTAATTTTATATTAAAATGATTAATAAATAGTTATATTAATATTAACTATTATTTTTATTAAGTGAAATTTTTTTGCTTAATTAGAATTAAAAATGAACAAATCGTGGAATAATTAGTGAGCACGATTAATCGAATTACAAGGCTTATATATTCGCAAGCACAATATCCACATAAAAATGTATTTCTTAGGACAAACCATTTAACATTTGTTTGTCAAAAAAGTTTTTTTTTTGTATATATATATATATATTTTACATGATTAGAAAAATAAATAAATTTTCAATCTTACCATATTTATGAAAGTTTTTCGTTAATATCTTCAATAATTGCTCAAGAACAATTACACTAGTTTCCAGAAACAACTATTCATTTTTTTTAAAGGAAAATTACCTACCGGTTGTGCAATAAGTTTTTTTTCAGTAATGAAATAAATAATTATTTTTAAAAATGTTTACATATTTTTATATATACTATTTGAAGATAGTTTTTGTTTGGCTTATTGGCTTAACTGTATAATATTTTATCTGTTGTTTCCATGAGAATGTAGTATAAGTAATTACTTTTGCACAGAAAAAAAATAACTGGAAGACTTAAGCTTAACATGGTTACATGTTGTAGAAAATCCAGAAAATTATTTATTTCGTATCACGTTTAATAGTAGTTTATACCGTAGTTTTTTCTTGTTACTTTTCTTATCAAGATGCTAGTTTCTTACACTTCGTGCCACTTATTTTTTTATAGATATAATTTCTTTTCTTGAGTTATTGATCAACTGCTATGTTCATTTCGCCCGAATGGAAAATTTGTAGCGTATGAAAAATGACATGCCTAACCGGGATTCAAACCCAGGACCTCCGGGTGAAAGATGTGACAGATGTCACTCGCGTGACGTATTTTTCAAGCTTATTTATATTTTAACTAAAACTAAAATCTTTCACAAAGTAGACTTTTAAAAAAATATGCTGTGAAAAATAAATACAACACATTTTAATTTCTTTGTTTCAGTGTTGTTGATTGTATGTTGTTGATTTAGAAAGCCATTTTTGGTGTGCTTTTTTTAAAAGTTCATAATTTAAAGATACGAAAATCATAAAAAAGCATTAAAGAGTCTTGTTTTTAATTACCATTTGGTGAAATGGTTAATGTCAGATAGCTGTTTGCATTGGGTATAGCTTCGGGGAATCGTTGTGCCATTTTCAGTGGGCAAATGAGGGTTTGGATTAGTTTACCTTAAACTCGTATGATAAAATAACTGGTCTGATAACTCGCTCAATACAAGTCAAAAAGAGATCAATTTATTGTTAATTTTAAGAGATTAAAGTGAAAAAAAGAGGTAAAAAATCTTTAACATATTCAGCCGGGTTGATCTAATGGTTAAACTCATCAACGCAAATCAGCTGATTTCGAAGTCGAGAGTTCTAAGGTTCTAATCCTAGTAAAGGCAGTTACTTTTATACGGATTTTAGTACTAGATCGGGGATACCGTTGTGCTTTGGTGGTTGGGTTTCAATTAACCATACATTTCAGGAACGGTCTACCTGAGATTGCACAAGACTACACTTCATTTACATTTATACACGTGATCCTCGGTCATCCTCTGAAGTAATAATTTACGGCGGTTCCGGAGGCTAAACAGAAAAAGAGAGATTTTTAACATACACTGTAATTATTTTTCATCAAGTACTTTGAATTCTATAGTTGTAGGAATTAATAAAATAGATATAATTAATAATTAAACGAAATTTGAGCTAAGTTCATATACCCAGCTCCAATTTTTTAAAACACAATAATAAAATAACTCTTGTTACTTCTCACATTTTGTATATTTTTTCGAGGAAAAATATGCTATATATATTATTCATATATATTTTTATAAGCTATCTATATATCTATTAGCTGTATATCTGTTATAAACTATTTTTGACATCTCTGCATGGTTACTAATCACTGAAATGGATAGTGTATATGTAATGGACTGTTTCTATAGAAACGACTACTAGAATTTGTTGCTTATCAATAATAAATGGTTTTTTCTTTTTTAGGGTATAAAACATTAAAATCATGAGAAATAAAACGAAACTAGAACGGCTTGAACCTATGGAAAAGAGGCTTGTCATACACTTATATGATTGAATATCATTTACGATTCCACTGAATTTACACATTAATATATAAATGTAAATTCGTCTAAGTAAAGAAAATAAAAGAAGGAACTTAATTCGTCATTTTATATTAGAAAATTTAAATGGTTTAGTTATTTTTTGTATATCAACGCAAGCCATTTTCGCCAGTAATTTTTGTCTCATATGAGCAATACGTATTCCTCCTATAACGTTTTAGATCATACATCTTAAAATACATATTTAACTGGAAGTTTATAGTTAATTAATAAAAATAGTTCCCCTTTATTATATTCTTGACATCAAATTACGAACGAGGTTAAAAACGGAATTGTGACTGAGAGAACTCCACCGTTAATTGAAAAAAATTCAAATTTAATCTGTTTAAATCGCAGTTTTTTTTATTTTTTTCTAATTTACTATGGAAGTTTAACAAAAATACATTTATTAAAATTTGAGCAATATAAAATAAATATAAACTTAACAAAAATTGTATTTTGAAAATTCGTGTTTATTCGATTAAG
Source organism: Lycorma delicatula (assembly GCF_047948215.1). Lineage (NCBI taxonomy): Eukaryota > Metazoa > Arthropoda > Insecta > Hemiptera > Fulgoridae > Lycorma > Lycorma delicatula. The sequence continues at coordinate 77,134,380 of NC_134455.1, forward strand.
TATTTATTACACCTCTGCCCAAAAAGGAGTGTATGTATTTAGGGTGTATGTATGTACGTATGGATATGTTTTTTTTCACCGTAGCAGCTCAACAGATGAACCGATTTAAATGTATGACCCTGCGTTGGAATTTTTCTGCTACCAGGAGTGTCATAGGTTGTGTGTGCGTGTGCGCGCGCGTGTAAATGTTTAAAAAATTGAAAAAATTGAAAAAAATTATCATACTTTGTACAAAACCAAGCAAAATCAATACGAGTGTATGCATTTAAGGTGTATGTATGAATGAATGTTTTTACCACCATAGCAGCTCAACGGCTTAACCAATGATTTAGATGGACGAGCGTACTCGTATGACCCCGTGTTGGAATCCTTACGTTACCGGGATTGGTCATAGGCTATAAATATATATGTTTAAATAAATTTAGAAATTATAAAAAATAATTATACTATATACGGAAATAACGCAGCAAAATCAATATGTCGAACGAAATGAACAATGTTATTTCCATGATAAAGGTAACGGGAAGTTTATAGTACGTGAGCATTTTAACCAAATTAAATATTTCAACCAAGTCATTTGACTTAAAGCCTTCGCGGATCTAATGACACTGTTCTGAAATCTAGGGGTTCCGCATTTCTACAATACACTGTCGTGTAATGATCTGTGGATTGGCCGGATATCCTACTTCTTTTTTATATTTTTTTTTTATTTGGCAATCGTGTTTTTAATTTTTTACAAATTTAAAACTTGTTTTTAATTTTTAAAAATTTAAAACTTGTTTTTAATTTTTTTTATTGTTCTATTTTAACAGAAAAAATTAAATATAGTAAAGTGTATTTCCTTTTTATGGGAAAAAATAGTAACGTGCTGAACAAATAACTATTGAACACATTTCAAAATGACTATCTCTGATATAATTAATGTAAATGGACTAACTAGTGAAAATTTATGAGATTTTAAGGAATGGAAAGTGGGAATAGTCAATGATGTTTTTCTAATGACATAATAAATTAGATATATTAAAATAATATTTAGATTTGAGACCATAAACTTTATGAAGTACAGTAAAAGGGAAACTTGAAAACCGAAAACTAGATAGTTTACCTGTATTAAAAGTATCGATAAACTTTCAAATAAATACTCAAAAACAACGAATAAAACCACTAAATACACGTTATTAAAATATTTTTAGCCTTTAATTTTTAAAGTTCTATTCTTGTGCTATAACTTTATGTTTAAAAGTTAATGAAAAAGAATTTAATTTGTATTTTTAGAATTTACGTTTAAGTGAAATAGATACGAAAATTTTGCACGTATAATACATTGCAAATGTTTAGTTTTATAAACATAATGTTGTTTAAAAGGTAACAACGTATCCGGTATCTTAAATAAATTAATGATTATAAGGTTTATATCAATACATTAAACAATAAATATGAATAGGGTAGGCTTTCTTAAAATACACAAAATGCCTGCTTTTATGATATATTGGTATAAGAATGCATAATTTTAAAAGAGATAAGAAATTCATGATACGGTTACTGTAGGCTTAATGTTAAATATTATAATATATATAATATGAAGAGGGTGGAAAATATTGCCTAAGGTAAAAACATATCTTACCAGAAATTTTAACTAAAGTTATAAAGTTAAGAATTTACTACTGTAAAGTTTATGTAGAATATTGCGTTGTTTCCCATATTAGATTAAATTAGAAAAATAATATTTTTCATTCACACTGTTATGTTTTCTTTCTTAACCATTAAAAAATTACAGGTTTTAAAAATTAAAATATTTATATTTTAGTACTAAAAATAACAATAAAATAATAGTAATGTATAATTTTTAAGCTATTTAAAAAAGGTGGTTCTCAATTCGACATCTATGTATTTTATTGAGCGCGTTCAAAGTAAATTTCTGATTAAATACAAGGAGATACCCAAAAATAACCGAAATTCTATTTTTTTTTTTAATATATATAATTTTTTTTTCACTAAATACCTTCAGAATACTTTCCATTACATCTAATATATTTGTCCGATCTTTTATTGCAGTGTTTAAAACATTTTTTTAATCTGTCTACTGTGATGCCCGACAGCATCCTCGTATTTTTCTTCACCTCATCTACGTCGGCAAGTCGCTTTCCGGTCCCTCTTGAATCGAGGGACAAAAACAAATGAACGGAGCTACATCAGGCGAATAAGTAGCAGGGGGGCAAGAGCATACATTGTTTTTATTTTAAACTGGCACACTGAGAGAGCGTTGTGTGCCGGTGCACTGTCATGATGAGAAAAACCAGTCGCCGGACGATCACAAATCGGGCATTTTTGTCACAATCTGTTGCACCGTCTTTTCAGAACCTCTAAGTAGAAATCCTGGTTACCAGTCTGACTAGTGAAACGAATTCCATATGCACCACCCATTTCACATGGAAAAATTAAATGAGCATTGCCTTGATGCTTGGTTGCCTACAAGCGGTGTTGCAGTTTTCCACTGCCTAGACTGTTGTTTGGTTGTTAACACCGTGATTCGTCACCAGTAATAATCTTGGAAAAGAAATCTGGATCTCTTCTTTCAAAGGACGGCATGCTTCCAAGCCGCACTTTTCGAAGAGCAGTCGTAAACCGAGACACAAACTTTGCAACACGATTCTTCTCATCCCAAAATCTTCCGATAAAATTCGCTGAAACCAACTCAAGTTACACAGATAACTTCTTGATTTCTTCAACTGTACTTAGATGATTATCAAAAGATTTATTTGTTATTACACTGGCGAAGCGTATGTAACGATTTGAAAACAAGATGTTCAAGGGTAGATGCAATTTTTTTCTAAACCGTAAGACTAAAACGCTTTGGATTACTGCAAGTGCCGGCCTCCGTGGCGCGAGTGATAGCGTCTCGGCTTTTCATTCGGAGGTCCCAAATTCGAATCCCGGTCAGGCATGGCATTTTTCTCACACGCTGTAAATCATTCACATTTATCTCATCCTCTGAAGCAATACCTAACTGTGGTTTCGGAAGTTAAAAAAAAAGATTACAGCAAGTAGGGAATTTCATACCCGTAAAAGTGATTTTGTAGGTACAGTATTTAAATTATACAAATACATATCTTAGTATGAACATAATATTAAAAAAAAAAAAAAAAAAATAAGTAGAGCCATTGGAATTCATTAAAGAAATAATTAAAAATCGGCAAAAAAGATTACTGATATTTGCTGATAAATTGTTTTAAACGTCGACTCAACAAATTTAAAAAAAATATGAAATTCCAACAATACTAATTAAATGTAGAGTTAAGCTGCATATCTATATCCATGATAACTCTGATAATATCAATAAAATAAAATAATCTTAAAAATCTAATTTATTATTTGCGAAATTTTTGGTTTAGTGAATCGCAAATTAAGAAATCTTATAGTATTTGTTTTCAACTTATCGAAGAAATGTTCGGTATTAGTTTCGATCGCATGGTGGGATTGCAGGATAAAATTGAATTTTCTTTACTTTTTGAGGTATGAATAGTACAAAAATACTATCCGCTTAAAATGTATGCCTATGTATAAAATTGGCTCGAAAATTTCCAAAACTTTTAGATCAATTTTATTGAAATTCAGATAAGATGTAGAAGTGTTTCTAAAGTTGTGCATCTGAGAATTCAATGAAGATTGGTTGAGTCGTTCTTGAAATAGTTCAATTGTTTTAATAAATTTTAAGATATTTTGACTCAAAAATTTCCAAAACTACTCGATCAATTTCATTGAAATTTAGATATGTTTTAGTAGTTTATCTGGAGTTGTGACATGTAAATATTTTATGAACATTGGTTGAGTCGTTGAGTTATGCTCAATTAACTGTTGACAACAGACAACATACCGTAACCTCAATTTAAGGTTATGTTGACATTGTGTTGGGGTATTTTTCATACGCGCTAATGCAGTGAGTCATCGTGGTGAATATGTTTAAATTTCATGTTTGTGTGTAGGGTCTATTCGTTTATCGAACGTATGTAGTCCGTTGTACTCTGAAAATCAATGCGTTTCTAAGAACTAGCAAGGGTGTCGGAATTCGATCTTCTGGCTAGGTTCTTGGCAAGAGTTTTTTCTTTTTATTTCTAATTTAAATGATTTGTTTCAGTCTCTTTTTTTCTAAGGATATAGTGATATAATTTCATAATTATCTTCTGAATTTATCAATTTTTAATTTTAATAATCTTACTTTTTTCACATAATTTTTTTACGTAATGAAAATATATCTAACTTTTACATACAGCTGTTACAATTGTTGTTATTTATAATTATTAGTTGATAGAGTAATTTATTTTATTTTTCTATGCATAAATGAAAAAAAATAAATAATTCTTTTTTTTTTTAACGTAATATCTATTTTTTTGGGCAGTTTTTTCATATAGATTTTCAAAAGTTACAAATTATTATTATTAATTACTGTTTTAACACGTTAATGATTGATAAATCATTTTTTTTTTTTTAGAAGTTAAACTAAGTTGTATGAAGTATATTATGTTTTAAAACACACTTCCTTTCAAAAAAAAAAATAATAATAGAAAACAGAATGGGATGTATGAGTTATATAAATAAATTGAATAGTATAATAAACCATAAATTATCTAGTTAACATTTTGTAACTGGTTATTGCTTTTGTAGTCAACAACTTAGCAGTTCAACTAGCTTTTGAAGTAAAGTCAACAACTAAGTAAAACTATGTTAAAATTAATTATAATATTAGTTTCTCTTAAACCACATAATATCTGATAAAATGTAAATACTTGTATATTTAAGAAATTAATGTTTAAAAAAGTAAAACAATAGAAAACAACTGAGTCTCATTTAATTAAAGTTATTGTAATGTATCACAAAAATCTTTAATCCTGTACGTATAATTTTTTATTAATATAAAAATTTCTAAACACAAGATAAAACTTGTTTTCTCACGTACTCCTGCACTCTTATAAACGGGTGTACGTACTAAAATTTGTAAAGTCCTAAAGAACCCTATTTGGTTGTACGTAAATTCGTTTTCAGTGTTTAGCTCTTATTTTGTTATACTCCTTTACAAATTACGTTTCGTAAAAATGCATTAAGTTAATATCATTTTTAATTTTAAAACCAAAAATAACAAGAGGTTACAACAATGTAAAGTTTATGATGAGAGTAAATTTACTAAAATATTTAAAATATTCTGTTTTTCGGTACGTAGAAATTAAACAGAAAGCAAAGCTTATTAAAAATTTGGAGGAAATGAACAGTATTCGTACATCTGTTATTGCTTTCTTTTTTTCAGGTTTAATTTAAATATCGCTATGGAATTTCATTTGAATATCTGAAGTCGCTAACAAATTAGGATTTCAAATGATAACCCATTCCAAGTGATCGTGAATACTCTGGCACATAAACTCTTCAAGCTCAAGAACCACCCTTTTTAATGTAAAAGGGGGGGATGTTTGAATAAAAAGCTCCCTTCTCGTAGAACCAGCACTGCTCCTGCTGATTCCTGTCTGATTCCTTTTTCCAATTAGATCTCATTTCTCTTCATTTTCAGGGCCTTTGTTTCTCAACTCTCCTCGTCTACAAGTTTCCCGTCTTTCCTCCATTTTCATTGCCGATTTTTCTCTTCCTCTTCGGAAGGGAAGCCGTGTTTCTGGATCCAATCTTGTTTTTCCAGCGCTAGTCTTTACACTTCGTTACCCTTTATAGATGATGACGCCGGGAAGGGGGATGGTGAAGAGGCGGCGGGACGGCAGGACAAGGCAGGGCGCTCGGGTGGCGTCGTTTCGTGAGGGTGGGACGGTGTGGAGTGAAGAAGAAAAGAGAAAATGAGTACGCCATCTTTTTCCTTCGTATTTCGCATTTTATTATCTCACGTCAACCCCTTCCAACCCGCTACCCCTCTACACAGCGAAGAACTCATCTTCTTTCCTTATACTTGAATGCATTTTCTCCCATCGTCCCCCCGGTTCCCCTCTTCCTTACTCCCCCTCGTTCATTATACTAAAAGTTCGTTCCGACGCGAATAGGTTTTACCTTTTTATAAAGAAGGGATAACTTAGAAGAAGAATACACTATTACCCGTTCTAATAACATCTGAAATTCGTCCGTAATTTATGTTTCTAAGTTTTTTATTGCTTTTGCAAAACTTCTTCCTTACCTATAAAATGGAAATTTACGGACTAAAAGGAGACTTTTGAATTATATACGTCGAGTAGGGAGCACTTGTACGAGAAAATGGGCTTTTAACCTGAAACTAAACTCACTTAAATACTTGATCGTAATCAAGATGAATGTGCTATATATGATGCTTTCTATATATTTCCAAAATAAAATTTATTTCGTCCCTTTTATAAAATAACGTATACACATTTTCTTAACGAAAAACTATTACCCTATAAAATAGAAAATAATAGACTTTACTCACTGTGAAGCTATTATTAACTTGATGACGTCATATATTCTAAGATTTTAACGATTTCTTTATATTACAATACAAATTTTATAACTTTTAAAGTAATAAAATATTAAATAATAAAGTAATATTAATAATAAAGTTGTTAATATATTAATGTATAAAATACTTAGGTATATTTTTAAATGTTAGTTATGGATGTAATTATTATATCGACTGAAGTATTTCTAGTATTTTTTTTTAATTTTATCTTTAAGCAACAAATTACGAACGATTATGTAAACTTCTTGTATAAAATTATAAACTTATTTTTTTTTTAATATTTAAATATAACAATGAAAATGCTAAATGTATCTGAATAAAATTTTCATCAAATCTATATTACAATATTAAATTTGAAATCTTTTAATTATACTTTATTTACTTTTATCTACTGCTGTAGGAATTTTTTCTCAAATAGGCATGCAGAGAACCACGCAAAAATCATTTTAATTCCTTCTGTTCTGACTTTCCCCCTTTATCCTTGAGAATTCTTTCATTCTTTTACTATGCTGTTATTCTGTCCAAAACATGCGTTCTCTTTTATTTTTTTTCATTTACAAGAATCATTCATTTACTAATTACAAATACCATTTACGATAATTTTTCTCATTTTTTCTTTGTAGTTTTTAAGAATTTATTTTTGTCTTCCCATTGGAATTTTTTTTAAGTGAAAAATTTTATGCTCTAAAATAAAAAATTTCATTATCAAAATAGTCGGTCGATTTGAAGATGTACTTTTTTTAATGTATCATTATTATTTCTTATTATTAGCTTATTAAAGTATGGTCTATCTCTGATATTAAATATATTATTACAGAAAATTTTAAAATAATTAATGTAATATATAATAACATATATATTATCCCATTTATAAACCCGTGGCTTACGCCGTATTAATAATCTTTTTATGAATTTTCTGTTAACATTTTTTCATCAATATTCACGTTTCATTAGAAAATATTTTTTTCATACCGTCTGGGATTTTCAATGTCAACCAACGTAAAATCAATAAAAATGAAAAATGATAAAAAGTAAAACAGGCTTAAATACTTCGTTGTTTAAAATGAACATAAAACGAGAAAAAATGTTAAACTCTTCTTCGATTTTTTACATTGTTTTCAAATTGTTGGTAGTTCGTTCCGTTTTATTTTATAAATATTTTTATTTGAATATTTTATTAAATAAAACAAACTTTATATTATTCTTCAACTAACCTAAATACTATAGTTTTTTATATACATAAATTATTACGGTCTGGTAACATTAATTCCGTATATTAATCAAAGTGCATGTGTTGTCACGTGACTAATTTTATACTATTTATGCACTATGCAAACGAGTTTATGAGCGTATGGATATATTGAATATTTTATTCTTTTTAAATAAAAAATAATTTTTTAACTAATATCATATAAAGCAGAAAATTTCTAAAAAAGATTATCTTTATTTAAATACGCATAGCATTAAAAAATAAATAAATAATCTTAGTGT